>NC_136626.1:35314347-35456847 GCF_933228915.1 Telmatherina bonti
GCTCTGACCCGCCAACACAAAAGCTTATGAAACCGTAGGGGTTCAGCGTCCCTTTATCAAGGTCAAAAGTCATCAGTTCATTTTGATTGGCTCTGAGCTGCTGTGTTAAACAGACAATGAGTATCAAGGTCTTCTACTTGTCTTCTAATGTTTACAGCTGACAAAATGAACAAACAGTTTTGAGATTTTTTTATATGATACATACATACATACATATATATATATGTAGATAATTGGAAGTCTGAATACATGCATTGAAATTCATCAAGGCGCAGCGCCATCCATGTCGGAGCCGAAAGATGTCAACATGAGGGAGACAGCAAGAAATTTAGCGGTAGCTATTTTTTATAACATGGCCATTCTGTACTTCAGTACAAACCAAAACAGTCTTATTAACGTCCACAATACACATTTTAATTCTGCCGATGAAGAAATCGAGTCCATTTCATCACAGAAGCCGGACTTCAAGCCATGCAGTTGGTGCTAATCAAGTTAGCCTGACTGTTAGCAACATGCCTTCCACTCGAATGGAGCGGTGCAGTTAGCCGCTGGTCACGTATCTGTGGTCAAAAACCAGCTGCTGCCTGTTCGAGTTTGTATTTATTAGAAGCAATCACTAATGATTATGGAATAATGGAAGTCTCTTCCTGAATGCAATAAGAGCTTTTTTTTTTTTTTTTTTTTTTTAAATCTGATTTTAAAGTGCAGTAAAAGCAGTTTCTGCATCAAGCCTGTATTGCTGGACTCAGTACTTAATATATTACTTACTTACTCACTGTGTACTATTCCAGCAATGCACCTAAAAAGTCATTAAAAGATGGCAATAAAAAAAAAACATTCAGCTAACTTTGAAAGTTAAAATGTTAAAAAAAATGTATGCATAAGTAGTTTACAAAATGGTATTTAATGTATTACTTGGATGAGCCACTTTGGATCAACTTTCAAGAGGAATAAAATAATAATAATTATAATTCACCAAATCTGCATTCATAAACTTCCTGAACTAGATTTACTACAACACTTAAATTTATATAATTTACTTAAGTTTCACTTAATATTTTCATTTAAATTATGTAGATATGTATATCCTAAGCTTGTCATGTACATACATAAATACATACATATATATATATATATATATATATATATATATATATATATATATATATATATATATATATATATATATATACATATATATATACATATACATATATATATATATATATATATATATATATATATATATATATATATATATATATATATATAGATAGATAGATATAACTGTATGCTTCTTTACTCATTCCGCAGTAAAAAGATACCTTTGTCCAACTCCAGTAATAACAGGTGCTAATCAGATTCAGATTTATGGTACATTTTATGGCCACAACAAAACAGACTGGATATGCACTGAGCATAAAGACCAAAAGAATTATACAGTAAAAAATATAAACATAAATATCAGTGCAAAGAAATATATCTGACAAAAAAATATATCTGCAAGGAAAAAGAAAAAATGAAAAAATTCTGAAAACACTGCTACTTTTCATGAAGGATGCTGCTGAATCAGACATTTTAGGTTGCAAGAATCAGAAAAATATTGCATAAAGCTAAAACTGCAGTCAGGTTGGAGAACAGGTCCTGTTATCCTCATGCATTAGCATGAACATGGTGTGGTAGCATGATAGAATAATCAACATCTTAGCTGATATATAGAAACAATCTGGTGAAATGAAATGAGAATGCAGCGAGACGTATGTCAAACCAAGCTTGGCTGGTCGTTAGCATGTCTTACCTGCAGCATGATGGTCAGAAGCTCAAAGAAACTTCCTGATGCAGGTACAGCTTCTATCATTCCAGTACGTAGAAGTACTCATCTAACTAGCCCATCGGTTTACCCTCTTCCCCTCTGCTGTTGCTGCCTGCAAACTGCAGCTCTCTGGCCTTTTGTTGCAGACAGTGTAATCCTCAAAAGTAAAGCTAATTGTCTTCTGAAGCATTTCTTCCAAATACCAATTTGTAACTGTCTCTGCAGCTGGGTGCTATATAGGAGGGATACAGGAGATTTCCAGGGGTAATCTTCATTCTCACTGTACTCTGAATAAATAAATGGCTTCTGGTGGATTTGGCTCAGAGTTCTGACTGAAGGGGATAAAAACTTAGATTTTTCCTCCACATACAGAGAACCTGTGTCTCAAGGTGTCACATCCAAATGAATCCAATAAAGCCAAATGTGAGACATCACTTGCACTGATATTAAAGTGCTATTAAATGACCAATATTTAATAATGGAACTAAACTGTCTGCACAAGAAAACAACAAACTGATAAATAATGGCGCACACTGAGGCCTGTGTCTTTCAAAGGAGCAAAATAGCACGTCTACGTCCAGTTAGCACATCTGTTGCAAAGAATAAGGCGTTAACATGCAATTCTGCGTGTGTTGGGAGGAGTCACGTAAATATATAATTTAGCAGCTGCAATGGGATTTATCAAACTTGAGATCAATGTTGCTGATAGAAACTGTGTCCTTATTAAACATGTTTCTAAAGGCCATGCAGTCTCTGTGTGTAATTGTCCACATTTTTATGGTTTTATGGTTAATTTCACAAGAACGAGACACTGAAACAAGGCAAGGAGACACAGATAAAATATTCACTCCTGTGAATCTTTTTGCGATGAACGGGGAAAAAAATGATCAAAACATACGGCTTATCCGGCATTCTGGAGCTGTTGGACAAACTTTGGATGGATGTGGAGACAGATGGGAGTCGCTGATCTTCTGTCCTCAAAGCGTATGTGTCGCTGGATGGAGGGTCATTAGTTTTCCACACACTCTGTAGTCATTAACTGAGACCAAACCAGTCCTTTTTTTTGTAGCGGCTGGATTTCCTGGAGTAACAGGACCAAACGGTTGTATCCATATGCAGCTGGTGCCCCTGCCAATATGGTGCATTTGTACAGAAATTGCAGACACACACACTTGCTGAATGTGCAGTATGTCTGTGACGCCAAAGGCATAATTACCAATGTTTTGATAAAACTTCTCGGGGCAGTCCGTGATTTTATTTTGAAAAACAGTTTTCTATTCTCCAAGCCGTGAGCTGGTGAGTTTTCAGACATCTGACTTGTAGGCGGGTCAGTTTATGAAATCCTGAGTAAAAATAAATGTATTAGAAACAAGAGACCATGTCATGTGAATGATAGTTTTTTATTTATTTATTTATTTATTTTATTTTATTTGCAAATTTTGTTTTTTTAGCCTTACAATTTGTTAATAACATCTTTGTACTTCATCTACTGTTAGCATCTTTTTAGAAACAGCGTTAACTTTTTAATAATTTTGCTCCCGTACAGCATTTCTCAGTAAGATTTCTTGGCTGTAGACCATGTAAGGTGTTGATTGATTTCATCAACCTTATGCGCCTAAACCAAGCGGCAACCTCCGACGTTAAAAAGTGAAGCCTATGAGGAAGTACATAAAACTGCAGTTCCCCCTTCATCCACTCGGGGCTGCAAACAGAGCAAATCCCCATAGACTCCCATGTTAAAAAAGACCAACTTCACAGCAGAAATAATCATGTTTACAGCAGAAATAAACATGTTTACAGCCTGGTACAAAAACATTTTAGCTTTAATAGGTCAGGTTTACCTTCATGACAACTCGCCCGTTTAAAAGTAATCTAATCTCAAAGTTTGGCATATATAGGGGCGTGTCATCTTGATTGACAGGTATCCAATCTCCCGCTTCAAGTCAGAAGAATGTAGAACAACCACGGGTTGTTTTTTTTTTTTTTTTTTGTTTTTTTTGTCTTGTCCAGCATTTAAGCAAGCAGACTGATGTTCTGGATGCTGTGTTCTGCTGAGCAAATTTATTTTGCCAAGGGGAACTTTTGTAGATGTAATGATCCCCTTGTATTTCTTGATTCTTATTTTATTTTTCAATTTGTTTTGGATAATAGCTTGTATTACAGAGTTTATGCTGCTGGACCCGACCGGAAAGGACAGGAAAGGGGCAGAAAGAGAACAGAAAAGAGAACATAAAAAACAAAAAAAAAAACAAAAGAAAGAGATCAATGCATACATGTATATGCACATACATACCCACCCTACATATATATGTATATACACTCGCACATACATTATATATATACATATATACATACATACATACATATACACATACATACACATGCATACACACACATGTACACATACATGCATACATAAAGATAGATATACATACATACATATACACATACAACCACGGTTTTTTGCCGGTTAACAACGTGACTTAGCTTTAGCCCGCTTACCTCCGTTAGCAGGTTAGCTCCTGTTATCTCCGGGTTAGCTCCTGTTAGCTCTTAGCTAGAGGCAGCTTGGAGTTTGCTTGATGTCAATCATCCACCATGACGCTCACAGCCCCCCTCTCAGCTCCACCTCTTTGTCCATATTTGCACTTTCCGGGTGAGACGACACAAATGCCCCTGCCAAGATGGCGATGGTAGGAACCGCCCACCAAGCTTCAATTCAGCTCATCAGAAACCTACAGGTGGTCCGCCCATCTTTTTATGTACAGTCTATGGCGTAAACCCAGTTCATTCATTAGATTAGTCTCAAGCTGGTTTGGATTTGTTTTGTTGATCTGGACACAAAAAAGACCCAAAGTCAAAGCAAAGCAACAGAAAAACCACACAGTCTCTAAAATAAGATCTAAACAATCCATGACTGTTTAGAATCAATCGTGTCTGATTTAGTAAGGTACAAATGAACACCTTTCTGTTATATCACGTTGTATCCATGGAAACAATGCAATTCAGCTTGGTGGATGACATATAGTTGGAGACTGAGTTAACTACAATGTGTTCTGTAACAAATGACACCTGAATGTTTTAAACTGTATGTGAAATAGATGCAGGTATAATTGATGACATAAAAAAAAAAAAAAATCCTTAAAACTATGGAGGTCACTAAAACGGAATGAGTTTAACACATGTCGAACAGACATGCTGACGAAAACCAGCTTTAGACTTATGATTTGGTGACAGATGCACTACTATGAACCTGAGTGGACGAGGCCCACCCAGTCATAAATTTGACCCATTTCATTATAATTTATGGTAATTTAAATTAAGTTTACATATACACTAAATGCTCATAATTGCAGGTAAATAATTTCCTGTTTGTGGAAGTCAAAGTTTACCCTTCGAGCTTTTTGCAAGTTGCATGTGTGTGTATACACACATTATATATAATCAGTGTATTTGTGTGTAATTATGACAACTTAAAGCAGCCTTTCTCAAGCTGAGGTTTGGGAGTCATGTCAGGGTCCCAGGATCATTTTAGGGAGTCACCTGATAATTATGAAAATAACAGTTTTACCAATTAAATGTGATGTTTTTAATGAAGATGTTAAAATGAACATGTTAATCCAAACAGGGGTACAAACCATTGACAGGGATGATTAGATAAAGAACCCTGTATTGACCGCAACTGAAATAATACATTTAACAACAAATATTTCAACTCAGTAACAAGTGATAATACTAGTTTGGTGTCCACCTTAAACTTATATCCCATATCTTTCCAATGTCCTAAAATGCATTTTTGTTTATACTGCATATGTGTTGATTGTGCTGAATCCACTTTGAACAATTAATATTTATGTTCATTTATTCATTTTATGTAGATCATGGAGGAAAATAGTTTTGAGGCATTTCATATTTAATCTGCTTACATATGGGCCAATTATTGATTAAACTAAAATTGGTCCTCTTTTAAAGTCAGCGTTAACTGGGTAAAAAGGGCCCGCCCACAAACATCCATCCATCCATCCATCCGTCTGTCCGTCCGCCTGTCCATCTGTCCATCCAGTTTCTTAACCGCTTAGCCTAAGTCAGGGTCACAGGAAGCTGGGGTTAATGCCAGCACTCAATGGAGGCAGGTACACCTAGACAGGTCGCCAGACAAATACTCATGCAGCCTCATACTCACTTCTCAAGACAATTTAGAGTAACGAATTAACCTAACTTGCATGTCTTTAAATGGTGGGAAGCTGGAGTACGGAGAGACCCCAAGCATACACAGGCCGAATATGCAAACTCCACACAGAAAGGCCAAATAGGCTTAAATCAGTGACCTAGCTGTGAGGCCACAGTGCTAACCACTACACCACTGTGCAGTCCCAGCTAAATGCTTGCCATTTAGGTTATTTGGGATATTCTAAACCAAATATTGTTTAGTTTTCTCTCTGTGCCACATTCCATCTGCTCAAACAGGAGACCGACTGTGTCTCACTGGTTAACTTACCTTTACAACATCTTTAAAAAGAACACAACCTTGTGGCTGGAATGCAGCCGGATCCCAGGAAAGGAGGGCATGGGTCATGCTCTGCTTTTAGGGGTCAAGCCTGCAGATTTTGACAGCAAGGATTTCTTTACAAAGTCACAGCCATCACACAGTAAGACATGCCAGTACCTGCACAAACTCCCCTCAGCAGAGGACTGTGCCGTGCAGCCACAAGTCACCGTCTGACATTATAGCTTTGAGCTGTGGAAGGAAGCAGATTAGAAGAGATGCTGCAACTTAATGGTGCTCCTGACTATTACATTTTATAAATGTATAGCGTCAAATCTGCTGCTACTTTTATGCCATAATTTAGTCAGTTTTTTGGGCTTTGCGGATGCGTATCCTGACAGAGTAAATTGAGTTGTACCACCATAAACCACAATAGCAGTGTTGAGCAGTCTAGCTGAAGTGCAGCCCATGATAGGAAGGAAAAAAGAAGAAGAAGAAGCCGAAGAAGAAGAAGAAGACGAAGAAGAAGAAAGAACAACAACAACAAGACAAAGCTGCAAAGCATTTAAAGCTGGGGTATGTTGGGGAGCTAGCAAGATGTGAAAGTAGCACCCTGCCTAGGCTCCTCCCCCTATAGAGGCTCCTCCCCCTGTGGTTTTGCTCCTTGCATGATCCAAGGCTTTTTTTTATTCGCAACTTTTTCCACCAACGATTTTCTCTTTCTCGGCTCTTTAGCAGGAGGAGGTAAATAAACCGAGCCGGGTCGGGAAATCCTTCCTGAATTTTCTCAGCCATGTTTTCCTTCCGAGTTTCTTCTTCACTACTTTGTATTTTCATCCTAACACGCTATTTATACGCAGGGTGTGCCTATCACGTATGCACTGCTGGAGGAAGAGGAGGGGAGAAGAAGCTACGAAATATAAGAAATGAACAACTCCATTTGGGTCAGAACGTTTGGATTGGTCAGAGTTTTTACAGATTTACAGTAAACTGAAATTTCTAACGATATTTCTTATTGTACATGATTACAGAATGTTTAGACTGCTATCAGGATGAGAAACTACTTCAGCCAGAGTAAAAAAATATGACTCTGAGCAAGATTATCTATCTATGGTGGTGCCTGCCTTTTATCGCTTTCTGAGAATGAACGCATCAACATGGAGGTGAACTCTGAACTCTCCAATGCCCTCTAGTGGAGGTATGGATTAGTCACCGTGTCAACATTGAGTATGAAAGCATGAATAAATTAGCTTTTGGAAGAACATCTTTTGCAAAAAGTAACTTAAATAAATGTAACTGAGTAAATGTAACTTTTTACTTCCGCCTCTGGTGAGATGTGTGAGATCGGAAAACCATCGGAGGCTTTGATTTTGAAATCAGTCAAAGCCTTGTTCTCCACATTCCAGGTTGTTTTGTCTCTGTGATGTTATGACGTTGTGCTGTCAGTTTCCACTTCTGTGATTTCACCATGAACACAAAAAGTACACTGAGATACAACATATGGTATAGTTGTGTACCATCTTGGATTGTAGTCTAATAGCTATCATGTCATTTCATTGGTTATCCCGTCCTGTGGTATTGCTCAAGACAGTATCGTAAGATGCCGTATGGACTCATCTTTTGTCCTTATTTTGACGCCTTCAGAAAATATTCACAAAAACTGTATTTTCATAACAAAACTGAAATAAGAAAATTGTCCTTGAGCTGAACAGACATGAAGAAACATCTGATAGAAGCTGATTAATAAGCTGTGTTTTATCATCTTTCGGTTGATTACTGTCATTTATTTTTAAAAAGAAAAACAACAGTAATTCAACAGCTTCCAATGCTACATCCTGTAACGTTGTCCATAAGAATAAGAGCAGTCTGTCACTTTCTACGAGAGCAAATTACATGTTTGGAATGGAAATATCAAACAGGAATGACCATGAAATCATTTTTAAATTCTGAAACAACATCCAGTTTTTCCTCCCCCATTTTATCATCATGTATGTGTCAGAACATGATCCTGGATATAATTATAAAGGCTTTTTAGACAAAGCTCAATTTGTCACAATCAGCCTTGCTTCCTCCAACATTCCTGCTTGCCACACCCCTAATCAGTTCACTGCTCTCACCTGCCTCTGCCACCTGTTCACAATCCCCATCAGTTCAGCCTGCGCATATATGCAGCCTCCACCATTCACTCACTGCCAGATTGTCATTGCTCTCATGCCTGACCTTCCAGCACTCCGACCACAATTGCCTGCCCGTTACCGACCTGATCCGTCCCCGACTTCCGCTTCCTGCCTTGCCCTTGGAGCCTGCTCCCCAGTGGTTACTGGGTTTCTGTCCTGGAGGACCCCCAACCGTGAGTTGTGGATCTTCACTCACCTTGTTGTGCTAGGTGGCTACTCTGTCGGCCCAGAGGAAAGTTGCTCTGCTCTGCTCATTGGGAACCAGAGTCCAACTCCAACACCGAACCTCACCAAGTGGCTAAAATAAAGACTGTTAACCTGCCCAGATCTCTTGTGCTGCTTTTGGGTCCTTTCTCCGATCATTTCACAATTTACCTCTGATTTTCTGATGTTCTGTAAGGAACTTCCATTTTTATTTCTCATGTTATTACATGTTTATCATTATTTGGAACAAAATACATGCTAGATTTTACCAGCAAAATGCCTGTAGTTTGGTAACATCTTAACAATGTTGTAATTATTCTCTTCAAACTCTTCATCTATAATTTATCTTCACCTTTTGCAACCCTTAGCGACACCCAGCTGCATTTCCTTCATCCACGTTTTCTGTTGCAGCAACATGAAACAAACCAGAGAGCAAGCAATTTTATTGTTCAGTGGTATCTTTAATTGTGATGAGAAAGGATTATGTAGATTTCTGTAAGCCTCCCTGACAAGACATATTTCAAAGTGAATAGGCCATAGAACAGGAATATGTGTCAGTGGTGGAGGCTTAGTGAAACATCTTCTGAATAATAGGGTAATCCTGGAGTCTAGGGATCCCTCATTTACCCTCTTAGCTGGGAGACGATGAGCACTGGTCTCCAATTATAGCCCATGGTGTCTTAAAAGACAAAGGCGAGGGCTCAGATTGTGTCTAAATGTCATAAAGATATTACTTTTATCTTAATTACTCTGTCCAGTAGCAAAAAGCAGTGTTAGCAAAAAGAAACAAATAATTTATCTTTATTCTAACATTTAACAGTGTTGCTCTTACTGCAGCTCAAACTGGGCTGCAATGAACATTTCCTGATGATTTCTCAGTATATTACAGGACTATTTACAGAAAATGTTGACGTGTCAGCAGTAGCAGGACAGCGAGGCGTAAAAACATGGAGCCGTTATAGAAAATGCTTCAATATTTAGTTTTATTATAATTTAGAAATAAAGCAGTTTGCTATTTAACCCCAGGAAGTCAAACGTATCATATGTCACACATACAGTTTCTCCCAGTGGATACAGGAGAGCAGCCATTGTTTTAACTTATTATGAGGTTATGAAATTGTTTCAAAACATTATTCTTTTTTTGTCAGATTTTGCCAGTTCATTGCAATTCCATATCCCAGTCCATCACCAGTCCATCGCCAGTCCATCACCAGTCTATTAACAGTCCATTACCAGTCCATTACCAATTCATCGCCAGTCCATTACCGGTTCATTGCCAGTCCATTGGTAGTCCATCGCCAGTTCATCGCCAGTCCATCACCAGTCTATTAACAGTCCATTACCAGTCCATTACCAGTCCATCGCCAGTCCATTGCCAGTCAACTGCCAATTCATCGCCAGTCCATTACCGGTTCATTGCCAGTCCATTGGTAGTCCATCGCCAGTTCATCGCCAGTCCATCACCAGTCTATTAACAGTCCATTACCAGTCCATTACCAGTCCATCGCCAGTCCATTGCCAGTCAACTGCCAATTCATCGCCAGTCCATTACCGGTTCATTGCCAGTCCATCGCCAGTTCATCGCCAGTTCATCGCCAATCCATTACTGGTTCATTGCCAGTCCATTGGTAGTCCATCGCCAGTTCATTACCAGTCCATTACCAGTCCATTGCCAGTCCACTGCCAATCCATTACCAGTCCATTGGCAGTCCATTGCCAGTTCATAGCCAGTCCATTGCCAGTCAACTGCCAATACAATACTAGTCCTTTACCACTTCATCGCCAGTCCATTGGTAGTCCATCGCCAGTTCATAGCCAGTCCATTGCCAGTCCATTGCCAGTCAAGTGCCAATTCATTACCAGTCCTTTACCAGTTCATCGCCAGTCCATCGGTAGTCCATCGCCAGTTCATAGCCAGTCCATTGCCAGTCCACTGCCAATCCATTACCAGTCCATTGGCAGTCCATCGCCAGTCCATTTCCAGTCCATTAGCAATCCATTACCAGTTCATCACCAATCCATTGCCAGTCCATTGCCAGTCCACTGCCAATCCATTACCAGTCCATTGCCAGTCTATCACCAGTCCATTGCCAGTTCATTGCCAGTCCATTGCCAGTCCATCACCAGTCCAACGCCAGTTCATCACCAGTCCATTGCCAGTCCACAACCAGTCCATTGCCATTTCACAGCATTTTCTGCTGGAATAGACTGAAACTAGTATCTATAAGATGAGAAAAACATGTGGGAAGATGAAGGAAATGCTTCTGGAACACTCACGTCACTATAAAATAGAATATGATTGAATTTTAGAGTCATCTGCAGATTTTTAATAAACTGGTGCCTAATGGTTATTACTCTTACATGAACTGGTCTGATACGTCGTAGATCAACATTGTGTTTTTGTTTTTCCTTTGACTTTCAGAAAAGTCAAACCAAACAATATTTAAAATGGGACTTGGTGTAAACTATTCCCACGATACACCCGTGAAAAATTATCCCACGGTGATATTTTATTTTATTTTTTTAGCCATCATAAGATGTGTTTCTGCCAGTTTTCATGAATTATATCGCTGAAAATAAAGTAGGACAAACTGTTAGCTTGGAAAGATTAGCTAACAATTAGTTTATTATGCAGATCTTACTTATTTTCTGTCATTTACTGAACATAACTATGATTTAACCATTGAACAATGAATATGATTATTAAAATGATCATGTGTTTACATTAAATGTTGATTATGATCATTATCAGTCAGCACCATCAGTCCTCACACAGAAGGAATAAATGCAGGACTGACAGGCGTGTGATATGTTTGCCTGGTTGATGACAGAACATGCCGCGCTGCTGCTCTGAAATGTGGAAATGCAGGTTTGGATCAGTTGTGTTTCAGGTTTTTTTGCATGTTCTGCATGTTTGAGGAGTTTTTGCTTTTCCAGACATGAATAAATGGGACAGATTAATAAGCGATCAATAATTCATCCACTCTGAACCTTCATGACTCTGGTTTGATACTTAATATTAATATTTCTCAGGAACAGGATGTGAAACAAGTTGTGGGAGGAGTAGATGCAGACTGGGGGGTGGAGGGAGGATGTCTTACTTGTACAGCCGCAACAACAAATAGAAACTAAGTTAAAAAAAAAAAAAGAGTATGATTTGTGGATGAATAAAGGATAAACAAAGACTGAGACTAATTACTGCTCGGGGTCGGTGCTCTAAACGCATGTTTAAAGTTTTGGGTGTTGCCAGAAATTTTCAGCGGTCACACTGATTTAATAACCTGAATGGCTGATTTCACAGTGAGTATGCAGAGAAAGGCGACGTGAGAAAGTTGTGAAGAATTGATGATGGACTCTTTGAGAGTAAGCGAGATAAAACTGACCATGAAATCTGGAGCGTGGAATTAAATTGAGTGGAAGAAGAGGAGAGGGGAAAAGGTGTGAGGCGTGATCACAGACATGCTTGTGTCTTTGTGATCATGCCGGGCTTCATTTACACAACAGCTAAGAGGAAATTAAATGGCAGAAAATATATTTGATCAAAAGAGAAGAATATCTGAAGAAAACTCCAATTTCCTGCACAGTTTTCCATTTTTCCCTGTTTTGTGATGACAAACAACTTAATATTTCTATCAATGATTACAGTACAGAAACACTCTCCCTCCGCTTTGTCAGATCCACCTTGCTGGTACTGAGTTGGATCTACATTTTCCTTCAGAACTGCCTTAAGTGTTAGTGTCATTGATCCAACAAGATGTTGGATGGATCCATGTTGTCATGATGTTTCCAGCAGATTCTGATCCTACCATGTGAATGTGGAGCTGAACTGGAGACTCATCAGACCAGCAACGTTTCTCCATCTTCTATTGTCCAGTTCTGGTGAGTCTGTGTGAATTGTAGCCTCAGTTTCCTGTTCTTACTGACAGGAGGGAACCCGCTGTGGTCTTCTGCTGCTGGAGACCATCTGCTTCCAGGCTGGACATGTTGTGTGTTCAGAGATGATGTTCTGCAGATCTTGGTTGGAACCAGTGCTTACTGGACTTCCTGTTGTCTTTCCATCATCTCCAACCAGTCTGTTCATCCTCCATTGACATCAACCAGACATTCTGGTCCAGACAACTGCTGCTCGCTGGATATTTTCTCTTCTTCAGACCTTCTCTGGAAACACCAGAGATGGTTGTGTGTGGAAAATCTCAGTAAAATACTCAGACCAACAACCATGCTGCGTTCAAAGTCACGTAAATCTCCTTTCTTCCATGTAGATGTAGATGAGTGTAATTTTTAGTTGTAAAGTATTTGCTGTCCTTGTCTGTATGATCTTTGTATATATTTTAAACCACAGTTATAAAAGAGCTGTTTGCATGTAGTTTACTAGATAAATAAATGCTAATTCTGATTCTGCTCCCTTCTCTTTTATCTGCACTTTTGTCTTTATTGTGATCAAATGAAAACGTCTGCATGATCTCAGTCTCTGTGGAAGCAGAGTGAGGTTATTTTAGTCAAATAAAGCGAATAAAATAAATCAGTATTTTCTATGTGTGACTTAAATGAGAGTATTTATGCATCGAGTTTTTAAAAATCTCATACAATGATGAGGAAAAATGCCTTCAAAAGATGCTTGTCTTCAAAGGTTCCAGGTGCCTGAACCATGATTGTCTCCCTTATGTTATTTTATCTCTGGCAGAAGTTAAAATATTTAATTTATGTTTGTATTTCACCTGCTGGCTTCCATCAATATCAACACAACCCAGGAATGAAATGTGACAATTAAATGTCGCTCGATAAAACGTGAAACTTGCCAAAGATGTTTGATTAACTCTGAAAAATGTAGCTTTTCTTCTCCTCAAGGTTACATTCAAATCGTTTGGAGTATTCTCCATCTCTGAAAAAGATACAACATAAATACATAAATTAAATCCATTCAGGAGTTAGAAATTCTTTGGGATGAACACTTTTATCTGAGAGCCCTTTGCAACGCTGACTCTTGTTTGTGGAGTAAGAGTCAGGTCCTTCTGCGGCGCTGAATGGCATCCAGCAGCTTCACTCAGAGGCCCGATGCCTCTTACCTGCACATTGTTCCCATATTTTACTCCTCAGAGATTTTCAGCTGCCACTGGTTTTGTTGCTTAAAAAATATGCTTTTAAATAGAATTGATGGCATAACTCAGAAGTGCGATGGAAAAAAGATCCTTTCTTCGGCGTTAGCTGGCTTCGCTGTGACCTTACCAGTCGTCCTCGGTGTGCACACCTTCACCGCGCCGACGAACAGCAAGACTGGTTTGTCCTGTTTTCTCTCCACCTGCAGGAGTTCTGCTGGATGTGTCAGGCTGTTGTGTAAACTGGACCATCTACAGCTCAACATCAGTAAAACAAAGCAGCTGGAGAAGGCCTTCAGGTTGAACTTAAAGTGAGAAAAATGGCAGAGTTATTTGGAAAATATGTTGAAGGTGTGAGTGTTTAAATAAACTGAGAATAAGATTCATAATGAATCTGCATCATAGTCTTTGTTTTAAGGGAGAAGTGTCTCCTCTATGTACGCAGGTTTGTTTCTTATGTTGCATTCATGACAGATGTTTATGTGTAATATCATGTACTTGAGCTAATAAAGACATTTGAACAAGAAGAAGATTATAATTTAAAATGTTCTATTCAATGATTTACAGGAATTGTTTTTGGTTTATTTATTTTGAGGCATGAAATGGGTTTTTTCTTTCCTCCGTCTCCTCCTGCAGCTCAGGGTGGGAGAAGATTCAGCCGGTTGTGTCATTTACTGGACAAGGTATTTATTTGTATGAACACAACCTGTGATGCCACAATACATAATGTTTCTGCCATCACAAACCCCAGTTCATATTTTTCTCATTTACAGTATGTCAGATAGATGTATAGATAGATAGAAAGGTCATTTTTCTTCATACATGTTATATATACAGTATATACACACACACACACACACACACACACACACACACACACATATATATATATATATATGTGTGTGTGTGTGTGTGTGTGTGTGTGTGTGTGTGTGTGTGTGTGTGTGTATGAAGAAAAAATGGACCTAAGAGAGACTAATACCTGGTTTCATTCGTTTTACAGAATCTTCCTCCTGTGCAGGATGTAGAGATGCAGTTAGCCAAGCTTCATTGATCCATGGGGGAGATATGTGATAAAATCAGAATGAAACCAACATATATCATTAACATGACGCGTCATCTCCGTCAAAGCCACGTTCTCTGTTTTGTAACTTGAAAGAGTTTGGTTTGGACCAGTCAGGCCCTTTGTGCATCATGGTAATAGAGAACAAAGAAGGCCAAAACCTGATGCTATTAAAATACATTCACCAAGACCAATTGTAGGATATTAGCTTGGAGGTGACGCGGAGAAAGTGACGAGGGCTTTTAGGAGCAGATGGAGTTTCCCCACACCATGAAATTCGTATACTTGGCTACTAAGAAAACAATTCTTGCTGGTACATTGAGCAGCCTTCCAGTTTTTCACAGAGAAAGTGACACAGAGGGAGTGAGGGAGTGTGAAGCCTCTTTAATTGCCTTCGGTCACCCACAACGTTGAACCGGAGCGCCACGCAGCTTAGCAAAGGAACCGGGCAGCCGGCCTGATAGATATTTTATCGCCCAAGTTAACGCTTAATGAATTCCCAAAGTGAAATCTGTCACTTCAAAAATAAAGAAGAAGGCAAATTAAAGGGAGATAGAGAGAGACAGGCGAAGAAAGGAACTGGAGAGGGTGACACAGTTTTAGAATGCCCTATCTTTTGGCCATCCCCGTTTTTCAATGGAATAAAGAAAACTCAGCCTCTTTCTTCTCCTCCTTTCTTCTTCCACCTCTTCTTCTTTGCTCCCTCCCATCCTCCTATCTCTCGCGCCGCTTTTCTCTGCAAAAATTCTCATGAATGATTTATATGTGTCTTGTTATCAGCAACGATTTCTATAGACCCCGACGCATTCACCAAGACATTTGTGGCGTAATTGTTAATTTTAATGCCATAATGGCTTCAGATAGGAGCTCTGATTAGACATTTATTACACAATTAAATGAAACATACTCAAGAATCACAAAAGCCTTCCGTAATTATTTCAGGCCATTAATAAAATGGGCATTAAATTATATTGGACACAAAAGAGAAGTGAAATAGATTTCCATTAGAGCAATAGAGGCAGAGAGGGGTAATAGATCCTGCCTGAATTCACTCTGAAATTAATTGTTGCCCAGCCTATTTCCACACACAGTGGAATAAATGAATGAGAAAAGAGAGGAAGAGAAGAGAGAGTTGGTGGCCAAGAGAGTGAAGGAGGTGGTGGTGGGGTTGGGGGGTGCATTAAGAGGCTCTGATGAAAAAAACCCTTTGTTTGACGAACTACAATGGACTCTCAATTCTAGAGAGCAGAGAGTCAGACCAATTTCAATCTCAGTCCAGCCCTGCAGAGTTCTGACTCCAGGTTTTCATCATATTTTCAAGTTTTGTTTGCTTTTCAATAAACAGCCATCACACACCATCTACCTGTACATGCAGGTGGGTGAGTGGGAGCCTTTCTGTGGGGGTGGGGGTGTTAACACGAGGGGCACAACGACAGGCAAAGACAAACGCCTGGCTGAAAATTATCCGATAAATCACAGGATATGAATCTGTTCTTTGATTAATAAGTGACCCACCGGATCACCTTGCAGCGGCGACAGGATGTAGGTCAACCTGCAGGAGAGCAGGACGAACTTCTGCTGCGCTTCAATCAGAGAGAAATGTCAGCCGAGATAATCAGAAGGGCCGTGTCCGCTAAATGAATTCTGAAAGAGAAGAGGAAGAAAAACGAGCACACACAATGGAGCAAATTTATTTCCCCCCCGTTTCTGAACAGTGAGATTATGACAGTTAAAACACATCAAAGCCAGATGTATGGCAGAGGCTTTCTGAAGCTCTTTGCGGTACGAGCTCCAAATTGAACCGCCTTTTGAACTACCAGTCTCTGGAGATCTTCAGTAAAAGCGCAAAAGAAATAGAAAGTGATATCTCACAAGGCTAGAACAGATCATTCAAGCAAAATTAATTAATCATTCACTGATACAGATTTGTGGAATTGTACTTTTTTCCTTCTCCATCAGCTTTCCTGGCTTCAAAAGCCTTTTAGTTTCCGTACTGTCTGTTCTTCATTTCACTCGTTCAGTTCGTACCTTCAGTGCTGCTCAATGGGAGCATTTTTAAAGGATATATATGTCTGGAAGTAAGAAAGAAGAGAAAAGCTCAAAATGAAGCTCCCTGATCAAAGTTTCCATGAGAAATATCAGTTTTCATGTTTGAATCCATCACATGTCTCATGGCAGCTTGACATGATGACGTTCTGATCCAGATCAATGAAGTTACTGTACATATAGGTTTCACGGGGAAATTAATGTGATCTCTTAGTTTATCTTCCTTTTCCTGTCATATCCCTAATTAACTGAAACACTATAAATCCCTGACTGCTCCATCAGGTCCCCCTGATCTTTGGCTTGTGAACAGGAATGTGGCAGCAACTCAACACATGTAGTCATGTAGACATGATGAAGACGACTTGCTGAAGGTCAAACTGATCATCAGGATGAGGAAGAAAAGAGATTTTAGGGACTTTGAACATGGTGTATTGTTGGTTCTGGGTGGTTTAGTCTGAATATAAACCTAGACAAGACAACAGGAAGTCCAGTAAGCACTGGTTCCAACCAAGATCTGCAGAACATCATCTCTGAACACACAACACGTCCAGCCTGGAAGCAGATGGTCTCCAGCAGCAGAAGACCACAGCGGGTTCCCTCCTGTCAGTAAGAACAGGAAACTGAGGCTACAATTCACACAGACTCACCAGAACTGGACAATAGAAGATGGAGAAACGTTGCTGGTCTGATGAGTCTCCAGTTCAGCTCCACATTCACATGGTAGGATCAGAATCTGCTGGAAACATCATGACAACATGGATCCATCCTGCCGTCAGGATCAAGGCTTCAGGCTGCTGCTGGTGGAATGGTGGGGGGAGGTTTTCTGGTCCCACTTTGGTCCCCTTAGTACCAACATGACCTGGTTTAACCTCCACAGCCTACCTGAGTCCTGCTGCTGACCATGTCCATCCCTTTCTGAGCACAGTGTAGCATCTTCTAATGGAAACTTCCAGCAGGATGATGCACCATGTCACAAAGCTCACATCATCTCCACCATGACGATGAGTTCACTGTCCTCCAACGGCTCCACAGTCACCAGATCTACATCCAGCAGAGCAGCTTTGGGACGTGGTGGAACGGGAGATTCTCATCATGATGAGGTGGAACGGGAGATTCTCATGGTGATGAGGTGGAACGGGAGATTCTCATCATGATGAGGTGGAACGGGAGATTCTCATGGTGATGAGGTGGAACGGGAGATTCTCATCATGATGAGGTGGAACGGGAGATTCTCATGGTGATGAGGTGGAACGGGAGATTCTCATCATGATGAGGTGGAACGGGAGATTCTCATCATGATGAGGTGGAACGGGAGATTCTCATGGTGATGAGGTGGAACGGGAGATTCTCATGGTGATGAGGTGGAATGGGAGATTCTCATGGTGATGAGGTGGAACGGGAGATTCTCATGGTGACGAGGTGGAACGGGAGATTCTCATCATGATGAGGTGGAACGGGAGATTCTCATCGTGATGAGGTGGAACGGGAGATTCTCATCATGATGAGGTGGAACGGGAGATTCTCATGGTGATGAGGTGGAACGGGAGATTCTCATGGTGATGAGGTGGAATGGGAGATTCTCATGGTGATGAGGTGGAACGGGAGATTCTCATCGTGATGAGGTGGAACGGGAGATTCTCATCATGATGACGTGGAACGGGAGATTCTCATCATGATGAGGTGGAACGGGAGATTCTCATCATGATGAGGTGGAACGGGAGATTCTCATCATGATGAGGTGGAACGGGAGATTCTCATGGTGATGAGGTGGAACGGGAGATTCTCATCATGATGAGGTGGAACGGGAGATTCTCATCATGATGAGGTGGAACAGGAGATTCTCATGGTGATGAGGTGGAACGGGAGATTCTCATGGTGATGAGGTGGAACGGGAGATTGTCATCGTGATGAGGTGGAACGGGAGATTCTCATGGTGATGAGGTGGAACAGGAGATTCTCATCATGATGAGGTGGAACGGGAGATTCTCATGGTGATGAGGTGGAACGGGAGATTCTCATCATGATGAGGTGGAACGGGAGATTGTCATCGTGATGAGGTGGAATGGGAGATTCTCATCATGATGAGGTGGAACGGGAGATTCTCATCATGATGAAGTGGAATGGGAGATTCTCATGGTGATGAGGTGGAACGGGAGATTCTCATCATGATGAGGTGGAATGGGAGATTCTCATCATGATGAGGTGGAACAGGAGATTCTCATGGTGATGAGGTGGAACGGGAGATTCTCATCATGATGAGGTGGAATGGGAGATTCTCATCGTGATGAGGTGGAACGGGAGATTCTCATGGTGATGAGGTGGAACGGGAGATTCTCATCATGATGAGGTGGAACGGGAGATTCTCATCATGATGAGGTGGAGCGGGAGGTTCTCATCATGATGAGGTGGAACGGGAGATTCTCATCATGATGAGATGGAACGGGAGATTCTCATGGTGATGAGATGGAACGGGAGATTCTCATGGTGATGAGGTGGAACGGGAGATTCTCATCATGATGAGGGGGAACGGGAGATTCTCATCATGATGAGGTGGAGCGGGAGGTTCTCATCATGATGAGGTGGAACAGGAGATTCTCATCATGATGTGAAACAACTGCATGATGTCTGATGTCAACATATCTGAGGAATGTGTTCACCTTATTTAATCTATGACACCAGGAATGAAGGCAATTCTGAAGAAAAAGGAGTTCCAACTGTGTTCTAGAAGGCTCTAAAATGGTCCATATTGTGAAAGATTTATTTAAAAAAAAACAAAAAAAAAACATGGCTTTAAATGCCAGTTTTGAACGTGAACTTTAGCAGACAAACTTCATCCAGTGATGCTATAAGTCAGTAAACTGTTGGAGTTAAACTGTCATAAAGCAGCTGCTGTTTAATTGGGAAACGTCCCCCAACACAAAACGTGGTCACGTGAAAAGATTTACTTTCATATGTCAGAGATTCATCCGGATCATCAGCATCTTATTTGTCATTATTTCTTCTCAACATTTGCTTGATATGAAGCCAAAGTATGTTTGTTCAGCATACAAGTTAGACTAAAGCTTTAATGACTGCATGCTTGTTGGGGCTTATCGTGTTATCAGGACTGTTATTTAGGTTAGCAGGAACTCCATCTTCCCTCAGGGGGAAACTTTTCCTTTCATTGTCTGTGACTAAATATTTTAGTGATGATCATTTATACTGCACACGTTATTGTACAACGAGGGACTTTATGTCTCTGGAGGAACATTTCTGTAACTTGAGAAAATCTAACAGGACCAGAAAACCTCCTGAGCTGTTGTAGCTACAAGCACATTGGAACTTGTTCCAAAGCATCGCTGAGTAATGCACCACGGGAAGCATCGATTCGCAAATCTGGCAGAGCCAGAGACAAAACAAACATGAGCTTTTATGCATCGCTTGTTGCCCAGGAAACACAATGGTAAGATGTGGTCTTTCTGATTTAATCAAAATAAGACTGAAACAGATGTTTTTTTTTCTGCAGCACCTGTTTCAAATGAAACGCGTCTCCAACAGCTTGTTGCCCAGTTCTGCACAAATCTGTTTTCAACTCGTTGATCTGAATCCGGTGTGTTCCTGCAGGGAAACATCCAATACCTGCAGGATACCGGCCCTCCAGCACTGCGGCTGCTGATCCCTGCATTATTAGTCGGTCATTGGAGACGGGCAGCAGGTGAACCGTCTGAACCAGAGGCGTCCAAGTTTGGTCCTCAGGATCTACAATCCTGCAATCTTTAGATGCAAACTTCTCCAGCACATCTGAATGAAATGCATGCTTGGTTGGCAGACCTCTGCAGAGCTGGAAGGTCGGCGGAGGAGAGAATTCAGCCTTTCGTTTTGGGTCTGTTGGGAAAGGGATGCAGTGTTGCGGGATGGTAGATCTTGGGACTGGACTTGGACACCGCTGCTCTAAAGGTAGCAGTGGGTGTTCGGTGGGATCCACTAGGACAGTGTGGGGAAAGAGGACTTATGTTTTCAGATCTGAGCTGCTAGCATACACACTCAGACCTTTAGCAGGGCTTAAAATCATTCCTAAACTTATCAGACTGATAGGAAATCATGAAGGACCCTCCAGACTGGAAATTCTGACCCATAACGGTGTTAAAATGATGGAATCCAGCTCTGCTGCTTGTGTGTTTTCCATCATGGTTTTCTCATTCCTGTTTTATTTTGTGCACTAATGGCCTGTCATATTCCCAGTGTCTTCCGTTCCTGTCCTCCTGTGATCAGCACCTGCTCGGCTCTCACCTGTCTCACCTCATTGTCTTCCCTGTCTTAGTGTCCACATTTATTCCTTCCCTGCCAGCGTTTGGCCCCTGATCACGTCGGGTACTACAACCCTGCATGCCTCATTCCCACCTTATGGTCTCTGTTGAAGGATGTTGGATTTTAGGGTTTTTGTGTTGAGTTTTGCTTTCGAGTCGCGTCTTTCTCTTCCAGTTTCATGACAACAAGTCTGGCTGATGGACATAAGCCGATACCAACCGTTGGTCATTTATTCCCTTTCATTTCAAGGAAACACAAAAACATGTTTTAGAAAACAACAACTGAACAGTATTTCAGCACTTTGTTATCAGTAGTTTTATTGAGAATGATTTTATTCAAGTGTATCACAAATCCAGAAGCTTTTAAACAAAAGGATTGTTTGTGTAAAAAAATCAGGAAAATCAGAAAGACATCTGCCATGTTTGCTGGTATTCAGCTGCTTTCCGGAAGCTGAACTCTGGTCGGTACTGATGTTAGACTAATGAATCTGTGGTTTCCCAGAAATCCTCAACCTCCTCACGCCTGGAGTCGTCACGTCGAACCAGGAAGGCGTGACGTGACACGGTGGCATTACGTTTCTCCCCTCTGGTCCACAGGTGAGTGAAAACAGCAGATCAAGGGACTCCACTGCTTTACTTTCTTTGGCTTGATGTTATAAAGGTGAAAAATCTAAGAGTTTCTGATTTCATTGTTTGTAGAAAACAAGAAAAGAAAACATCAAGCTGCAGATGTTGGAGTTTGAGGAAATGATTCCAGGTTGGACACATCCAGAATAATGTTTGATCCATGAGACTGGAAGGACTGGTCACGTTTGTTCGAGATCATAAGCTGTGTGATGCTTCACTGAACAGGTGCTTGGATACTGCTGAGCAAGTTTCAAGCTGCAACATAGACAGTCTGTATCTAATCAGCCAATCACAGGGCAGCAACTTCATGTACATCTAGTCATGTAGACGACTTGCTGATGTTCAAACTGAGCATCAGAATGAGGAAGAAATGAGATTTAAGTCACTTTGGCGTGGTTCTTGGTCTGAGGATTTACTGGGATTTTCACACAAAACCATCTCTAGTGTTTACAGAGAAGGTCTGAAGAAGAGAAAATATCATGTCCCACTTTGGTCCCCTTAGTGCCAACATGACATGGTTTAACCTCCACAGCCTACCTGAGTCCTGCTGCTGACCATGTCCATCCCTTTCTGAGCACAGTGTAGCATCTTCTGATGGAAACTTCCAGCAGGATGATGCACCATGTCACAAAGCTCACATCATCTCCACCATGACGATGAGTTCACTGTCCTCCAACGGCTCCACAGTCACCAGATCTACATCCAGCAGAGCAGCTTTGGGATGAGGTGGAACGGGAGATTCTCATCATGATGAGGTGGAACGGGCGATTCTCATGGTGATGAGGTGGAACGGGAGATTCTCATCATGATGTGGTGGAACGGGAGATTCTCATCATGATGTGGTGGAACGGGAGGTTCTCATGGTGATGAGGTGGAACGGGAGATTCTCATGGTGATGAGGTGGAACGGGAGATTCTCATCATGATGAGGTGGAACGGGAGATTCTCATCATGATGAGGTGGAATGGGAGATTCTCATCATGATGAGGTGGAACGGGAGATTCTCATCATGATGAGGTGGAACGGGAGGTTCTCATGGTGATGAGGTGGAACAGGAGATTCTCATCATGATGAGGTGGAACGAGAGATTCTCATGGTGATGAGGTGGAACGGGAGATTCTCATCATGATGAGGTGGAACGGGAGATTCTCATCATGATGAGGTGGAACGGGAGATTCTCATGGTGATGAGGTGGAACGGGAGATTCTCATCATGATGAGGTGGAATGGGAGATTCTCATCATGATGAGGTGGAATGGGAGATTCTCATCATGATGAGGTGGAACGGGAGATTCTCATGGTGATGTGGTGGAACGGGAGATTCTCATCATGATGTGGTGGAACGGGAGATTCTCATCATGATGAGGTGGAATGGGAGATTCTCATCATGATGAGGTGGAACAGGAGATTCTCATCATGATGAGGTGGAACGGGAGATTCTCATGGTGATGAGGTGGAACGGGAGATTCTCATCATGATGTGGTGGAACGGGAGATTCTCATCATGATGTGGTGGAACGGGAGATTCTCATCATGATGAGGTGGAATGGGAGATTCTCATCGTGATGAGGTGGAACGGGAGATTCTCATGGTGATGTGGTGGAACGGGAGATTCTCATCATGATGAGGTGGAATGGGAGATTCTCATCATGATGAGGTGGAACAGGAGATTCTCATCATGATGAGGTGGAACGGGAGATTCTCATGGTGATGAGGTGGAACGGGAGATTCTCATCATGATGAGGTGGAACAGGAGATTCTCATCATGATGAGGTGGAATGGGAGATTCTCGGAGATTCTCATCATGAGGTGGAACGGGAGATTCTCATCATGATGAGGTGGAACGGGAGATTCTCATCATGATGAGGTGGAACGGGAGATTCTCATCATGATGAGGTGGAACAGGAGATTCTCATCATGATGAGGTGGAATGGGAGATTCTCGGAGATTCTCATCATGAGGTGGAACGGGAGATTCTCATGGTGATGAGGTGGAACGGGAGATTCTCATCATGATGAGGTGGAACGGGAGATTCTCATCATGATGAGGTGGAACGGGAGATTCTCATCATAATGAGGTGGAACGGGAGATTCTCATCATGATGAGGTGGAACGGGAGATTCTCATCATGATGAGGTGGAACGGGAGATTCTCATCATGATGAGGTGGGAACGGGAGATTCTCATCATGATGTGGTGGAACGGGAGGTTCTCATGGTGATGAGGTGGAACGGGAGATTCTCATGGTGATGAGGTGGAACGGGAGATTCTCATCATGATGAGGTGGAACGGGAGATTCTCATGGTGATGTGGTGGAACGGGAGATTCTCATCATGATGAGGTGGAACGGGAGATTCTCATCATGATGAGGTGGAATGGGAGATTCTCATCATGATGAGGTGGAACGGGAGATTCTCATGGTGATGAGGTGGAACGGGAGATTCTCATCATGATGAGGTGGAACAGGAGATTCTCATCATGATGAGGTGGAACGGGAGATTCTCATGGTGATGAGGTGGAACGGGAGATTCTCATCATGATGAGGTGGAACGGGAGATTCTCATCATGATGTGGTGGAACGGGAGATTCTCATCATGATGAGGTGGAATGGG
Organism: Telmatherina bonti; assembly: GCF_933228915.1. NCBI lineage: Eukaryota > Metazoa > Chordata > Actinopteri > Atheriniformes > Telmatherinidae > Telmatherina > Telmatherina bonti. The sequence continues at coordinate 35,338,753 of NC_136626.1, forward strand.
AGATTCTCATCGTGATGAGGTGGAACGGGAGATTCTCATGGTGATGTGGTGGAACGGGAGATTCTCATCATGATGAGGTGGAATGGGAGATTCTCATCATGATGAGGTGGAACAGGAGATTCTCATCATGATGAGGTGGAACGGGAGATTCTCATGGTGATGAGGTGGAATGGGAGATTCTCATCATGATGAGGTGGAACGGGAGATTCTCATCATGATGAGGTGGAACGGGAGATTCTCATCATGATGAGGTGGAACAGGAGATTCTCATCATGATGAGGTGGAATGGGAGATTCTCGGAGATTCTCATCATGAGGTGGAACGGGAGATTCTCATGGTGATGAGGTGGAACGGGAGATTCTCATCATGATGAGGTGGAACGGGAGATTCTCATCATGATGAGGTAGAACGGGAGATTCTCATCATAATGAGGTGGAACGGGAGATTCTCATCATGATGAGGTGGAACGGGAGATTCTCATCATGATGAGGTGGAACGGGAGATTCTCATCATGATGAGGTGGGAACGGGAGATTCTCATCATGATGAGGTGGAACGGGAGATTCTCATCATGATGAGGTGGAACGGGAGATTCTCATCATGATGAGGTGGGAACGGGAGATTCTCATCATGATGAGGTGGAACGGGAGATTCTCATCATGATGAGGTGGAACGGGAGATTCTCATCATGATGAGGTGGAACGGGAGATTCTCATCATGATGAGGTGGAACGGGAGATTCTCATCATGATGAGGTGGAACGGGAGATTCTCATCATGATGAGGTGGAACGGGAGATTCTCATCATGATGGCCAACAACTGTGTGAGGCTTCATGTTACTATGGATCATAATCTTTGAGGAACATGTGAACACCTTGCTGAATCTGTGGCACCAAGAATTTAAGCAGTTTTAGAGGAAAATCGGACTCCAACCTGGCAGCAATGTGAACCTGGTAAAGTGAACTTGTACATATACAGATACAGTGAATGTTTTTGTTTATTCTGTTCTGAATAGAGTCTCTAAATGTTTTTGTTTGGCGACGGCTCAGATCCTCATTTGTACAGAACAAATCTTATCTCGTTTTTCAGAGTCTCATGTGAACGGCTGAAATCCCCCTGCAAGCAAGGCTCGCAATAAATGAGTTTTTTTTTTCTCCTAATGAAGGTCAGGAGAGAGTCACATATTTCCTTTTGTGATAATTCATCCCTATCTCCCGTTATCTTTGTTTTGCCCCTTTAATCCTAATTGTATTGTATAATTGTGTGATGTGGACCTTGTGGTCTTTGAAGTATTGGCCTATCCTTTCATTATCACCTGATTCCTTGAACCTGTTAATTTTTTCTGCTCTATTCTGTATCATCCAATGTTGTGGAAGAAAAGCGAGAGCAGCTCAAGTTCAGTTATTTCAGATTTTATTTAAGTCTGATCTTACTATCTCACCGAGAAAAGATTTCAGCACAAAGATAGAAATAAATGAATCATTTCTGTAATATAGTCTGTATGTTGGAAATACATCTCACATGCAGCTCATTGCTGTTTCAATGGCTTCTCATAGTCAGTGAATAGAACTTGGAAAAGGATGTTAAAAAAAAAAGGAGAATATGAGTTTTGTAATTGCTTCCAGAGTGAAGAAAAGACTGTATGTGTTGAAGATTGGAAGATCAATTGTCCCTGTTTCAAGTGCAAAGTGCACATGCATGTTCATAGCATCAGTGGGGACGAGCACCTTGACTGTGAGCACTAAACATTTCAGAAATAATTAAACGAAATGCACCATTTGCAGTAAACAAGGCTGAAAAGAGGCACATAAAATCAGAGAATTTTTTACGTTGTGTTTTGTGGCTTATCCAGATAAAATTATTTGTTTTCACGCAGCTCAGTGAGTATGCACGTGTCTGCACATCTTTTAGTGTTTCAGGAATATTATCTCATTGGAATACAGAAAAAAATAGATGTGACATGTACAGTTTTCTGGTCGAATAATCAGTGCAAACTGACCTTAAACCGGGAAAAACTCAAATTCCCAAGTGGAAGTGAATGCAGCATGAAATGTACTTCTATGATGTTGGACATCAACATGTGTTCTTCACACAATGCAGCATTTATTCACCATCATCGGATCATCTGCCTACATGGATGAGAACATGTGTCTGGACTAAATCTTTACAGTTTATGAAAATGATGTAAAGGTCACACACACACACACACACACACACACACACACACACACACACACACACACACATATATATATATATATATATATATATATATATATATATATATATATATATATATATATATATATATATATATATACATATATATATATATATATATATATATATATATATATATATATATATATATACATATATATATATATATATATATATATATATATATTCACCTAATACACCTAAAAAAACATTAGGTGAGCATTTTATTTGTAATAAATAGTTTTAATAAATAGTTATTTGCTATAATGTTGACCATCTTAATGCACCCCGGCTGGCCCTATCTCATATTTTCTGGACCTGCCTCTGAGCTTAGTGTAGAAATATTAGAGAGTTTTTCTAAATAAATACAGAAGTTAAAATAAAATAAAATAGCATAAAATAAAATGAAATAAAATAAAATAAAATAGAATAAAATAAACCAAAATGAAATAAAACAGATGTAACCGGTAATGCAAGTTTTCAGTGCAGCTTAATAATCATAATATTTTCATTCTTATTTTTATGAATCAGTCCATCTTATTAGCAATAACGTGTGCGTGCTCTTCATGCTCCCGCGGGTCAGCAGGTCCACGTGCTCCAACACCAGATCTTCCACTCTGACTCAGAAACACGCAGCTGAAAGAAGCAGAAGATCACATGGAGTTATGCAGCGTTCTGCCTCATATTTTCATCCAGACAAACATCCATAAATAGGATGGAAATACAGTAAGAGGCATTGAAATGTCAACCGTCGCTTTTAAGAGTTTCTGAGGAGAGCACGCAAAGTGTGCGTGGAGAAAACCTCTTACGGCTTCAGCACCGTGGACAGTTCCGGTCGGGGCGCTTACCTCTGCGCGCGCCACGCCAGCCCAGGTTGTCTAACAGGCTCTCCGCCTGCCAGGCCGCTCCCCATCCACTCCTCCAGGCGAGATGTGCGGCCATGTGTCCTGAGATAATCCCCGTTTTCATATGCCACAGCGCGTGCACGTGCTGCGTGTGCCGGACGCGCACATGCTTCTTTAAACAAGCTGTTTCATTACAGCTTGAATAAAATGCAGACATCACATATAAACCTTTCCTGCATGGTGATAATTTCACATTTATAAGCAGTTTCGTGACGTTTCCAGTCACCTGAAGTTCTGCGCGTGCATGGAAGATCTTGCACAAGGTGACGCGCATCCAGGTGGAGAACCCCCAACAGTTCCAGCATATTTCTGCTGTTATTATGAGCTCGGCTCAGGCTGCCACTGCGCGGAATCTGAAGAGAAAATGCAGATGGAAATAAAAACCATCTCAGTCCTCAGACCTCTCGCGTTTCTCATGAACTTCCACGCGCGCGCCTGTAAGACAATCACTTCGTCAATAAGAAACATAACCGACTTCTCCCTCGTGAGTATGGAGGCTCAGCCCCCTAAAATAATTTCCTGTTATCTAATTCATTCATCTCAAATGAAGCCGGTGCGCGTATGCAGCAGCCATATGGCCGGCGCGCGTGCGCGCGCGCTCCATGACAGATAGCATAATGCAATTTAAAAGTTTACTGCAAGCTTCAAATATACAGTGCAAAACATGCAGCATACTACCTCTGGTTGCAGGTGAACATTTCATGCCGACTGGGAGGACTGGGAAATATGTCGTTTGTTTGCACGCGCCAGGTCGGCTGGGGGAGTGGGGGGGGGGGGGGGGGGGGGGGGGGGATGCGGGTTATCCGAAGCTGATTGTTTTGTTAAGTCGGTGTGAAGAGGATCTTTTCTTCAAAAAGCAGCGTTTTTATAAAGATTAGGTCTCCTGGAAGCTTTTGCAAGGAAAGAAATGATGGACTGACGCATGCGCAACGCGCGCAGAGAGAGGGCGTGAGAAAGAGACACAGTTGGGTTGAAACATGGGGAACATCAGAGGCAGGAAAATTAACTCCGTTTTGTCCTTTTTGGGTGTAAAATGATATAATAAAATGACACATTAGAGATATGAAATAATAATTCTATATTTGACCTCATCAGTTTCTTCCTGTTTTATTATAGCTAAGAGTCATAATATTACAAATATTACCATGACTTTGAAGTGCAGAAAAGCCTGCAGAGAGGAGAAACATGAGAATGATGACAAGTGTTTCAAAACACTCGCGTGCGGCAGCGTGCGCTCTTGCGCGCGCACACGCGGGCCTGTATGGATGTGTAGAAATGTAGGCCAAAGACTACCTTAAATAACTCAGCAGTGGGACTAGTCAAGTCTGATTGTAGGCTGTTTTTACACACGCATATGTCTGCGTGTGTGTGTGTGTGTGTGTGTGTGTGTGTGTGTGTTCGTTTCGTTTAATAATCACAGCTGAAGGAATCATATATCAGGCGCACATCAGCCGGAGGGCCATTAGGCAGTGGTCCTCACATGAAATTAGCATTTTAAAACGATGACTTTACTGAAAACAGACTGTCAAAGTGAACTAATGCAACAATTCCAAGTTCACACTCACGTTTCCACTGACGGGTCACGCCACGCGAGCCTCCAGTGGGTGCACGCGGGGGCTTATTTGTGGGTTTACACGTGCTCACGTTTGTTGACCGTGTCTAAAAAAAAAAAAAACTTTTTTGCCATCACACATTTTTTTTTATAAAATTGTAAAATTTTTATTCAATAAAAATGTTTATATATATATATATATATATATATATATATATATATATATATATATATATATATATATATATATATATATATATGTACACATTTATTTTCCAAAGTTCTGCTGAAGTGTGCTTTAGCCAGGCACTGATGATCTTTCATGTTTCGCTTCTTTTATGTAATTTAATAATTTAATGTTATTTAGTTTATAATAATAATAATAATAATAATAATAATAATAATAAATAATAATAATAATAATAATAATAATAATAAATATTATTATTATTATTATTATTATTATTATTATTATTATTATTATTATATTTTATCCTTTTAACTGTATTCTTCCTTGAAAACACATTCATGATGAGGAATTTTCTGTTTACGTTTGTTTTACATGTTTCACTTTTTTTTATTTCACCATGACATCACTGCTATAATTATAAATTGAAATGCTTATTATTAAACATGAATACTATTTATTCATTTATTTATTTATTTTTAGTGTGTGTGTTTGTGATGGGGGGGGAGGGGGGGGGGGGGGGGGGTACATCATGAAAAGCTTTGCATGTAAACAGGTGAAAAGTGTGTGTTCAGATTCATTACATTAAATAGAAGCAGAAATGTTGATTGTTACCTCATCCACACACACACACACTTTCACTCTCTCTCTCACGCACACACACACATACACACCGACACACACTTTTTTGTCTTCTCCTACCACCCTGCCTTTGTTTATGTTGTAATGTACATAGCCTATATTTTGTGCTGTAGGTATTGTGCACGCGGGTCTCGGTGCTGATTGGCGCGCAGGTTGGTGAGTGAACGCCCTGCAGATTATGTCAGATTGCGTGCAGAAACCAAACCAGCCCAGCCTTTGAACTTCCCCGCTTTTGGCTCGTATTCACGCTCTTCCGCGCATTTCCAAGCCAGGTGCTTGACGACAAAGCTCAGAGAGGGAGGCTGTGACGGGAGGGGAAGAGAAAAAAACACACTGGACACTTTTATGACTCCTGCAAACTGAATGCGGAACATTGCTTTCACCTTTGAGGATTTCTGTGTGCATCTTGCATGTGTTTCTTTTTTTTTTCTTCTTGCTGCCGCAGGTCTGAGACAAGAGTTGCAAGCGGACTTCAGCGAACCCAAATCCGCGTTTTTACCTCGGGAAGAACCGAACCGGGTCCTGGAATTTCCTTCCTTTTTTTTCTTTTCTTTTTTTTTTTAAATTTTCCTCTTTTCCTTTCCGCTGTTTTGCAGACGCCGACCATCTCCGACGTGGCATGACCGTATCTGGCATTTGGACAGGTGAATAGTTTCCCTTCCCTCCCATAAGAACTTTTCCTTGACATTAACAGTGGGGAGAAATCTGAAAAAGTCTCGTTTTTAAGATGTCGAAGCCAGCTGATCATATCAAGAGACCCATGAACGCCTTCATGGTCTGGTCCCGGGGCCAGAGGAGGAAAATGGCTCAGGAGAACCCCAAAATGCACAACTCCGAGATCAGCAAAAGGCTGGGCGCCGAGTGGAAGCTGCTGTCCGAGTCTGAGAAGAGACCGTACATCGACGAGGCCAAGAGGCTGCGCGCACAGCACATGAAGGAGCATCCAGACTACAAGTACAGACCCAGGCGCAAACCCAAAAACCTGCTGAAGAAGGACCGCTACGTTTTCCCTTTGCCTTACCTGGGGGACACGGAGCACCTGAAGGGGCTCCCGGTGTCCGCCGCGGACTCGCTGCTGGGCTCCTCGGAGAAAGCCAGGGCGTTCCTCCCGCCGACCTCCGCGCCCTACTCCTTCCTGGACCCGGCGCAGTTCAGCTCCAGCGCCATCCAGAAGATGACGGAGATGCCGCACACGTTGAGCACCAGCACTTTGCCCTACGCGTCCTCGTTGGGATACCAGAACGGCGCGTTCGGCACCCTTGGGTGCCCCAGTCAGCACACCCACACCCACCCGTCGCCCACGAACCCGGGCTACGTGGTCCCGTGTAACTGCACCGCCTGGTCAGCGTCCAGTTTACAGCCCCCCGTGGCCTACATACTGTTTCCAGGTATGACCAAGACTGGGATAGACCCGTATTCATCCGCACACGCCACTGCCATGTAACCCTGCAGACTTTTTACTTCTAGTTCCTCTTTTCAGTACTGACATGCATGTAAATATGTTCCGGACAGCGCGCGCCCCTTACAAAGGCATGAACAGTGTAAACTGCCTTGGACTTGTCCTAGAAAATAAGAGAGAGGAGGAAAAAAAAAAAAAGAAGACAAGAGAAACTTTCCCAGAAGTTCCCGGCCAGCCCCGGAGCTGGAGCTGGCTGGAAATAAGGATCCCTGCGAACTGTAAGAAATGTAAATGTTATAACGTTTATGGCAACCAGAAAAGGAGGCCTTTAACTTTATTTATTATGTACATTTCAATGCTGATATAATGATTTGTGTTGATTATTGATAGGCTGAAAAAAAAAATCGGGCTTGCACAATTAGAGTTCATCCACATTTCCTGTATAAGCCGAAATTGTCCACGTTTATTTGGGGGCAATTTTATGACAATATTCTGGATAGAAGGTGAAAAATCAGGACAAATAGGCTGTTTTATATACGGGTTATATTCATGCTATTTAAAAAAAAAGAAAAGAAAAAACGGCGCATAAAGTAGACGGTCTATTTAAGATAAGGAGGGAAAAAAATCACCCAAATGTTTGGTTTTGCATTTTTCAGTGCTTCAGTGATATAGTCCCACCCGTCATTTGTTTTTATTTATTCATTTGTTTTGTTTTTTTTTAAATTTAGTTTTCTATTTTTTTTCATTTAATATTGATTTGTGAGGAAAACTATTGGAATTCCAGGAGTTTTGTGTATTTTCTATCTGAGATGGTCATTTAAAAGCTGTCATGTTATGGAAAGGATGATGTATCTGGAAGGTTGACACCTCCTGCTCTTTGTTCAAGTGCTGAGCAAAGACATTTTGAATAAAGACAATCTGTCTTCAACCACACACAGATCTGCATCCGCAGCTTATTGACATGACAACAGATCATAAAGTCGCGCGCAGCAGCAGAGCGCGCAAACAGCAAAACAGCAACGAGATTAAACTATTAAATAAATAGAAAAATATCATAATATTGATGGTTATGAAGTGAATAATAATAGTCCTAATCAACACAGTAGATCCGGTTTATACTTGATTCTGATCATTTAAAATGAATTATCTGCTGAACGCCGAGTTGCTGCCTCTTCTTCCCTTTCTTTAGTTTTATTATGATGATTATGAATAATAGCAGAGAAGCAGGCGCGTGTTTCTGCGCGCGACACCGGGATGAACCGGTTTTCTGGTGTCTGACAGTTCAGCTGAGGCCCCCCCGGAGGGATTCCGCCCAGTCCGACTCGTCTGACTGCTTCATCACCGCAAGGAGCTGCTTTAATTACAGAAGACGTCGCTCTCCTCCTCCTCTTTCTCACTTTATTTTTTATTTTATTTTATTATATTTTATATTATTCTATTCTATTTAATGTACCAGTCCCGCTCCCCACTCTGCTGAAATGCCCCCCCCCCCCCCCCCCCCCCCCCCCCACTATATCCACGTGTTCTGACTAACTTGGAGATGGGAACAAGGCAGATGTTCCTTCTCTCTCGTTAGCAGAGGAAAGTAGATTTGCGCGCGTGCGTTTGCGTGTGTCCGCATGAGAAATGTTGCATTAATTAAAATAGAAAAGGGGGAAAATCATCCTACATTTAAATTGTTTACTTATCTGGCAGGAACATGTGTGTAGAGAGAAGTTCCCATTCTGCCCAAAGGTGCAATCCAGACCTGGGGAGGGATGGAGGGATGGAGGGATGGAGGGATGGAGGGGGGGGGGATATTTTCCTCTCTCTTTATGACAGGCTTGGTCCTTATCTGCAGCTGTAAATTAGGGTGATACTTCATTGAACCCGAACGTGAAGTTTTCCACCCCCCCCCCCCCCCCCCCAGCGGCCTAATTCCACTTTGAAACGAAGACAATGAAACTAGTTTAGCTGCAGATCTGCTTCCATATTTCTCATCGCTTGTTTGTATTTCATGTTGTGTGAAACCGAGCTCGTGCCTCCACAAGGATCTGCTCGCCTCACCTGGAATTCTCCAACTTAGTCACGCAAATTGACTGCGGCTGCAACGCCCTGAAATAAATAACGATAAACGGAGTGTGAGGGGGCATAATGGGAGGGGAATTATGATTTTAAATTATAGGGAGGATGTGTGTGCGCGCGTGTGTGTGTGTGTGTGTTTAAATCTCTCTTTTTCCCCCTAGACGTTTTTATTGGAGCACAACAGAGAGAATTCAATCTGTCCTTATCTCTCCAGGACTCCTTTTCAGCGCGAGATCAGAGGGAGGAAAAAAAGGAGAGGATAATTGTTCTTTATTTTATTTAATTTAACGCGACAGCCAGGCTTTCAGGTCATTTATATGCTTCATTTAGCGATAAAAGTCAACGAGGAGGGGAAACACCGGCTGGAGCGCGCGCTCGCACTTCTTCTGCTTCTTTCAAATCATCTTTAAAACACTTTAATATGAAGAGAAGAAGAAAAACATGAAAGGAAAAAATAGCAGGAGGGTGTTTAATTAAAAGCAATGGGTCTTTTAAATGGTTGTGTCTTAATGTCAGCCTGAAACCATCAGTTTGATCAGAGAGAGTGTGTGTGTGTGTGTGTGTGTTGTTTTAAGGACGAGAACTAAGAAGAAGGAGAATAACGGCCCCCCCTTTAGAAGAGGCAGCAGTGCATGATGATGATGATGATGATGATGATGATGGCAGGCTGATATTATTGCTGTTAGACTGAAATGTTCCACATCGCGTGAACGCGCATCATCTCCGCGCTTTTTTCTGTTAAAACTGATCTGATTCCCACTTTATTTCACATTGTCTCTAAAATAAAACCCCGTCTTCCCGAAGAGAAGGAGAAGTGTGAGAGCATCTGCGGGAACATCCTGCTCTATCTGAAATTAAATCTGGGGAGCAGAGGAAGGAAAACCGAACAGTTGTGCTGTTTGAAGACATGGGGGCTTGAATTTGGGGGTCCCTGAATTCTCATTTGAAAGAAATGAAATGGTGAACGAGCTGATAGAGATGTGTGTGTGTGTGTGTGTGTGTGTGTGTGTGTGTGTGTGTGTGTGTGCGCGTGTGTGTAAGCGGGAGATGAGCTGAAAGAAAAGGAATCATGCCACGCTCCTTTAATGTCTCACCATCCTGAAAAGTGATTTAAACGCAGACTTTACCCCCCCCCCCCCCCCACACACACACACACACACACGCAACTGATATAATACAGCACGCATCTTTTCTCATTATTGTTATTTATCAGCTGCATGTAAACACACGTGCACACGCGCACGCACGGGGTGCAGCGTGGCCAGTTGTGTGCAGATCAACAGATGCGCGCCGTCGGGAGGATGCGGACGCAGCGCAAAGTCTGCGCTAATTTCACTGTCCATGTGCAAAGTGCAGATTTTACTGTCCATGTGCAAAGTGCAGATTTTACTGTCCATGTGCAAAGTGCAGATTTTACTGTCCATGTGCAAAGTGCAGATTTTACTGTCCATGTGCAAAGTGCAGATTTTACTGTCCATGTGCAAAGTGCCGTCACCTCGTTCAGCTTAACGTGTCTGCAGGTGCAGAAGGTTCACATGAAAACTCATGGATATGTTTCACTTTAGCTACTTTTAATAACAGGCCTCCTTTTATCAGTTTCAGCAAAACAGATCAATAACTGCAAAACAGACAAAAATATATTTTCTACTATATATATATATATATATATATATATATATATATATATATATATATATATATATATATATATATATATATATATATATACAAATGAAATCTCAATTTTCTGTCTTTCAAACAGGATCAGTGATTTCTTTTAAATTCAGACTCTTCCATCACATCACGAGGACCAGATGTAGAAGTTAAATCCAACATAAATCATGAGAAAAACATCTAAGTCTGCATTTCTGGATTTTTTCCTTATCTTTGCTGTCTGACTTATTCTTTGAGCCGTTGTAGTGATCCTGAACCCCCCCAGGCTGAGAGCTGCAGCTTCTTCCGTTTTTATGCTTCATCATATTGTTGATTTTTTTTTATTTTTTATTTTATTAAACTCACAGACGACATTTTAGAGGCAGCAGCTGCTGATTTAGTCGTTTCTGATCAAACTCTGCTGAGGCTACTTAATGCAATTTGTTATTATTGTGGTTATTATTTTATTATTATTATAAATAATAATAATGATAATAAACAACAATAATAATATTATTATATTAATAAAATAATATTATCATGATTCAATTTAGAATAATAATATAATAATAATATTGATGATGGTGATAATAATAATAACAATAACAATACTGATGATGATGATAATAATAATAATAATAATAATAATAATAATAATAATAATAATAATAATAATAATAATAAGAGTCTTTTTGCACACTGTATCATTTAACGTACATGTAACGTGTCTGAATTATTGAAAGAAATAATCTTCTTACTTCTTTGGTTTTGAGTAGTTTTGCACGAGACTCCTGCTGCATTTGCATGTTCATGACCAGAAAATAAACAACACATACTTTCTTTAAAAAAAAAAAAAAAAAAGAAAACAAACCTTCTTAAAGTATCAGTATTTATCAGTATTTATATTTTATATAAACAATAAGTTGGATATTTAGTTTATATTTTAATGCTGTTTGCAAATATTGACTGAAGCTTGATTTATGTTTTTGTTTGTTTACAATATAAAGATAAAAAAAAAATATTCGCTCCACTTTTAAAATAATTTTTGCTTAATTTATCTACTTTCATAAATAAAATAGTTGTTTTGTTTTTTTTTCAGATAGAAGATTGTTCTTAATTCTAAAACGTGCTTGGCAACGTGTGGCAACATATTCCCAGCTCTTCACACATTACATTTACAGTTTAGGCCCCTCTTTAATCAGTGTTTACTTCTCTAAACAAACATCTTAAACCAGCCGGACAAATCCCATCATAATGCTGTGTTGATGCATCGTGTCACAGAACAGTTCAGCAGGAAGAAAATGGCTGAACGTTAAACAGATAGAGGTAATGCATCGCAGCGGCGGAGGTGAGTGGACATTTTCAGCTGGTTGGGAGAGTTTCCTGATGACAAGACTCAGGAAGGAGATTTGTTTTCCTCCTAAATCTAAACAACAGACAACAAATGTTCAAAGTAAAATAATCAGGTTCAAAGAAAGAAAACCACGTCAGTTATTGCAGAAATGACTTGAAGGGTTTCTAAACCCTGGATGTACCAGTGGATGCTGTCACCAGTGGGTGCAGTCACCAGTGGATGCAGTCACCAGTGGGTGCAGTCACCAGTGGATGCTGTCACCAGTGGATGCAGTCACCAGTGGATGCTGTCACCAGTGGGTGCAGTCACCACTGGATGCAGTCACCAGTGGATGCTGTCACCAGTGGGTGCAGTCACCAGTGGATGCAGTCACCACTGGATGCAGTCACCAGTGGATGCAGTCACCAGTGGATGCAGTCACCAGTGGATGCTGTCACCAGTGGGTGCAGTCACCACTGGATGCTGTCACCAGTGGGTGCAGTCACCAATGGGTGCAGTCACCAATGGGTGCAGTCACCAGTGGATGCAGTCATCAGTGGATGCTGTCACCAGTGGATGCAGTCATCAGTGGGTGCAGTCACCACTGGATGCAGTCACCAGTGGATGCAGTCACCAGTGGATGCAGTCACCAATGGGTGCAGTCACCAGTGGATGCAGTCACCAGTGGATGCAGTCACCAGTGGATGCAGTCATCAGTGGGTGCAGTCACCACTGGATGCAGTCACCAGTGGATGCAGTCACCAGTGGATGCAGTCACCAGTGGATGCAGTCACCAGTGGATGCTGTCACCAGTGGGTGCAGTCACCACTGGATGCTGTCACCAGTGGGTGCAGTCACCAATGGGTGCAGTCACCAGTGGATGCAGTCACCAGTGGATGCAGTCACCAGTGGATGCAGTCATCAGTGGGTGCAGTCACCAGTGGATGCAGTCACCAGTGGATGCAGTCACCAGTGGGTGCTGTCACCAGTGGATGCAGTCACCAGTGGATGCAGTCACCAATGGGTGCAGTCACCAGTGGATGCAGTCACCAGTGGATGCAGTCACCAGTGGATGCAGTCATCAGTGGGTGCAGTCACCAGTGGATGCTGTCACCAGTGGATGCAGTCACCAATGGGTGCAGTCACCAGTGGACGCTATCACCAGTGGATGCTGTCACCAGTGGATGCAGTCACCAGTGGGTGCAGTCACCAGTGGATGCAGTCATCAGTGGGTGCAGTCACCACTGGATGCAGTCACCAGTGGATGCAGTCACCAGTGGATGCAGTCATCAGTGGGTGCAGTCACCACTGGATGCAGTCACCAGTGGATGCAGTCACCACTGGATGCAGTCACCAGTGGATGCAGTCACCAGTGGGTGCAGTCACCACTGGATGCTGTCACCAGTGGGTGCAGTCACCACTGGATGCAGTCATCAGTGGATGCTGTCACCACTGGATGCAGTCACCAGTGGATGCAGTCACCAGTGGGTGCAGTCACCACTGGATGCTGTCACCAGTGGGTGCAGTCACCAATGGGTGCAGTCACCAGTGGATGCAGTCACCAGTGGATGCAGTCACCAGTGGATGCAGTCATCAGTGGGTGCAGTCACCACTGGATGCAGTCACCAGTGGATGCAGTCACCAGTGGGTGCAGTCACCACTGGATGCTGTCACCAGTGGGTGCAGTCACCACTGGATGCAGTCACCACTGGATGCAGTCATCAGTGGATGCAGTCACCAGTGGGTGCAGTCACCACTGGATGCAGTCACCAGTGGATGCAGTCACCAGTGGATGCAGTCACCAGTGGATGCTGTCACCAGTGGATGCAGTCATCAGTGGGTGCAGTCACCACTGGATGCAGTCACCAGTGGATGCAGTCACCAGTGGATGCAGTCACCAGTGGATGCAGTCACCAATGGGTGCAGTCACCAGTGGATGCTGTCACCAGTGGATGCTGTCACCAGTGGATGCAGTCAACAGTGGGTGCAGTCACCACTGGATGCAGTTACCAGTGGACGCTATCACCAGTGGATGCTGTCACCAGTGGATGCAGTCAACAGTGGGTGCAGTCACCACTGGATGCAGTCACCAGTGGACGCTATCACCAGTGGATGCAGTCACCAGTGGATGCAGTCACCAGTGGATGCAGTCACCAATGGGTGCAGTCACCAGTGGACGCTATCACCAGTGGATGCTGTCACCAGTGGATGCAGTCACCAGTGGATGCAGTCACCAATGGGTGCAGTCACCAGTGGACGCTATCACCAGTGGATGCTGTCACCAGTGGGTGCAGTCAACAGTGGGTGCAGTCACCAATGGGTGCAGTCACCAGTGGACGCTATCACCAGTGGATGCTGTCACCAGTGGATGCAGTCACCAGTGGATGCAGTCACCAATGGGTGCAGTCACCAGTGGACGCTATCACCAGTGGATGCTGTCACCAGTGGATGCAGTCACCAGTGGGTGCAGTCATCAGTGGGTGCAGTCACCACTGGATGCAGTCACCAGTGGATGCTGTCACCAGTGGGTGAAAATGTCTGAAAATACAGGAGCTGGTTTGGAGTTCCTGCACTGCCAGGCGGAGATAAATAGAGGAAAGTCAACTTTCGATATCAAGCTGTCAAAGTCATGCTTTTGAAGGTAGGATCTACACACACACACACACACAAGCACCTGGCTGATTTAGTGCCTTCAGCTTGAGGGCAGCGCTGGCGGTCCGAGCCAATGGGATCCCTCGGTAAAGAGGATGCTAATCGTAGCTTCTTGTGCCTGAGCATGTCTTCCTGGGCCAAATGAGATTAGTGGGAGTGGGATATGGCGAAACGACGTGCGTGGGGTTCTGGAGGTGAAAGGTAAAGGCACTTATCAGGAGGGTTTCCCCCGGGGTCCTCGACGGCTGACTCAATCAAAACCCTGCACGCACTTCTCACTGGATTAGACTAATCAGGAAGGAGCAGGGGATGTATAGACCACTTATCTGAAAAAAAACATTGGGCTCTCTTTCTCTTTGAAAAGACCCTACAGAAATGTTTGTTAATTTCATTTATTACAGGATGCTTGTCGATGTGGCAATCTTCCATGGAATCATTAAAAAGGGCTCTTCCAGCGACTGAAGGCACGCGCTGTTTACACGCCGCTCGCATACAAGAGCTTTGATCTTCCAAACACGCTCCTCTCCTCGCATTGTCCTCTTTATTTATATATATTTATGTTTTTTAACTGAATTCATTTCCACCATTTGTTTTCCTCGTGCCACAACAGATCAGACTGATGGAAGGCAGTCAGAATAACAAAGACCCTGAAAGGTACATATGAATATTTATCAGCGGGATGACTCCAGAGCCGGGCCAGCCGTCAGCAGTCGAAGCAATGGTGAAAAGATAAGAGCAATTTTCACACTTATGATTACCTTTAAAATTAATCTCTATTTCTTCAAGGGATATGGGATAGTTGACTAGTCTATCTTTCATTTCTCAATTAAAAAAAAAAGTTGTCTAATCCAAGTTTCTGCTCCTTGTTTGACAGCAGAACCCACAAACAATGGCAAAAGTGTCAAATGTGCAAAAATCTGAAACATTTAGCATTTTCTGGACGGTAATTACTGCCTCAATCACCACATTTTCACAGATAAAATAGCACTTTTCTCTCATAAATTATGATTTGAATCAGTCACATGATATATGACACACTAGCATGACACAGTTGCACATCTGTGATGAGGATCTCCTGGAAGTTTCCATCAGAAGATGCTACACTGTGCTCAGAAAGGGATGGACATGGTCAGCAGCAGGACTCAGGTAGGCTGTGGAGGTTAAACCAGGTCATGTTGGTACTAAGGGGACCAAAGTGGGACCAGAAAACCTCCCCCCACCATTCCACCAGCAGCAGCCTGAAGCGTTGATCCTGACGGCAGGATGGATCCATGTTGTCATGATGTTTCCAGCAGATTCTGATCCTACCATGTGAATGTGGAGCTGAACTGGAGACTCATCAGACCAGCAACGTTTCTCCATCTTCTATTGTCCAGTTCTGGTGAGTCTGTGTGAATTGTAGCCTCAGTTTCCTGTTCTTACTGACAGGAGGGAACCCGCTGTGGTCTTCTGCTGCTGGAGACCATCTGCTTCCAGGCTGGACTTGTTGTGTGTTCAGAGATGATGTTCTGCAGATCTTGTTGGAACCAGTGCTCACTGGACTTCCTGTTGTCTTTCCATCATCTCCAACCAGTCTGTTCATCCTCCATTGACATCAACCAGACATTCTGGTCCAGACAACTGCTGCTGCTGGATATTACGACCCGACCGGTATATCGGCCGGCAGATATTATCGGCCGATATGGGAGTCCAGGGTGATGTCGGCTATCGGTAAAAAATTGCCGATTTTTTATTGATTTAAATTAGTCATTTATTAAATGTAGTTAAAATGCAACTGGGCTACTTATCCAGCAGATGGCGCCCATGTCTGCTGGATAAGTAGCGGGGGCGGGGTCATCCTTACCGTGGAAGCCGAGACAGAGCAAACCGGACGGTGAAACAGACAGCTGCTGAGGCTAGTAAAGTCAAGTCTGCTCACGAGCATTTTATATTTTGTCCCTGGTAAGTTGAAATGTTAAATAAACAAACACAGTTATGTTTTCCCTTTTACATTCTCTACAAACTTGTCATTGCGTGTTAAGTTAAGTAGCGACCGTCGTCATCATCTCTGAAAATAGCGACAATCTGACGGCTATTTTTTCCAACAGTGTCTTTAAAAATGACTACTTTATATGTTATAGAGGCGCCCCGCCAAAACCCCTGTAGTCATGAGGCAGGAAAGTCATCAGAGTGAGGAAAACTTGATGTTTTGCAGCGAGGAAAGCCGTGCTTAGTGTTTAGCCTGGTGAACGTGTGTGAAAGTTGGTGGCTGCGTGCCATTTACACAACTTCTGAATACTTATTATGATTAGTGATGCAACGGATCATCATTGATCCGCGATCCGTTCGGATCAGTATCTACGGTTCGGCATACATGTGATCCGCGGATTGATAAAAAAAAAAAAAAAAAAAAAAAAAAGCTGCGTGCAGAATCGTTCCACACAAGTGCAGCGTGGTCATGGCGAGCGGGGGAAGTTGAACATCCCAGTTCATTCCAATCCCCTGTGTGGAAACACTTTGGTTTCCCCGTCAGATACGATGAAGAAGGAAAGAGATCAGCTGATAAAACAGTGACGGTGTGTCGGCACTGTGGAATAAGAAAACCATACTTACATTTTTTATTTCAGTGAATAATTCAGATAGTTCATGGTGTCTAACAGGTAGACATGAGTTTAAGAATGAGCTTAGAATGTAGTGTTTTAGCTTTGAGTCATATTTTTGAATTTTTTTCTGGTGGATGGATTTATCGGCCATTATATCGGCTATCGGCCTGCTGTAAAGTCTTTATATGGATATTTCTCTTCTTCAGACCTTCTCTGGAAACCTTAGAGATGGTTGTGTGTGAAAATCCCAGTCTCATGCAGAACTTGAGGGAAAGATATTTGTCTTGAATCAGATGTGGTGAACAAAAGGAAACGTCCAACATCTGCAGGGTGACGGCGTCCTCCTGATGACCGGAGTTCATGTCTGCAGGCCGTCAAGCAAACTGAACCTCCACAAGGACAGAGAACATGCAGATGGTTCAGTTTTTCAGGTTTTATTGTGAAACTGCATCATTTGGTCTGTGGATGGAACGTCTCTGTGTGTCAACAGATGTTATATGAACAGACTTTCCATTCAGCCAACATGGCTAAATCACGTATGTTCATACCGATCATGTTCCCGAGCTTCACCAGTCAACACTGGTTGTGTTTCTGATGCTTTCTCACAATGCTTGGCTTGTGACGCTGCTTCACTTGCTACTCTGTGAAAGTAAACACCTTTTAAAACAAAGTTTCCATCAGATGACCGTATTTTAAAAGTGTTTTCTGAGTGTTATGTCTATAAACTGAAGGTTCGTCAGCCTGACCAAACACCAGGACTGTTTCAGTCAGGACTCACATGGGATGATACGTACTGTACATAAACTCTCACAGGCTTTGTCTTTGCTTTAATCTAGTTTTATTTCTTTTTATGTTATTTCATGTTTTAAGTTGTTTTGAGTTTTTGTGTTTTACAGTAAAGCACTTTGTGATTTTTATCTTGAAAGGTGCTAAATAAATATTTACTTACTTACTTACAGGCAGAAGGATCCAGATTTCAGCGACCTACTCCACACCACACAGGCTTGTTATTATAAATGATCATTACTCAGAGATATCTTGAGGATTAAAATGGTTTGACACAACGTGTATGTGCGACTTTGATTATACATGACTTTTGTTCTCAGAGGAGTTTATAGATAGCTTTGTTATTTTTCTCCAGGTCATCTCTGGATTCAGTGTCAACCCTTTAATGCCATTGTCATCATATTTAATACAGTTTATAAGACCGTTTGCATCACTTTGGGGTAAAACTTTGCTCAGAACCCTGTTGTACACAAACTGAAACTTGTCTCCTGCCCCCTACTGGACACCTTTTGCACTACAACAATTTTGTATTGATGGTTAAAAAGCAAATATGAAGGAATTGTTTTAATCTTTAAATGTATTTATTTATTTAAATTTGTTAAAGAGCCAAATTACATGACAAAGTGGTTATTGACTATTTTCTGAAAGCAACACAAAGAAGTTTTACGTGAGAGAGTGATAAACATGAACAGACACATGACCTCCATCTTTCTAAGCTTTCTTGATGGCGATGGATTATTTCCATGCAATGTGAGCGCTTTGCCCTCCTCTCTGAATCGAAACATTATGGATGCGTTTGTGTGGCAGCTCTGCTTCTCAGCTCCTCTTCTGGCCTCTTGTTCTAAAAATGTAAATGCAGCTGCATCTTATTCTTTAATTTCTTTAATCATTCAGATAGATGTACGTGCTTTGATGCAGTAATTTGGTGATTTGTGTTTGTGTGTGGGGTGGAAAGTCTCAGTAAATGCACGCAGTAACAGTCTGACACACCTTGAACTGAGCAGCCATGACATCGTGTGAAACTAAAAGACCAGCCTTGAGTGCCTTACAGCAGCGATCGCTGCTTTATATTCACATTGGCTGTTTTAAAGACCTCTAATATTCCAGGATGGCGTTGACATCCCTTTCATATTGTTGAGACACACATGATTCATACAAACATTGTTGAATGTGCTGCAGCGATTTACCTTGGCACAAGAACTGAATGAGAGCCTGAATGAGAGGCTCCCCCTTCACTTTCCATTCAGCTGATGGCAATAGAAAAAGATGTGCACTGTACGACACTGTAATCATCACAAAAGCATACAGAGTTGATTATGCCAACTAATTATGCCTGAAAATACTTGAGGAAGCGTGAAGCAGCAGATGAATAAGATATCAGCCTTGTAGAGAAACTTGATTTACAATGTTGTTGAATAAAGTTGGATTCAGGAGCCTCCCGCTTCGTGACATGATAACAAGTTTCACACGAAATGCTATTCTGATCTAACTTTGTTTGACTTGGTATTGTCGTCAGAGTGAAATGACTTTATTCATGAAATTATGAAGAAAAAGAGGTGAAACAGTTATATCGCAACCTCCAAGGCTCGCATTGAAGATGGCTCTACACCCTGTGATGTGCCATAGTTCGCCAAAGGCAGCTCATTATCACATGCCACTGGATAAAGTTTTACTGTATGACTCTGACAATCTGTCAGGTAATGTACCCTCTGCTGTTACAATAATATTAATCTCATCTTTACATTTTTTAATATGCTTTTCAGAGGAGTCAGACAGCCCCCCTTTCCCCCACCAGATAAGGTTAAATAAATAGAACGGAAAGTTTTCATCACTGTGCGATCAAATGAGTCCAGAACACAGAATCCGTCCTAAACGCTGGACTACGTTGAGTTTTTACCACAGAATAATGTTCTTCTCTTCATGCAAAGGACACACATGCATCTGTAGAGCACTTTGCAATCAACAAGCAAATAATCACAAGTAGAGATGTCTGATATCATCGGCATAACAATGTTGACATAAAAATACAATATCAGAAATGATCGGTATTGTTATTTACTTTTGTAATGACACCTTTACACAATACACACATTTTATATATTAAGCATTTATATACCTGTGATGGACGGGAGAGCTGTCCAGGGTGTACTCTGCCTTTCGCCAAATGACTGCTGGGATAGGCTCCAGTTTACCTGCGACCCTTAATTAGACTAAGCGGTTCAGATAATGAATGAATGAACATTTATATAACAATACATTTTATTAATAACACACTATATTATAAATCAAGTCTCAAAGTACAATGAGCAGAATAAAAACAGGAATAAAAAACAGCAACAATAAAAACAGTATTAGATGAAACCATTAATGTCATCATCATCAACAGCAAACAATGATAAAAAAAAACAACAAACAAACAAAAAAAAAACATTTAAAAGGTTTCTTAAAAGGGAAGGTTTTTAGTCCTTTCTTGAAAGAGTCCACCATAAGGTGGTCTGGGAGGGCGTTCCACAGGCGGGGAGCAGCCGCTTCAAAGGACCTGACTGCCATCGTTTGAAGGTAAGTCTCCTCTAACCCAAAATGACAAAATATAAGACATGTCATGTTTAGTTTTTCAGATATTTTAGTTTGTTTGCTCTAAAAATATCGGTATCGGTTGAAATGAATTGTTGGAGGAAATCAGTATATCCGATATCTGTAAAACAGCCATATAGAACATCTATAATCACATAATAAATGATATTAATTACGAGTCCACGGTGGTATACTGTATGGAAGATGTGCGCTGCTGGTTCTAATCTGCATCTGGTAAAGAGCAGAACTGAGACCAGAACGGTTGTGACCAGATTAATGGAAGTATTTCTAAATCAGCAACGTGCCGGTGTGAGGCAAGTCAAGTTTATTTGTAGTTAAAAGTGCTTTACACAAAACATTGAAACCATTACAGATGGTGAAGCATTAAAAAGCAGTAAAATGCACCAACAGGTAACAAAAATCCCCCCAAAATCTTTATAAAATGATAAATTAAAGTATAATAATTAAAAGCAAGATAAGTTAAAAGTTGCAGTGCAGGTTTCAGGTGCATGAAAGAAAGTGTTTTTTAAAACGGAGGCCACATTGGGTGAAAGTTTAGTCTCTGCTGGCAGTTTGCTTCATTGTACTGGATAAGTCAGAAGAAGACTGAATTTAACACGCGGCACCTTTAGATGTCCTGCTGAGTCTGTGTGGGTCAACCCATACAAAAATCTTCTGTATGTAATGTTTCACATTTAGGAATTTTGTTTCTTAAAACTTGTATTTTCCTTGTTATTTGTTGTTAATGCTGCATCATCTCTCAGGTTTCTGCAGGATGTGCAAGAAACAGTCTTCTGCAACATTACAGCATGTTTTAAACTGACAGTTAAATGTTTGTTTGAATGTACATTGTAAATTTAAAATGTTTTACCACAGGTCTCGCCATTTTATATTTTTTTACACCAGTTCCAAAAGGTTAGAATTTCTTTTCAAAGCTGTTTCAATCAAAAGGAAACAGAATTAAAAAGAAAAAGTCTTTTTAATTTTTCTGTTTTCCTTGTAATGAATGAGCAAAGGAGGCAAGTCTGACTCACAACCAAGCTCCAGAGCAGAGTGTTTATAATGAACAAGCCGCCAAAGCAAAGATGTTGGGTATTCTGAGGGCATCAGGACAGAATAAGTTTGTGGATCTTAATAAGGACACAGACAGATTTGGGTCCAGGTATTCCAGTGGAAGTCACTGCTCTTTTCTATGTCCTAAATTTTCACAACCTTGCTATTAATGGTTGTTTTTGTGTTTCGTGTAACACAATCCAGTCGCCTGATGCAAACTTCATCTACAAGCTACCTGGGTTGCACAGTGGCATAGTGGTCGGCACTGTGGCCTCACAGCAAGAAGGTTGCAGGTTTGATCCTCAGCTGGGCGAGGCTCAAGCGGTGGCCTTTGTTTGCATGTTCTCCCCGTGTATGCGTGGGTTCTCTCCAGGTTCTCCGGCTTCCTCCTACCGTCCAAAGACATGCATGTTAGGTTAACTGGTTACTCTAAATGGTCCCTCGGAGTGAGTGTGAATGGTTGTTTGTCTCCATGTGATGAACTGGCGAGCTGACCAGGGTGTACCTGCCTCCTGCCCACTGATTGCTGGGATAGACTCCTGCTTCCCTGCAACTCTTAGTCAAACTCAATGAATGAATGAAACATCCAATCGCACAGTAAAAAAACAGAAGCCATGCAAACTTCTTCTACAAGCTCATAAATAGCAGTGTTAGGGAAGCAGACACCCCCCCCCCTCCACACCTTTAAGACTGGGCTGAAGACTTATCTTTTTGATAAGTCCTATAACTAGGGATGGTTAGCATCACTTAGTTATGCTGCTATAGGTTTAGACTGCTGAGGGACATTTCCTGATACACTGAGTTTGCAGTGTATCATAACAGTGTTGCATCATTAACATGTATGTCTCCTGTCTCAGCAGTATGTCTCCTGTCTCAGCAGGTCTCCCTGGCCGGGAGTAGCAGTTCCTGTTGTCTGTCCTCTTCCCCCCACACAGCAGAGGCAGATGGCTGCCTGTCCTTGAGCCGGGTTCTGCCGGAAGTTTCCTTCCTGTTAAAAGGGAGTTTTTTCCTTCCCACTGTCACCAGTGTGCTTGCTCAGGATGGGCGATGGTTTCCTTATATAGGCTATTATGAATTGGCTTTCATTATGTTTCTTTTTCCTGTCTGTAAAGCGTCTTGAGATGGCATTGCCGTGATTTGACGCTATATAAATAAAGTTGAATTGAATTTAATTGAATAACAAGCGTGATCTTTGCTGCTTGGTGAAAAAACAACTCCACAACGAACACGTTGTCACCTTCATCTTCATCTTCATCTTCATCTTCTGCCGCTTATCCGGGGTCAGGTCGCGGGGGCAGCAGCCTAAGCAGGGAAGCCCAGACTTCCCTCTCCCCAGCCACATTTGCCAACTCTGCGGGGGGATCCTGAGGCGTACCCAGGCCAGCCGAGAGATGTAATCCCTCCAGCGTGTCCTGGGTCTTCCCCGGGGTCTCCTCCCAGAGGGACGTGCCTGGAACACCTCACCGGGGAGGCGTCCAGGAGGCATCCTGACCAGATGCCCGAGCCACCTCAACTGGTTCCTCTCGATGCGGAGGAGCAGCGGCTCTACTCTGAGTCCCTCCCGGATGACCGAGCTCCTCACCCTATCTGTAAGGGAGAGCCCGGCCACTCTGCGGAGGAAACTCATTTCAGCCGCCTGTACACGAGATCTCCTTCTTTCGGTCACGACCCACAGCTCATGACCATAGGTGAGGGTAGGAACGTAGATCGACTGGTAAATTGAAAGCTTCGCCTTCTGGCTCAGCTCCTTCTTCACCACGACAGACCGGCGCAGCGTCCGCATTACTGCAGACGTCACACCAATCCATCTGTTGATCTCGCGCTCCATCCTTCCCTCACTCGTGAACAAGACCCCGAGATATTTAAACTCCTCCACTTGAGGCAGGACCTGACTCCCGAATCCGACTTACTACCGTCAATGCGAACCAAGCTCTGACACCTGTCGTACAGGGACCGGACAGCTCGTACAAGGGGGTCCGGTACCCCATACTCCCGGAGTACCCCCCACAGGAGCCCCCGGGGGACACGGTCGAATGCCTTCTCCAGGTCCACAAAGCACATGTAGACTGGTTGGGCAAACTCCCATGCCCCCTCCAGGACCCCAAAGAGGGTATAGAGCTGGTCCACTGTTCCGCGACCAGGACGAAAACCACACTGCTCCTCCTCAATCCGGGATTCGACTATCCGACGGACCCTCCTCTCCAGGACCCCTGAGTAGACCTTACCAGGGAGGCTGAGGAGTGTGATTCCCCTGTAACTGGAACACACACTCCGGTCCCCCTTCTTAAAAAGGGGGACCACCACCCCAGTCTGCCAATCCAGCGGTACTGCCCCCGATGTCCACGCAATGCTGCAGAGGCGTGTCAGCCAGGACAGCCCCACAGCATCCAGAGCCTTAAGGAACTCCGGGCGGATCTCATCCACCCCCGGGGCCTTGCCGCCAAGGAGCTTTTTGACCACCTCAGCGACTTCAGCCCCAGAGATAGGAGAGTCCACTCCTGAGTCCACCAGCTCTGCCTCCTCATCAGAAGACGTGTTGGTAGGATTGAGGAGGTCTTCGAAGTATTCCCTCCACCGACCCACAACGTCCCGAGTTGAGGTCAGCAACTCCCCACCTCCACTGTACACAGTATTGATGGAGCACTGCTTCCCCCTCCTGAGCCGCCGGATGGTGGACCAGAATCTCCTCGAAGCCGTCCGGAAGTCTTTCTCCATGGCCTCGCCGAACTCCTCCCATGCCCGAGTTTTTGCCTCGGCAACAGCCGAAGCCGCATGCCCCTTAGAATGTCGGTACCCATCAACTGCCTCCAGAGTCCCACAGGCCAATAAGGCCCGATAGGACTCCTTCTTCAGCTTGACGGCATCCCTCACTGCTGGTGTCCACCAACGAGTCCTGGGATTACCGCCACGACAGGCACCAACAAGGCATGGAACACAGCCCATTCAGACTCAATGTCCCCCGCCTCACTCGGGACATGTTCGAAGCTCTGCTGAAGGTGGGAGTTGAAGCTCGCTCTGACGGGGGACTCAGCCAGACGTTCCCAGCAGACCCTCACAACACGTTTGGGCCTGCCAGATCTGACCGGATTCCTCCCCCACCATCTGAGCCAACTCACCACCAGGTGGTGATCAGTTGACAGCCCGCCTCCCTGAGCCTCCATGTTGTCACCATGTTCTGTAAAATAAGTGGCCGTTTTCAGTATTGTCAGTTTGTTATGACACTGTTGGGTGGCATAAAGTTATTTAGCTTCTGTTTCGTATGAAGTATGGTGCTAGCGGACTTCACACATTCATACGTCAAAAGAAATTGATGAAATTGTTGCGATGACATCACGCCATTACGTAGCTGATGCATCTATTGTCAGCCAACAGGGTCTGCCATGCTGACCTGTACCTGCTGGTGAAAATGAGGCTTTAACCATTTTAAGTTTAAGTTTAAGACAATGTGAACACCCCCTGAAGTCTGACCCACCAAGTTTACCTTGTAAAGTTGGTTGTCCAACAAATGGTGAAACCAGGAGTCAGCACACATTTATGTTCACATGTTTAACTGTACAAAAATAAAAGATGGTGCTTCGTAACTTCTACGCAGAGTTTACAACATGCATGTGTAGCATCCGTTCAGTCTCGCTTTCATATGTGAGTAGCAGGTGCTTGGGTTCGTCATAACTGAAGGTGGATACCATGAAGGTGCAGCTGAAAAGTGGATGATTCTCAACTTAAAAGTAAAACTAATGTTATCCAAAATATCCTTCCACACAGATATGAACCGGAGATAAATGAAAGTTTATCAAACTGCCTGGCCTTTAATTAACATCCACCCAATACTGTCGACAGGAATGGTAGGCCGACCTAGTTAACATAAAACTGTAACCAGAAAATAAAACAAATAAATCAAAGTTTTTCCAGCTGGATCAAAACCTCTAAGCTGCCCAATAAAGTGTCTTTGACTGACTGGTTACTTATTTCTGATGTAGCCGTTTCAATACCATCTGTATTTCACAGTCCAACGCATGCAAATATCAGCCAAAACTTAAGAACAAGATTAGAAGAAGAAAACTTTATTGTTGGCCACATTAAAGTAATTCAACCATCTCTTATTTAACGGTCGTTGGCCGACACACACTCACACACACACACACACACACACACAGTTACTAGCACTTGTTCAGAACTCACATTGAGTGAAGTTTCCGATCGGGGAATGGTGACTGTGCGACATCAGTCGAGAGGCGTTGTCCGCCATCAACTGCCTTCCCACGCACTCTTTCCTCACTGAAGCTCCTTCTCCCGAACGTCCTCACGCTGCTTCGAGCCTTTACTCACATCTTCCCACTCGTAAAACGTACGAGCCCTCAGTCCTCTTCTCTCCCTCTCGCACACGTCAAGCTAAAGGTTTCTTTGTACAGTGTTGAGCTTCACGCTGTAAACGCTTTGCTTCCCTCATGTCTCTTCACCTGTCCGGTCTCTCCACCACCCTCACCATTCGCTCTCTTCTTTAGTCCCTCCCCTTCCACTTTGTCCACCAATCAATAGACACAAAAGCTGAGTGACTACATCCCACAACCAATAGAAACTACAGATGAGGAATACAACCCGGAAGTGACACCAGACTGAATACAAATTAAAAACTTAAATTATTTTAGCTAAATAAAACCATAGACTGTATATGAAGAGATGGACGTAGCCTCCGTTACGTCACCCGTGGGTTTCTGAAGAGCTGAATTGAAGCTCGGTGGGCGGTTCCTACCATCGCCATCTTGGCAGGGGCATGCGTGTCGTCTCGCCCGGAAAATACAAATATGGGCAAAGAGGTGGAGCTGAGAAGGGGGCTGTGAGCATCATGGTGGATGATTGACATCGAGCGAACTCCGAGCTTCCTGTAGCTAAGAGCTAACAAGGAGATAACAGGAGTTAACCAGCTAACGCAGGTAAGCGGGCTAAAGCCAAGTCTCTTTGTTAACTGGCTAAAAACTGCGGTTGTTCTACATTCTTCTTACTTAAAGCGGGAGATTGGTACCTGTCAATCAAAAGGACACGCCCCTAAATATGCTGAACTTTGAGATTAAATTACTTTTAAATGGGCGAGTTAGAAAAAAATTCACTCCCTCCGCAGTTGTCATGACGGTAAACCTGACCAAATAAACTGAAAATGGACTTTTGAACCAGGCTGTAAACATGTTTATTTCTGCTGTGAAGTTGGTCTTTTTAACATGGGAGTCTATGGGGATTTGCTCTGTTTTGGAGCCCCTAGTGGATAAAGGGGGAACTGCAGCTTTATGCACTTCCGTATAGGCTTCACTTTTAACCGCCGGAGGTCGCCACTTGGTTCAAACACAACAATATCATCTATAAGGAGTCATACTTTGAAGTTAGCAAAAATATAAATATATATAAAGAACATTGTTTTGCTTCTGGAAGTTTGTTCTGTTCATGAACAGTCAAGGCGTGGGGTCTTGTGATGTGAGTTGTGAGACTTTGTTTTTATGTTAATGTCTTCCTCATCAGCAATACTCATCAATAAGGTATTTCTTAAGAAGCATGTTGTCGTCCTTTTTGTCTACCTCTCTGATATTTCTGAGCTGTTATCCAGAAATTGGAAATGTGTTCCTTTGAAGATGCTTAACCAAAACTGCTGAGAAATTTATGTATTTTGTAGGGGGAAACATGGTGGAGTAAAAGCTTGTCAGGCGTAGCAACAGTAACCATGGAGGGGCGGGGCTTTTTAAAGGGTCATTTGTGTTTCTAAGTTCTCCTTATAAGCAAGTAAGAGCCTGAGTGGTTGTTCCTGTCTGTGTTGACCCTGTGGTGGACTGGCCACCTGTCCAGGGTGTACCCTGCCTTTTTCTGATTGCAGGGATTAGCTTCCAGCCCCAACAGAATCACCTGGTACTTATCTTTAAGCAGTAAGTTATGTATTGTTAGTTTGCACATTTTATTTCATATCTATTGTTTATGTGATGTAAATGTTATGCTCATGCTGTCGGAACATCGGTGTGGGTCTGAAAACAATATGAGTGAAGTTCTAGCTTTGATTAGCTTATCAGTTAGCTTTGGCTAACTTATCTGTTAGCTTTAACTAGTAAGTGTGCAGCCACTTTTTTTCTATTTACTTTGTGTATTTACCAAAGAAATTGACTCGTGGTTTCTTGGGTCTGGGGGGAGCAACTTGCAAGGAAACGTTAAGGACCTCATGAATGCTAAAATATGGGTGCACATAAAACTGAGGCTACAAAGAGGCTCTCTGAAATGAAATGAAGCATACGCTTTAAAATTTGCAGGCAGGCAGATTAGATACAACATTTAAGGATTAAGCCACAAAAATGAATTCATGCCATGGCGGAGTGATTTTCTTTTGTGCATTTGAAGACGTTTAACTGTTTTAATACATTTCTGATAAACTGTAAAGGTTTAATTTGACAGTGTGAAGCTGAAAGTCTCGGGGATTTTTGAAACTGCTGCCGCGGCGGCTACACCACACCATTACGGGATATTTTACAGGCCTCTTTTGTCTCTCTGGAAAATGTCAAGGTGTAATTGATATTTCTCACTGGGCCCTTTATCTTTGCGCCATGTTTCAGGTTCTCTGATCTGGGTTCACATTGACCTTTACCAGTGCTCTCTTTTCTCTGCCTTTTTTTCCAGGGCCCACACTGAAAATAGCTCAATAGGATTTCAAAGGAGTGTCTTTCATTTGAGACAATCTTCTCTTCCTCTTCCTACCTACAGCCTCTTTGACAGCAACTATTTAGGTTGAGACCCAACTTTTCAGAATATTGTTTGATCTGAGATTTTCTCCTGGTGTTTTGTTGGCGAGGCTGTAAAATTTCGTCCTCCAGCAGCAAATGAGACCTGCTCCTGCCACTGTCCTGATGATCGCTAATCTAACTGTGCTTTCTGTTATACTAACATGCAACAAAAGAGGCTTTTTTGGAAGAAACACTTTAATAAAAAGAAAATTGTTATGCAGCCATGGGGAAGAGCATCCCCTGAGCTAGAGTCTGCATGTATAGGAGGCCCAACTGTCCAGGTCAGGCCTCTTCAAATGGCGGCCCGGAACCAACTTCTACGTGGCCCATCTTATGTAAAATAATAAAGATATTAATCCAGAACCCTCAGTCATTCCTATGCTGATTAAGCAGCCTACAATCCTTCAGTTATGCAGACCATGAATGCAACACTTGGTTGCCTAGCAACATTAACCCCAGCCCATGTTGTTGTGTTTTGAAGTTGTAAGAGTAGCGCTAGCAAGCATGTCGCTCTCTATCCCAAAACACAGAAGTGACAATGAAAACTGCAGATTTAACCTTGCCTGGACTGATTAGTATTTGTTCATTTTGCCGTCAGATTTGAGCGCCAAACCAATGTGTTTAATATGCAATGAGTGTGTGGCGGTGTTTAAAGATTATAATGTGAGGAGGCACCACATCGAGAAGTTTAGCTTGATATGACCTTTTTATGTAAAAAGTTAGGAGGAAAATAGGCTCTGACTGGAATTTTAATTGTATTATTTTGTGCATTTGCCCTTGTCATGTGAGACTGAATTTAAAATAGAAAAATTATTAAACTACTTACTTTTCAAATTGTAAATGTGTCTTTATTAATTTATTTATTTATCTATTTTTACTGGTTTATTTTCCATTACTTTATATACTGGCTCTGATAATTTTTTTGTTTGAAAATCTGGCCCATCTGAATATCTAATTGAGTAACCCTGGTCCAGGTTATGCTATCATGGTTAGGGGAAGTCTAGCCATCTATTGGTTATGAAACTATGGAAAATGTCACATGAAGCACTGAGTAGTACCTTGCTCCTTTTCCTTCATGTATAAATATATGACAGTATTGCCACCATTAACATAATTCTCCTTTTTCAGCAGGTCCTCCTGGATAAAAGCTGCTGTACATGTTGATCTGTCTTTCCTGTCCTCTCCACCCCAACCAGAGGAGGCAGGTGGCTGCCCTCCCTGAGCCGGGTTCTGCTGTAGGATGTGCCTTCCTGTTAAAAGGGAGTTTTTCCTTTTCACTCATGCTGACTGGATTGCAGTAAAGATTTGATGCAATCAGTTGGTTTCTAGTAATTAGGCTATTTATGAATTTGCTTGGACTGATGTGTCTGTAAAGTGTCCTGAGACTACATTGTTGTGAAGTGGCATTATCCAAATAAAGCTAAACTGAATTGAATAAAAGTTAAAAAAGGAAAAAGTTAAGGGGAGAAAAATGTTTGCTCAGACATATATTATATTATATTATATCACAGTGTAAAAAACATCACTGCTTACCTGGGGTCATTGGCTTGTTCTGAGGTGTATAATAGTAAACAAGTCACCCTGTACTGGAAGTAAAGCCTTAGATCATCAGTTTTTCATTTTGGGTCATGAATGAATAAGTTATGTTTTACTACTGATTTATAAACTGAATCCCAAAAAATTTGTGATGCCATGTTAAATATTAAAGCTGGGACAGGTAATGTTGCTCATAAACATGTTTTTTACTCGGGGTGAAGTGGTTCCTCATTCTGTAATCATGAACAATAAGGAATCTAGTTAGAAATCTCAGTTTACTGTAAATCTGTAAAAAACTCTGATCAATCCAAACGTTCGGACCCAAATAGAGATGTTCATTTCTTATATTTCGTAAGCTTCTTCTCCCGACTCCCCTCCTCCCCCTCCAGCAGCGCATACTTGATAGCCACATCCTACATATAAATAGTGTGTTAGGATGAAAATACAAAGTAGTGAAGAAGAAACTCAGAAGGCAAACATGGCTGAGAAAATGCAGGAAGGATTTCCCGACCCGGCTCGGTTTATTTGCCTCCTCCTGCTAAACAGCCGAGAAAGAGAAAATCATTGGTGGAAAAAGCTGCGAATAAAAAAGCACTCGGAGAGCGCAAACCTCCAACCTCCGGATCACCAACAAAATTAAATCAGTTCTTCCTTTTCACATTTCCAACAACTCCTGAACATTTTATAAAGATCAGTTCATAACTTTTTGAGTTACCTTGAACAAAAAGAGACAAACAGATAAACGCCGGTAAAAACATAACCTCCTTGGCGGAGGTAAGAAAAAAGCCTTGGATCATGCAAGGAACAAAACCAGAGGGGGAGGAGCCAAGACAGTGTGCCATTTTCACATCTTGCTAACTCCCCAACATGACCTACCCCAGCTTTAATAAAGACAGAATGCAATATTTTGTGAATCTTATCTTTAAACAGGGTAAAAAACAGAAAACATCCAAAGGTACACATTTAGCTCCACTATATATACCTATACATATATATATACAAGAGCTTATACTATACAAGCTCATCTTGAATTTCATACAAAACATCATGAAAAATTGTTTCCCTGTAAGATCCCATTTGTACATTTGGCTGTTATCGCTAAAATATGAGATTTTCCTTGAAAAAGATACAATCTGGATTGGAGCATATTTGCTATAAAACACCACTTGTAATGGTCTCTGGGTGTCGGTTTAGATTTCTGTAGTTCTAGTTTCCTGTCTTAGTAGCCTCTCCCTGTGTATTCTATTTAGCTTTCTGCTTCCTGTCATTTGTACACCCTTGACTTTAGTCTCCTGGTTTCCTCTTTATGTTCTCTCTTGTTTGTAATCTTAAATTATTCTATTTCCTAATGATTTTATATCTCTGTGAAGCACTGTGAACATTTCCTGTGAAGCACTGTGGACATTTCCTGATACACTGAGCTTCTTTCTTTTTCTCTTTATCTCTCTCTTTTATCCCCCCCCATAACAGTGTTGCATCATTAACATGTATGTCTCCTGTCTCAGCAGGTCTCCCTGGCCGGGGGTAGCAGTTCCTTTCTGTCCTCTTCCCCCCACACAGCAGAGGCAGATGGCTGCCTGTCCTTGAGTCGGGTTCTGCCGGAGGTTTCCTTCCTGTTAAAAGGGAATTTTTTCCTTCCCACTGTTGCCAGTGTGCTTGCTCAGGATGGTTTCCTAATATAGGCTGTTATGAATTGGCCTTCATTATGTTTTCCCCTCTGTCTGTAAAGCGTCTTGAGATGGCATTGCTGTGATTTGACGCTATATAAATAAAGTTGAATTGAATTGAATTGAAATTGAATTGAATCCTCCTGTTGTTGACTTGTGCAATACAAATAAACTTGCTTTGCCTCTTTGGTTTCAGGTTCTGCTTGTCCATGTGTCCAAGTTTTCATGTCTTGTTTCTTTTTTTCTTTATTTTTTTAAACCTTGTGTCCACATTTCACAGATTTTACAGTAACCATGACAACTTTGGGCATTTGTCATGTGTGCTCACTTGACTTATTTCATTAAAATAAAACATCACATGGCAGAAAATTCACAACATGACATTCTCCTCATTATAAAAGTGAAATGCCATGTAATCCAAAATCTTTGGGCATAAATGGCTTTACATAGGGTCGTTTCACATAGGACCCTATGTTGTAGCTGAAATCCAAGCCAGCTGTGTTTTGGTGTTTTAGCCTCTGGAGCACCCACTTGTTTAGTTAGAGCATAAATTTAAATTTCAATCTTTAAGTAAATTTTCCATAAATTCTGCAACACTTTAAATTTTGTGAGAGTTTGTTTACCCACAGCTGTTCCTGAATTAAGTACACTAGTCACCTTCACATTACTCATCAGTGCGCTATGTGTTAGCACTGCTGTGATTTTAATATCCAGATTAGCTAGCTGCTTTAGCAACATTTAGCTAGCATCTTTAGCAACATTTAAGCTTACTCAGCTAATTTTAGCTGTCTTTAGCAACTTTTAGCAGTCTTCTATTTCATGTGACGGCACTGTACTTCAACGTCATCGTCTTTAGGACGTCCTGAGACCGGACTAGGCTGGCTAGAATACCAAGAATCATCTGAGAAGACCCCCTTTTGATTATGTCCTGTACCAGATAATCAGGATATTATCAGAGGATATTTTAACATCAGTTACCGTTTGAGTACCCCAGGAAAAGACTAGATGTTTTTACTGTGTTATTATTTTTCCATAAAGCTCTGTTCTATGTATAATGCAGGGAGAAAGTAAATTTTAAAAGTTCTCCATGAAAATCGTGACATCAGTAAAAACCCATGAATAGCAACTTTTAAGCTCACTCTGCTAATTTTAGCTAACATCTTTAGCAACTTTCACTCAGCTTCTATAGCAACTTTTAAGCGTATCCAGCTAATTTTAGCTAACGTTAGCTACTTTTAGCTTTAAAGCTTTAAGATAGCTTCTTTAAATAATTTTAGCATTGCCTTTCTGTGCGAGTCATATGCAAACACAACCAGAAATTAATCTAATCTAACCTAATTAAGAATGAACTAGTCATTTTAAAAGGCTACAAAGAGGTAGTTGTGCTGTAAGGAGAAATAAAACAGTGAAGCAGTGTAATACAATAGCACTTTACTCAGTTAAAAAAGGGCTTAGTCAGTCTTGTTCCAGTACACATTTTGGTAGAAAAAAACTTTTGAAAAACCCATGCAGGTGCAGGTTTTCTCTAATGATGAAAGGTAACATCCAACAGATGAAATTCAAGCAACAACATCATAACAGTGAACATGTTTGGTCCAACTTCTTTTTTTTTTTTTTTGTGGTTGAAGATCAACAAAGTGGATGGCACACAGTATGTAAACACCTGTTGTCACCTTATAGCTACACTGAGCTACATCTTTACTTCGGCCCGTAGACTTCTCACTTGATGCTCATTCCTTCTCTTTGAGCAGCCACTGCCATTTTTAACCCTTTTAGTCATGTCTTAGTGGGTAACTGGCTCCCATTTCTTACCTGTAAGCTGTTCAGATCA
The DNA here is from genome assembly GCF_933228915.1 of Telmatherina bonti. NCBI lineage: Eukaryota > Metazoa > Chordata > Actinopteri > Atheriniformes > Telmatherinidae > Telmatherina > Telmatherina bonti. The sequence goes on from NC_136626.1 coordinate 35,372,136, forward strand.
CAGAGTGCAATGCACACTCACTAGCTCCCTGTCCTTTCCACATCCTCCACCAGTCCTTATCTCCTGGTCATCCACACGGACCTCAGCTGACCCTGGATTCCCTTTACTGCAGCATTTCTTCTGCACTGGCGACCTTTATCTTGGGTCAGTAGAAATCCCTTATTCAGGCAGACGACTGGGAGCTTTGGCTTGCGCTACTGTTTGTGAGGTGGTGACTGGTTTACCTGTAAGCCGATGATATCATTCAATAAGCATATTCTCAGCAGACCAAGGTGAAGACAAGTATTTAAATTCAAAATGCTGCTCAGGCATAAAGATGTGCTGAATGAAAATACTGTGTAGCACATTTCACTCTAAGCTTCTTAGATGCTGAATTTGGTTTATTTTTCAATTTAAGAATAATAATAAAAAAGTTTGATGAACCCTAATAGAATTAAAAAGATGTGCTGTGGTTCACTGAGTTTTCAACAGCATGCTTAGAACAGGAAGTTTAAAGCCATTTATTTGTTTACTTCTATGCATTCTTTATGTCAAATCTGGAAACCAGTAGTACACATGTACATCATCCCTGAACATATGAGGTTTCTTTCATGAGGATCTTGTTCTTGTATATGAGTTTTTCAGTCTCTTGAGTTTGGAAATATTTGAATTTCAAGTGTTTTCTCTTTTGTTTACATTCATAGTTGCCAAAGTTTCCCACCTGACCTGGATATAAGACTGCTAGGACAGCTGCCTGCCTTATTCATTGGATTGATTTAATCTTCTCTTTTCCCTTGTGCTTTGTGCGTTTGGTCCATTAGGTTTTTGAGCAATAAAAAGCTTTTTTTTTCTCCATGTACATATTCTGTTGTGTTTCTGTCTGGCATTTTAGCTCTGAGTTTAGTCATACATGACATCATGGCCAGATGAAGCTTTCTGGAAGCCTTTTATTGAATTGATTTAGTGTGTGAAGGTTTGTTTGTTCTCCTCATTTATCTACTGGACAAAAAGGGTACAACATGCATAGATTTTAAAAGAGCACTAGTGGTTTGATGTGTGCATGTCTATGTATTTGTATTTCCATTTGGGTACTGCCCTACAGGAAATGCTTGTGCTTGTGCCACTATTTTTTCATTAAGAAGCAGTCTCTAAACAGGCTTATATGGAGCCCATCTGATGACATTACTGGACAAAAAAAACAAAACAAAAAATGTGTTGTGGCCACCAGTTACTTAGGCACAACATAAAGTTGAGGTTCTAATCATCCACACTGTATAGTATCATCCAAACATTCAGAATCAGAAAGAATCTCTGTGTGATTGGGACACGGTTGAAGGTTAAAACTGGATGTCGGTGATCTTGGAGTTCTCGGGGAGCTCTGTATTTAAACTAGGCATGATTTTCTACTGGTTACCAGTCAACTCGTTGAGCCCTGGCCATATTTTCAGATAAAATATGCTTAAAACAACATACACAAAGTACAATTTTAGTTTAAAGTTTTGGGGCGGCTGTATGTCAGGAGGAAGAGGAGTTGTCTGTCAACCAGATAGTTGGAGGATCGAATACAAACTTCATATGACTATATGCCTAAGTGTTCTTGGGCAAGGCACTAAACCTCAATGTGCCTGCTGGGATAGTGTGTGTGTGAATGGGTGACTGTGACATGTGGTGTCAAGTGCTTTGAGTGGTTGGCATGGCTGGAAAAGTGCCATGTGAGTACAAGTCCATGAAAAAAAAAGAAAAAAAAAAAAAAGCTGGAACACTGCAAAATGTGCAAAAAAAAAAAAAACACATTGCAATGATTTCCAAATCTCACCAACCTGGACAAACATTTAGCAACTAATTAGATTAACTGGCAACAGGTCAGTCATGTGACTGGGTATAAAAGGAGCATTTCAGATAGGCAGAGTCTCTCAGATGGAAAAATTGACAGACGTTTACCAATGTGTGATGAACTGGATCTAAAAATTGTAGGGAAAGGCCCATAGTCAGGATGCTGGTGATCTTCTGCATTAAAAGCAGACATGATATTCTACTGGAAACCAGTGCATGGACTCAGGAAGATTCCAGAAATCCCACAGTTCAGCCTGAAACCCACCCATGCAGGTTAAAGCTCCATCATATGTGAAGAGGATCCAGAAACACGCCGTCTTCTCTGGACCAAAGCTCATTTAAAATGTTCTGAGTGGAAACCTGGAAGAAGATGTGGAATAGTTTGTGGACAGCATGGACGGCGTGTCCTGCAGACTAAAGAGGAGAGGGAGCATCCAGCTTGTTATCAGCCTGCATCTCTGATCAGTCCATTCTGAAGACACAGATGCTGATCTTTGGAGGAGGGAAGGAAGGGCTTTCCTAAAATCAGAGGCACAAATAAATACACACAACCATGTTCAAATCAAAAAGTTGTTGGAAGGAATGGACTTTAACGCCCAGATAAACGTGCCTGAATGATTATATTCCTTTTGCAGCTGCACATTAGAGCTGTATACATCAGTTTTATTTATTTTAATTGGCATTCCAGAGTTTTGTCCGTCTAATCTGATCTTTATGTGATGTTTATTTTATGTAACATGCACCTCAGAGAAATTAGATTAAATGAGGAACACAGACGGATGCTTGTTCTGAGGCACGTGCAACTGTTGTCAGTTCCACAAGCAGCCTTTGTGCGGCTGAATTTGTAATCCTTTTTGAAATGTAAAAATGTGCTTTATATATGATATGGTTGAATGCATCCAATTATGGCCTTTAATTTTTAAGTAATTTGCTGTTGAAATATATTCCAGTCATGTGTTTCCCACTAAAATTTCTTCGTCTCTGTAATCTTGCACCAAGAACAGAGTGAATGTGAAGCTGCACAGACCAAAATGGGCTTTTATAACTTAAGTGAAAATCACCCAACCTCACACAAGTGTTAGCTGATGGCCTTGCAGTAGTGTGTCATTAGCATTCATTATAGTCCTATAAGCCAGAGTAATTACAGGCCCAAGTGCAGGGAGGAATAGCAGTTTACACTGCTAGTAATTTGATTTGCATCTACGCTAATAACTTCTTTTGTGTGTGTTTATGTGCCGTGTCAGAACACAAGTGCCATTTGGCTGCAGGCGGTATGAGGCAAAAAAAAGCCTTTTAAATTCTAAGATTGAGTTGCCTTTGCTTTCAGCACTCAAAGCTCTCAATCTGCTAAAGCGTTCAGATTAGTGTGATCACAGAACAAGTGATACTGCATTTTCTGAAAGTCATTTTGATGGGCTTTGAAGGGAATGTGGGGCAGTGAAGGAAGAGGGAAGAAGATGGCTGCAGTTCAAGCTGTCTGCAGACGTTGGGTTTTAAACGTGCTGTACGGGTCAGAGGAATCATATCGCCACGTTGTGGTATAAATGACTGACTCCCTGCCACGTTTTTCACAAGGGGCGAGGTGCTCCGTAGAGTCAAAACTGAAGTCATTAAAGTAAACACTCATGTTACCACAAGTTGCAGCGCGTGTATCCCGTTGTGTAAGTGCAACCCTGAGGGAAGTAATACCTGTGGTGTCTGAGCAGTGTCACGAGACGAGCAATGCTCCTTCTTCTGATGGCTGACTGAGAATAGAGACGCATTCCCCAAAGCTGATGAGGTCACGGGGTTAAGACTATGCTTTTGTTACGGCACAATGACATCCTATTTACCTGGCGGGGTCTGTCTTTCTTCTCCATCCAACTGTGACCTCGGTGTGAAAACCAGACCTTTGTCTTCCTGACAAATAGAGGCTCAACGTTCTGATTCACTTGGTTACACCTCAGTGGAGCCTCGTTGCAAAGCCTGTGGGCTCCTTATGTGGTCACAATGCGACAGCTTCCACTGAAGATATTAACAGCTTTGCTTTTGGACTTGTGTTTTTTTTTTTTGTTTGTTTTTTTTTTACACATTTACAGGCAAAGTCTGAAACCACTGGTGCATTTATTATTTTTAAACTTTAATACAGTGTTTTTATAGAGACCTAATTCAGAATAAGATCATTGTTGTCCAATGACCACCTTTGCTTTAAAAAGCTTTTTAGCATCTTTTTAACCCGTTTTTTCATTTTACAGCCTGCAGCTGTTTTATTTCAGACTCACAGTTTCACTAAACTTCCAGCTTTAGCCAGCAGAAAGCTTCAGGAAGCCCAGTGTCAGCTGCTTTAGCAGCTCAGCATGTTAGCAGCTAACCAATGAATACACTGCTGCAATGAGGTACCACAGACCTCAAAATAAGTTTGATAAACTGAGCTGAAATTAGGAAGGAAAATTAGACTTAAATTCTTTCAGCACAGAAAAATAAGATCTGCTGGAATTCCAATGTGGCTTCATCTCTTTTCAATCTGCCATCGTTTGTTAAGGAATCCACTTTATAGAGTCAATGGAATTTCATGCCTGCTATTAATACATTAAATGTTAATGCATTTACATTGCAATGCGCTGAATGTGCAGTCTGACAACCATAGTGTTGCTAGCAGTAGTTTAGCTAATAGTCATAATCCAATGAAGCTTTATGAAGCGTTTAAACCTATGTACACACACACACACATAAATATATATATATATATATATATATATATATATGTGTGTGTGTGTGTGGAAATTTTTCTGGTAAATACATTAAGCAAGCAAATTAATTTGTATGGCACATGTAATGAATAAGATAAGTTTAAGTGCTTTACATTAAACATTAAATGATTGATAGCAAGGTGCAAAAACCTTAAAAAGAACATTTAAACAAATTTCATTTAATAAAAATATTAAATGAAACAGAATCCAGTAAAACATGGAGAAAACAGAGATGGTTCCACATGATGCAGACATCACTGGGAAAGACATCATCATCATCATCATCATCATCACAATGGGCAACTGAAAGAAAGTATATTTGAAAAGAAAAGGAAATGACCATCATGTTAGCAGGTAAGAGTGTTCATATTATGGTAATATGGCATCATAGATGTGTGGCTGCATTTCATGCAAACCAATCATTTGGCTAAATATTGTGGTGTCATGTCATCATATAATGATGTCAGTAGGCGTAATATCCATGTTCTGTTTAGCTTCTGGAAAATGGTGTCAACCAGACATAAATGTGCTCCTGTCAATAGTGCAGTGATGTAATATTTTTTATTGTTGTTGTTTTATTTGGAAGCGACCTCTTCGGCTTTTAGAACCCTTTTGCAGACAGCAGGCTATCAACCACTCAGACCAGACATATGATTGGTCCAGGCAGAGAGGCGTCAGATGTAAGTCCTCTGCCCCGGTACGCACAGTGCAGAAATGCTTCTTTAATAACTTAACACACAACACATTATATCACTTATGGTTTGTTTTCTTTAGAGTTTTCATTGTCTTTATGCTTCTGTTCTTTATTCTTGCTTTGTTAAAGCATAAAAAGAATTACAGTTATTATTTTCGGAGCTGGGCGTTGGTGTGCTGGTTGGCCCTCGTCTCCTGGTTTGTATCTCGGTTCCTGCATGGAATTAGCATGTTTGCCTTGTTCGTGTGAGTCCTCTGACATCTCTGGCTTCCTCCCACATTAGAAAATGCATGTTTGCTTAACTGTGGATTCTAAAATGACACTGGAAGTGAAAGTGCATGACAGTTTGCCCTTTTTGTCTCTTGTACCGCTGATAGCGACCCTGAGTTGGATCAAGCTGGTGGGGAAACGGCTGGATTGATGACAGAATCAACGGTGCCACAACGGTTTATTTGTTACGAGTAAATTTGTGGCTAATGTGTTAGCTCTGTAAGAGACTGAAGTTAGCGCTAAGTTGAAAAAAAGCCACTTTTCAAAATTCAATAAACATGCAGCTTCCTCTCACCCTGAAGAGTTGACAGCTTTTAATAACTTGGTACATATTTATGTACAAGTTTAAATCAAGAACTGATCGAGTTCGTAACCCTGGATGGTCATCTGAGGATGTCAGTTATTAGAGCCACCTGATAGCTACCCCCCCCAGGACCCTTCCTTTTCCGTTTAGCTGCTTCCCTAATCCAGCGCTAATGGTTAGCAATGGAGGCCCAGAGGAAGATTCCAGTGTTGCTGTGTGGAAATCCCTGCTGGAGTGGGAGTGTTGCGCTTGAGGAAGTACTCAGCCAAGCGCACCAGAGCCAGCAAGGGGACCCTCATGCCATGTGCACCGCAACGCTCAAGGTGACCCAGCGAGACAAATTTACCAACCGCACACATGTGCACACTCACACACAATGGACACACTTATGATTGTGATCGCCGGGGGAAAGCTGTGCTGTAAAGAAGGGATCTTCCCTTTGGAAAATCTTCCAAATCTGTCAAGTTGTTGAATTTAATTTGATGTGTGCCCTCCGTTGTTGTAGCACGTACAGCTGTGCTCATATGTCTTCATCCTCTTTCATTAAAGAAAAGGCTGAATTTTTACAACAGTCACTCAAATAACTGGAGACTTAAGAAAAGGAACAAGAACTAAAAATTTGCTAAAATATAATTTAGTAACATAAGACACTGTTTTTTCATTTAACTGAGTTGAAGAAAGAAAAAACAAAAACAAAAACAAACTGGTCCTGGACAAATGAGAGACTTTTCTGTTGAACAGTGGGACAAAATACCTGTCATCAGGTGCAGAAGTCTGACTGAGAGGAACAGAAAACACCTGACTGGAGCGGAAACATTAAAGCATTCTTCAACTAAATATTACTTTATGAGTGATGTAATATGTAATAAATTATCTTATTTGTTTGCTTTTTAAAAAAAATATTTCTGTTGAACCAGAATTAGAAAATAATGTCATGATTTTCATAGAATTTTTATTTATTATTACTTTAGTCAATTTCAGCTTATTTTACAGGCAGCTGTTTTTTTTTCCTTCTTTAATGAAAGGGGATGAATAAATATGAGCAGAAGCTGTTTTGTGAAAATAATCTGAAACAGGAAGTTCAGCTGAGACTGGACAACGAGACAAAACCCAGAAAGCAACAAAAGCATTTGCAAACTGTAAACCGCTGCAGGCATTTAGAGCAAAGTGGTTGCAGAGATGGGATGCAGCTTAATTCTACATAAATTGTTAATTAAATGTTTCAGGGTTGCAGCCATGTAATTTCCTTCATCAGCAGATAAGCGACTTAAAGGTTTGTTCTCGCCGTTCTTCCTCGCAGTGCTTTGGCCTCAGCTTTGTAGCCTTTGATTGATGATTCTGTGTCATTATTTCCCAGGTCCAACTTTTTCATTCTGAATTATCGCTGCACTCAGGCGCGATGCATTTAGGGACCCAGGTTGTTTCACCTCATTGTTTTAGCCTCAGGGCCTGGGGTCACGTTCTGATGTGATTTGTTAGCGCCTGCATTAGTGTTAAAGGTTTGAACTTTGACCCTGCTCATGTCTGGGTAGGATGCTGGTGTCAGTGGGGAACAATGGCGGGGTGACACGGCAGGCTGATACGATGCGGCTGAGACTGTTGCCACAGGCCGTCGCGCTAACCTTTAGCCATTAGTGATGTTAGCATCCTCTATCAGAAACAAGAAGCTGCTTCTCTGTCAATCCCTCATCTGATTTTAACTCTTGAAGCTGCACAATCATGTTGTTTTTCTTCATATAAGCACAACAAAAGGAAATACTAAACTTGTGTATGCATGGGTTGAAGAGTGAGATTAACTTTGACAGGATGCTCCCAAAAGTTCCCAAATAATGGTTTTATTCTTCCAGAGCAAAGTATGTTTTACACTGTTCCTCTTAGGCTAAAATGGACGCAACAATGGGCTAAAAAACCCCAAAAGAGAGGCGCTAATCTCAATAAAGAGAAGGCTAGAAGGAAGATTGATATTAATATCAAATCAGGGCATGTGTGGGGAGAGGCAGCGTAGCGCGAAATACTCAATCTAAACTGCCGCGATGTCGGTTGAGGGAGCACTAAATGTGGACTGACCTCCTTAACCCGTCCACCAAGATCCTTTCTGCTGTAATAAATAATGGAGGATTGGTAGGGTCAAGCAGAGCCCCAGTGGGTGCCCTCTCCTCCCACGCGAGGTGTCCGTTTGCCGATCACACCGGGACGACACAATACGCAATGTGTCCCCGAGGCCTCAATCAATTATTGATGCTTGATGAGCGAGGAGCCAAGACAATCTCCTAACTTCTAACTTGTTGGTGATATGAAAGTGAGATTGAATGGTGTTGGTGCCCAAGGCACACCCTCCGGGTTAATTGTGCTTAAGCATCATTTGTGTGCCTGAAGCGTGATTTCTGCCCATCACAGCTGAGACGAGCCTGACCCCAAAATGGCTGCTTTGAAATTGCTTCTGCTGGATTTTTTTTGTCCCATTTAAAAGTGAATTTATTTACGCTCGAAAAGAAATTCAGTCCCAGTTTTCCTTTTCTGTTTTCTTCCCCCCCCCCGGCAGGCTGCAGCAGAAACCGGCCGCCTCTTGATATAGACGCCGAACAAACATGTCCAGATCTAAAAATAACTCCCGTCTAGTCTCATGTTTCAGCCTAAACGCATGTAGTGTCCTTAACAGAGATTATCTGAACGACTGATCTTGATTGTCTTCCCCTTTTTGCGCTCCCAGGTGGCGGAGCGCAGTCCACATGTTTGCACAAGCACAGCGGCAGTCCCCCGGGGGCAGCGCTGTGCTTGCAGTTAAACCCTCTGATGCTTCTGATCGCCTCGTGCATCTCTGTCTGTGTTTATCTATCTATGCAAACGTCACACAGACACACACTGGAGGAACAGCTGATAGACTATATCATGTGTTATTATGCCACAAAATGTAAATAAATATATATAAAGGGAAAAGCCCAGATTAAGATTGCAGCAGGTTTGCTAGAAGCTGATCTCCTTCGTAGAAACACAGTTTTACCTGGAAGTTGGGAGATAAACAGGAGACTTCCTGATCTGCCAGTTTAGAGAATATTATGGTGAAGTAATAAACATAAAAAGGCATCAAAGTCTTTGTGGTGTGAAAGCTGACTGGTTTGCCATCACTTGGAGTCATGACAGCTGCTTATTGATGCCTGGAGGCCAGATGACAACATGATAAATAGGGAGGAAGTAATCAGGAGGACTCTGTTAAGATGCACAGCATATTTGCTCTGTCCTCCACAGTGATTTCCCTCCATCACTATTTAACAATCACACATCATTAATTGTGTCAATAAAAAAAAACATGCAAACTCATGTTCATCTTTTAAGATAATCAAAATAAAAATCAATGAATGAATAAATGTAGAAAAAATCTTTTCTTTTACCCCAGTTGTTTTTTATTTGAAAGTGTCGAGCAGTCATGGCTTGTGTGGCTAATAAGGTTAAACACTTTATTTCAGGCACTTTTTCTTCTTTTTTTTTTTTAGACAATTAAAGTCTGTTAAAGACAATTAAAGTCTGTTTTCTGCTGAGCGTAATTACAGGGTATGAGATGAGTCACAGTGGAGCAGCAGAGATGCAACAATGGTGGAGGGAAAAACTTGTTCATCCGATTGTGACTGCCAGAACATCGCCCGTGGAGGCCGCAGGGAAACAAACATGCAGGCAGGAGACTAAAAAGAAATCCAAATTCATCTCCTTATTCCCTTCTTTCTTTCATTTCAATACAGATGCATTCAGTTAGTCTTCTTTTTATTCAACAAATGCTCGTCTTCACTTTTTTTGTACAGTAAAGCTGTTGTTGCTGTGGAAGTCGCTGAATGGGGAACGTTTCACTCTCATTGTGGCAGATTTTACACTTCTGCTCCAAGACACTGACAGACTAAACTTCCTTTTCTCCCCCCTCCGACTGCCCCTAGGGTAACTAGAAGGTCACCACGTGTTTGGAGATGGTGGGGGTATTTTTTTCTTCTTGGCAAAGCAAGAGCAGCCAGAGCTGCGAGAGGTTCCCTGCCCTGTGGGAGGATTTGAAATATTTTGCAATCAGGAATGAATCAAACAGATAACAAGTGTTTAAGAATCTGTGAACCCTATGGAGTGCGTCCCCTTCCCCTTTATCTGATGCAACTATCGGTTGTCTTTTCTTTATCAGCCTACAGTATGGGATGCCACACAGCTGGGGAGGGGGCAATGCTTGCCTGCAGTGCCCTCTAGTGGCAGCTGCTGAGTTGTTGAAAGTCCTCTGAAGTTGTGTTCAAACCTCCTCTGCTTGTTTTGTGTAAAAATATCTTGGATTATCAGAAAAAACAACATAAAACATAAAGATAAAAAACGAATAAATGAATGAGAAATGTGTGAAAGCGTTTCATTTCTGGTTAACTTTGAGTCCAGCTCATAGTCAAATCCCCACACATTGTCTTTTCTTTTGGAGGGAAGGGCATAACAGAGCAGGAGATAGGATGATGTGATGACTTGTGTTTGCTCGATGATGAACAGGCCCTCGTTAGCAAGCACTTTAATGTGTGGACAGATAGCGCGCTCATTAGCTGTAGTAATGACCACTTCACAGTGTGCCGCAGCTCTAATTGCATGTTTTGTTCTTTCTGAGGCTCCAGCAGCTCCGACTGGAAGACATCTCTCCCCCTTTTCCATCCAAGAAACTCAACCCATCCTCTCACCTCTCTCCTCCATCCATCACAGCTTGACGACGCGTCATATTTGTGCTCCTCGTTCTGTCCGAATGAGGCATGGCAGATTAGAAGCTCCAAAAATCATGTGGACTAAACAGAGCAGATGAGCCTGGCATTGTCCCTGCAGATAGGGCAACCCTGCTTCCATCTCAATTGTGCTTCTGTCGATTAATTCAGTTATGCAGCAGTAATAATTTTTTGAAGATACCGAGCGATATGATGGAGGACTAGAAATATGGAAAACTTAAGATTTTACCTTTTGATGCAGAAAAAAAAAGCACGAGTAGCTTCCAGCATGAAACGCCTTAATCATATCATATTTTCTGAACATAAAAGGCTCCCTCTTTTCCCCATTTTACTTCCTCTGCTGTAGTGATATGTCATGTCAATCGTTATATTATGCACAAGTGCTGTCTTTTTCATTGTGAATTCCAAATCGGGAGGGACATTTGATATGGAGGCTCAGAGGATTCTGATGCCCTTCTATTTTCCTTGATTTCCTTACCAGTGGGACATTTTTGCCTCCATATTCTTTCATGTTCTTCCCTTCTCTGAAAGTAAGTTGTTTATTCTCCATGATGACTATCTCCAGCTCAAAAAATATCTTTTGAAAAGACTTCTGAGCAAATCTGTCTAGGCTTGGTCCCTTTTTAAATCTAAAGCTTGGGTAGAAGCCTACAATGGCTTAGACTCCTCGGAGGAGGCAGCTTTCTTTTACTCCCTTTTTCCGTCCCCAGTCATCTCTGTGATACTTGTGAACACACAGCTTTATAACAAGGAGCTAACTTAAATCAATTTAAAACAGCTTTTGAAATGCCTTTCGATATGCCATTGTGTTTACTTGAAAAAGAATGAAAAGAAAAACTGAATTGTAACATCTGTCATATTGGGAGCCCTCCTCCTGTGCAGCTTTCGTCACACACACAATGAGGTATTGATCGATTCAAGTCCATTTAGGTTTTGAAATAAATATATATAAACGCATAATCTATCCAGCTAGAAAGCAGAGAAAGCAGGGAGAAAGAATCGGAGAGGCCTGCAGGCAAACAAATGCATTAAAGACATCCAGAGCACAGAGGCAGCCAAGCTATGCTAAGCCAGCAGGATGATTCATTTAAGCACATCTCTGTAAGCACTGCAGTCATTGTTGCTCGTCGCACCCAACAGCAGCTTTAAGTGGAAGAGAACTGCGGTGGTCATTCTGTGGAACAACAGTAAAAACAACACATAAATAAATAAAGTTCAGCAAATAAAGACAACATTGCTCAATTCATCTGGTTGCCGGATTTCAAACCTGAACTCGAGAGCTTTTTGCTCCCAAAAGAGGATCAAGTGCCTCTTCAAATCATAGCAGATAGTGACCATGAAAAAGACCTTAGCCTCATGTTCCACATTATATCTCATAGACCATCAGCCGTCCTCACAATGCAACTCAAGACCCTTCAAGTGACATCTTAGTACGAGCAGAGGAGCAGAATTGCGCTGAAATACCTCTTTGCAGAAGCTAACCTGAGCTACAAGCAAATCCTTTTAATCCAGTACAGTATACTTAAGGACTGACCATTGGTAAACCCTTGAGAAGAGAGAAGTATTAATAAGCTGTCACAAGGCTTACTCATTCTGTGATTTCCACAGACACTTAACTGCCATGGTGAGAGGCAGGGGAGGGCTCGGGGATGAGTGCTCACCCCTGATCTTTACCCCTCTTAAAGCAGTAGGGAAAATGGAGGCAGGCAGGGGATTATGGAGTGCAGTAATTGTGGAGAGGTGTTGGAGTCAGGATGCAGCGTTTCTGCTGGATTAAGACAAGAAGACAGGCTAATCTTGGATTGGGAGAGGAGACACAAGGGTCGGAGTTGTTCTGGAGCCCTGAGGCCGTTTGGAAAGCTTAAGTGGCAAAAGAAGAAGAAGAAGAAGAAGAAGAAGAGTGCTTATCCATACCTCTCCTGTGCTGAGAAACGGGCCTCTTCTGAATCAAGCGACGCTACAATCTTTTAGCATGTGAAATGCCCCCATATGTTGTCATTCAGAGCCACAGATGCAGACATGCCGAAGTCTAATTTTCTCTCCTGTGATGTCAGGAAAGGATGGGGTCACTTTCTTCTGCTGACATTCAGCAGTCCTTGATGTTCATTAGCAATAATAATAATAATAATAATCATGATGGAAAATCCTGGCAAATTGCATTTTTCTTTCCCGTTTCACAAGCCCCCCCCCCCCCCCTCCCTCCGTTCTTCTTCTTCGCCTTTCGTCTGGATGCCTTTGTGCCGCCACACTCCCCGATGCTTCCTCACTCCAGTTTGTTGTTGTGCTTCCATTGTCTCCCTGAGGGGAGGTGACCCCGTGTCTGTTGGTTGTATCAGCAGCCCTGCATTGTACTCGGGGGGGGATTTAGACTCTCAAAGCATCTTCCCGCTGCAGCTTTCCCAGCAAACACCCAAAGTGGTATCTCGCCTTTTCTCTCGCTCAGACATTAATCTTGCTCTACCCTTCTACATCAAAAATGCTTGTATTGTCAGGGAGCGCTAATGTTTGCCTCCTATTCACTATATATACACATATATGTATTTTTGTGTCTGAGGGAATCAGTCGAAGGCATTGTTCCCAAATCATTGTAATATCTATTTAGAGTGGCAACAGCACTGGCTGCCGATGCTCAGTATTCATGGAGCATAAACCAGCCTTAAGACTTAGAAAAGCTGAAAGGGCTTATCCCTATATTCTTAAACTCCCTTCTTTTATGTTGGTCTTAGGCATTAAGGATAGGATTGTGAATAGCAATTGTTCAAGTGCTACACTGAAAGTGAGTGTGTATATGTGGGTGGGGGTGTTTTATTCCCTGGCAAAATCCTTCCCTTTTCTCCCTTTTTTTTTCTTTTTTCCAGCTGTAAATATTAACTGTGTTCTTAACTCTTGACGCTGTATGGGACACAGTAATGTGCTTTTAAGGATATATTATGTGAAAGATTTTCCACTGCATACACTGCTGCTTGAAATAAGAAAAGGCTATTTTATGGAGCCTAAAAACAAATTTGCCACGGCAGAAGCAAAAGAAGAGGAGCGAAGAAAAAGAAAATAGATGGAACTTTGCAGCATCAAGTCGTCAGCAAACAATGAAAGAGAGATGTGAAAGGGGCTGGGCGAATCGTCAAAAAAAGGCAGGAATTCATTCAGGCTTTATTTATTTTTTTTATTTTCTTTCTCTCTTTTTGATTCTCTGCTGTGTTTCAAATCCATGCTCAGGCTTTCTTCAGAAAGTGTGTAGTGCTAATGCATTTCAAAAGCCCCTTTTCAAAGCACAATAGAATATCGCCACAGAAGTTTTAGTGGTTCCGCTAAAGAAAGTGGCTCAGTCGCTGAAAGCTGTACCGCATTGTGCCGACTGGCGCCGAAGACATCCTCTCTGAAAAGTCGCCATCATTTTCACTTTTCAAAGCTGGAGTTAAAAGGTTGTCGGAAAAGCTTACACATTTCTATACCTCCTCGTGACCTCTTATAATAATTACCGTTGTGAATCTAATTGTTTGGGGCGGCAGAAGATCTAGCTTATAGAACCGAAGCTCAGTTACGAGGAATGTCCTGGAGGCCGTGGAGTGTTGACTCCATCCGCCCAAACCTGACCTGTATAAACATGTTTCAGGCCTGTTTAATCCACATGTAGGAGTAGGATTGAGCAAATCATCACATGTACTGTAAAGTGCAGTCGACTGTGCATAATCTAAACAGAGAGTGGCACTTAAGGGATTGTGACAGCTGCAGCCACTCCTGTTGATATCAAATAAGACCTTCTGAAACCTTAAGGATGAGTTAGCGTGAAACAAATTGCTCCTAATTGTCTGGAGGATAAATTGTGGCTGTGAGCGTTTGTAATTCTGTCAGCCACCATTCACCCCGTCATCTTCATTCATCTGGGCCCAAGCGTTTTAATTGAGAGGGTCTGGGCTGACTGAGTGAATTGGTAATAGAAATAAGGACCCGCTGTGGATATTTTAATCAGCGCTGACTCCTGTACCGGGGCAGAGATGAGCCACCGCACCATGAAGTGGTGGGCCATCCATCTCTGGGGCCTCAGGTGGAGATGGAGAAGTGCTTTCTCTACTGGATGTGACATTCACTCAGGAGGGACTAGCGCCTCGGCTCTGACGGTAAGTGGGAATTGTGTGACGCGTCAAAAACAATAAAGTTACCACCCTGTATCACGAAAGGCATCCAGGTCCTCTGGAAAACTGTGTTTTTACTCAAGCATTTTAATTTTCTGGATTAATGGGCTTCAGTAAAGCTGGGGAAAAATCAATGGGAGGAATTTAAATAGAACCACACAGACATAAATTAAGCTGTATGAGTTCATGCACATGCCAGCGACACTGCATATCAATACATTCTGATCAGAGTGATCTCCTCCAAGATGACAACACAAGGAATCACGTAATGGATTGATGAATATAAAATGAAACCTTTTGGCAAAACTCTCAAGTATCATTAAAACAAAAATGATGGAAAAAAATCCAGTAAACAATGGTGTTGCATATTTCCAGTAGAGGTCAAGAGACCTAACTCATCAATATCAGAGCACATTAAAGCTATTCTGTTGCCACATGCTGGCCTACCATCTGCAGCTGGTATTGGTTTTCCATATGGATGTGCAATACCAGCATCTTTACCTTAGATTCAATAATCTGGGCAGTCTGAAATACAAACAAAATTCATTCACAGAAACACTTGAAAGAATTGCGTACAAAAAGACAATATATCGTTGAGTAAATTAAATAAAAACTGGATATTTTGTTTTTATGATGAAATAATTAGACAACAAATTATTACGCTGCCTAAAATGAAAGAGAATAATGCTGAAGCACCTGCATTAAAAACATCACTATTACTATCATCATCTCCATCACCATGATAGCCGATAGACTAACGCCATCGTGACATAGAATAAATACACTGGAACTGGGTTTTGCACTTATTTAATTGTCTAAAAATGTAAAAGCAGAAAGCACGTTTCGTCTTATCAGTGGTATTGCAATATTTTAAAACGTTTCATGTCCAACATTTTAACTAGCAGATATCAAAGTCATCCAACTTAATGCATCATTGCTTTGAGAGCAACTAAATGTGATAAAAGAACCATTTTACATCCTGTAATATACATCTCAAAATACATCAACTTAATAATCTTTGCATAATAGCTCTGAAAATGGATAAAAATTCAAACTTATCTGGTTTCTTTACAAGGACAAGTTTAAGCTGAGATGGTCACGTAATGGTTCTCATTTGTTTAGTATTAAATTTATTATATTTGAACAGGCAAGCTAACTACTGTGCCTAGTCTGTTGCTACACAAAATACCACATTAAACTAGAATATATGTTGTTGGTTATATTACACTGAGTGTTTTTCACACAATGAGGAATTGAAAGCGTTGTTTAGCGCTAATGCTATGCTAACCATTTCCTGTAGAGCTTACAGATTTCGTTACAAATTCTTTGTTTCACCCAACTGGTGTGCAAAAAAAAAAAAAATCACAATATCACTGAGATTGATTTCTGGTACCTGTTTGAGAAGTAATCTTTATATTTACATGAAGCTATATTAGCTGTTTCCTCAAGCCAAGCTATGCTAACATTTCTTGTCCTGGCTGTAGCAATAAACTCCAATGACAACCATGATCTTTCAGTCTTAAACAAGAAAAAAAAAATAGATTTAAGATGTTTGCACGGTTATACTGACGCTATTTGTTTTATTTTAGGATTTCAGAACCACAACATTGTTTTTTATATTTTTGTTGCCTTTGGATTTACGGATGCTAACGACTGGATGTGTGTGTGCTATGCTAACTCTTCTCTCCTCATGTGCACTTTTACACTTCACAGTTGAAGCTGTTGTCAGTATATAAACACATACTGTATGAGTTCATGAAAACAGCAATTGGAATATTTATAAAATCAGACAGCTGGGAATAGATCAGAACGTGAGTCTATTTATTTAGCTCCAGGATATTTAGTGTGGCTGGCACATGCTAACTTCTGCATATTCTAATTTGTCCTTGTCATGTTTATCATTAATCTTTGGCCTGGGTTTGCTTGAGTGAATTTGTTGAGATGTCCCCTGGGAGAACTAAAGACATTCTCCAATATGATAATGGCATTACACCCACCTCAGTAAAAAATGTGCCATATAAATTATACATTATCAGTAGCTACATGAATCATATGTTGGTAAGAGTGCCCTCATTCTGGGGTAAAACACTTCAGTCTGTCACTTAAAATTGATTTTTACATATAATATGTACATTTAGTTGGGTCACCTTTCACAAATCAGCTGTGGTCTTTGATTAAATGTGAACTATAAATGCATCTTGCGGTAATAAGATTAATCATAAAATGACCATTAAAGTAGTCGGATTTCATCAAATTATACAGTTTTTTTTCTTGCTCGGCTTATTTAAAGTGCATCATTTCACTATTATGTGCTGGACATTTTGACAACAACAAAGAGGTTTCTGCTTACATTAACAGAGATCCTGTTTGAGGTGATATTGGCTTCCTTTTCATCAATCATTCGACAAATGCATAAATTGTTTTAGGCTGTTTTTTGGCTAAACTCATCAATCTACAGACAATGAGCAGCATACTTGACATTACTGAGCATTATTCACCATTATCCCTCCTCAGCTCCACTTTTTAACCGTGGGGTGCTTGTATATCAATCACAAACTTTGTTGATTAGTAATTATTTAATCTTTTTTTTTTATCAGTTTCTGAAGTTGTGTCATCACAAGAACTATCTTTTCTTATTCTGTGCTGCTGCTTTTGCATGGAGGCTGCTATTTGGGTGAATTAGAGGCCTGGTTTCAGTGCAGCTCAGAAGAAAAGGAAGGCAGAGACATGCTGTTGGCAGAGATGAATTAGAGCGGCGTAAAAAGCACTCACATAGTAGCAGGTGACACTTTTTCTCCCTGCTTCTCTGTTCCCACTCTCCCATTTTCTCTCTGGCAAAAAAAAAAAGGGAACAGAGGGTGAAAAGGCTTGTATTGTGCAAAATGGGACAAAGTATAAAACACATTCAAAGAAAGTAGAAATTTCCAACTTCAGAAAAACCATTTAGATCATCCGTCTGAGTGACGTAAGGAAAAATAATATACTTGACCCTTTTGTCTGTACACTTTGAGAAGTTTGTTATAATGGCAAGCCCTGTAATAATTCACTGTACCTCATGTATATTAAGTAGAAATTCACTGGCTTTTATGATAAATTGCTAGGGTAACACCAGGACACCTCTTTTGCATTTCAATGCGGGAGAGTGTCAGATTCTTATTTCATTACCAGGCGACACATTAGCTGATGGATTTTAATTTTCTTTTTTCTCCCGCCCCCTTCAAGCAAAAATCCTCAGAGACCAGGTAGAAACAGAACAGCTTTGAATATAAGGGTGGGTGAAAAAAATGAAATAAATAAATATAAATCAGTGTCAGGAACTTTTATTGCAATTTTGAGGCCGTCACTGGGAAGAAGAGGAAGAAGAGGAAAGTCTGTTTGTGTTCCTCTGCATACCTTTGCGAATTGCCTGTCCAGAGTGTGAAACGATGTGGAGCTCTCGCTTGCTGAGTGGACAGAAAATCAAGGTTTAATTCATATAGAGATAAAAATCTGGATGCGGTTGAATCTAAGACATGCTGAGCAGGGGCAAATGTGGAGCTGACATGAGAGCGAAGCCTATTCAGGGATTCACACAGCAGGGTGCGGAGCCGCTCATCAGCCCTTTCTGCTTTCACTCCAAAGGTAAAAACTCTGCTGAGACATTCTTTCTGCTCAATTACAGAGGAAGAGAGAACAAAACACAGGTGCCAAAAGCAATTATCAAATTACCTAAGCCGTGGCTTTAATCTGTTTGTAGCAAATCCAGGTAATAAAGCATTAGGGTTTTTATTGAACCCTTTGTAAAGGTAATAATTACTGCTACTTCAGTTTTCACAGGGAGAAGAAAAGAACATAAGTAGGACAGAATGAAAGCCTTTGCTAAAAAAACTCCTCTGTGTGGTCTGTGGTGGAAAGTAATGAAAGGTACGACCTCCACCAGGCTGTGATAGACAGCAGTCAGTTGCATTTGTGCAACTGACTG
This sequence comes from Telmatherina bonti, assembly GCF_933228915.1. NCBI lineage: Eukaryota > Metazoa > Chordata > Actinopteri > Atheriniformes > Telmatherinidae > Telmatherina > Telmatherina bonti. The sequence continues at coordinate 35,390,760 of NC_136626.1, forward strand.
CTTGTGCTTGTGCTTTGTGAACTTTCTTTCTCTCTCTTCAAGAAAAAATGGCCTCCATTGCAACAAGCATGTTTTATGGGAAGAGCAAAAGTGCAGAATACTTTTCTTTGTGCTGATTTTCACTTGAAATTTTCTAGTTATATTTTCATTTATTTATATATATATATATATATATATATATATATATATATATATATATATATATATATATATATATATATATATATATATATATATATATATATATATATATATATATATATATATATATAAATGATTGGTTTTACTATTTTAATGACAACATTGACACAACGTCCACATATTAAACATCAAGTTCTTTAGTTGCGTCTTCCTCTCATTCAAAATGTGAGGAGTGGTTTAGTTCTTGAGATATTTTTATTTGGCACAACTTACAGTAAATTATTTCTGAGCCAAGCTTAAATAATAATAAATACATACTGGTATAATGATTTGGTTTTAATTTTTCTTCTTTTTTCTTTCTGGGAGGAGGAGGGGGTTGCGATGCACTGCATTCACAAAATCTGGAGTCATCTCTCGGCCATTTCTCCATATGCATACTTCTCTGTACTTGTGTTGTGTACCACTCTAAATGTCCGGCAGTCTACTTGCTCCGATCATGATGATACTGGGCTGACTTGTGGTGTCCTGCTGACCCAGAATACAATCAGATCCTCTGAAGATAAGATTCTGTTTCCGGTTATAAAAACTTTCAGTATTTTCAGGTAATGTTTTTTATCATATATTAAGCACCTCTTCAGTTTCGTTGCTTCCACCTCAGCTTCAAGGCCGAGCTGCCAGCAGCAGTCAGGAGGACCACTCGGCACATTTTTCAACTCTTTGTGTTTCTTGTAAAAAAAATTGTACAAATGTCAATTTTTCTGCAGTAATAGGTTTTGACATCATCATGCATGCAGCCGCATTTGTATCTTTCCCTCAATGGAAGTTTGTACTGCTGTCTAAGTTTCCAGTAACAAGTAAACAACTTTGTATTTAGGAATGGCCTCTGTGTGCAGGGATAAGTCAGGAGTCTGACATGGAAGTCACTGCATGGACTCAGGAAAACTTCCACAAATCACTGTCTGTGACCACAGTTCACCCTGAAATCCATGCATGCAGGTCAAAGCTCCATCATGCACAGAAGAAACTGTATGTGAACAGTTGTGCTCTGCTGATCCTAAATCTCACATGGGTTCATTAGTCACTGTAAAACGGGCAACTTGCACATCTGAAAAGATTCATTATTAACAAAAGGTGCAAAAGGATTTAGAAACACATATTATCCCATGCAGACAGCGTCTCTTTCACCTTGCAGATTTCACCATGCTGAACCACATCCTGCATCCATCACAGCAGGAGATCTGCTCTGCTGCAGGCCAGACCTTTCACCAGGACAAAACAACTAAAAATCACTTGTTGTTATGTAGTTTCACAGCTCTGGATACACACTCACATTATTACTTACACATGTTCTGTTGCTTATTAACGCAAACATCTAATCAGCCAATCACATGGCAGCTTCCAGTCATGCAGACATGATGAGGATGACTTGCTGAAGTTCAAACTGAGCGTCAGAATGAGGAAGAAAGGAGATTTAAGTGACTTGGTGTGTTGTTGGTCTGAGTGTTTACTGGGACTTGCACACACAATGAGCACAGTGGAGCATCTTCTGATGGAAACTTCCTGCAGGATGATGCACCATGTCACAAAGCTCACATCATCTCCACCATGATGATGAGTTCGCTGTCCTCCAACGGCTCCACAGTCACCAGATCTACATGCAGCAGAGCAGCATCTCCGGTCTTTCAGTCCTGCAGCTGTGTGATGTTGTCCTGAAGGGAAAAGAGGGTCCAACCGGGTAGCATGGAGGACATTTTAAAGTGGCGGGTGCATCCACTTTGGTCAATACCTCACTGGTGTTCCCAGGTGTGTATAGGGTGACCAGATCTTCTCTCACCAAATGTGGGACAAAGACTGAAAATGTGGGACAATGTGAGATTCCACTCTGTCATGACAAAGTTAAAAAAAAAAAAAAAAACTTTCTATTCTGGTCTTTGGTAATAAAACTACAAACCAAACATAACAAATCTGTGATTATAAAGCCTCCCTCTGAGTAGCGCATTTTTTGTGACTTGGATTTTTATGCCATTTCACGTCATATTCTCCGTCGTATGACACGGAAAAATGACTGACAAACCCTCTCACAGTCTCCTGGAACAGGTTTAACCCAGGAATATCTGCTTTCCCAGTCTTTGTTGTAACAGCACTTTCTCTTCTTCTTCGCTGATGATCGATCGGTTTATTTATTTATTTCGTTAGTGGGTGCACCGGTGCATCCTAGATGTGCATTAACTCACGCCTCTTAGTTTGATTGACATCAGTGTAACTCAAATCAGCAGGCGGTGTGATGTGACAGACGTCAAATATTTTGCCACGTAGAATTAGTAAAAGCCAGTTTTGGTTTTTTTTTTCTTCACAAAAGTGAAAACTGGTCGTAACAACGCGGGACAGCGCCCCGTTTTGTGGGACGTGTGAAAAGTAATAGAAATGCAGGACGATCCTGCACAAAGCGTGACATCTGGCCACCCTATATGTGTATTCTGAGCCGAGGATAGCGGTCGAGTTAAACTGATGGGTTAAGCTTTACCTTTATTTTGATTTGATCTAACTTTGCATGCGAGCTGTATTTACTTCCATTTGCAGGTGTGTAAATTTGTGCTTAAATGATAAAGCTAGGTTTCCAAGTCCAACGGGATGGCAGGCCATCTCCAGCTTCAGCTTTATTTAGCTGTTGTGCTGAATGAGTTCTGCATGTTGAAGATTCTTCAGCCAGCGGCAGTGAGGCAGCAATGCAGTCTCTCTGCTTGCACATCTGACTATATCCACACTCACTGACAGCAAGAGCCTCTTTCATTTCATACCCAGTCCTCCGTCTGCGAAGCGACTTCCTACCATCCATTGTCGCCGCATTAACCGTAGGCTAGCATAAAAGTAATTGGAAACTGATGCGAGCCAAAGCTTCAATTAATGCACCACCAAAGTCCCCGTTCTGTGTAATCGGCAATAATGGTTTCATGTTTGGGAGGGCGTCTGGTCACTCGCATTCAGCACTCACCTCCTGACAGAGACTGTTAAACCCTGCTCAAAATCCCTACTCCACAGTAATCTTCATTTCAGTCATTTTCCTTCTTTCTCCATCTCTGATGACAGCTCCAGTGTCTTCGTTTTGCTTGCAGTCAGATTGTATGCCCGAGTGAACAGGAGGTGTAATTGACTACTGACAACTTGGCGACAGGATTCTTAATTATTACTCTAGGGTATGGTGGCTGGCTGGCCTGGGTTCAGCTCTTTCTGAGTATGCTAACAGAGTCATTTCTCCTCTTCTTCTTTCAGGATGGAAGTGCAGTTTTGTTCGCTGCATTTCAGCATCACACCCTACGACTCTGAATGTAGGAGCTGATTGCAAATGAAATGTATGTTCTGTTATGTTTAATGCTTACACACATACACTGCAACTCAGTGGTATTAGCAAGATATTAAAACTAGATGCTGTTTATTTTACTTTTTTGCTATTCTTTCCAGCTCCAAACATGAGACAACACTGTGCTTTTTGTTTCCTTTTTTTCTTTGTATACCAGTGCTTCGTCTGCCCTTAAATTGATAAGACATTACACCGCTGCTAGTAGTGCTGCAGAAGAGCATAATTCCTCTGGTCCTTGCCGGTTTGTGCCTGCTCTGGGCCTGCTCAGTGTGATAGAGAAGAGTAAAGAGGGTGAGCGCCGCTTTGTGCTGCAGTCTGTATCTTTTGTGCGGGTGGATATGGAAGAGGGCGTGAAACAATTGGACAAAATGGCCTTAATGTGCTTAAAGAATCTTCTGTCTTTAATCAAAGCTCACACACATGCACCACAAAGGCAGACAGAGCAAACCCAATTCTCTGCTGCTTCTGCTGAGTGACTGTTCTTTTCCTCTTCGCCAGGATTCTGGGCTGAGAATCAGGATCTGGTTTGCTTTGTGTCTGTGTGTGTGTGTGTGTGTGTGTGTGTGTGTGTGCTTGTTTATTTCTTTATTTTGTAGCTGTCATTCTCATAGAAGGGTTGCCTCACCTCTTAAGTACAGGACAGCAGGGATGGATTTGGCTTTTTAATCCAAGATGGCCAACTTTGTGTTGTATCTTCTCTTGTTTAACCACTTCATCCATTAAGCAGTTGCTTCCTGCCTCCCAACACGTCGTGACTGAAGCAAAACTGACGGTGATGGCTGGTTTAAGCACAGTGAACATGAGAGGGGGTTTTCAGCTGTCGCTTCAGTCCCAATTTTAAATCAACTCCATGTTCCATGTTTTAGCAATAATGTAAACTAGTTAATAGCGCCGCCACTGGTTGGACTTTTTCGGAACAGATGCTGAGTTGCTTGTCGACCCCTCTTTCCTTTCCTTTCCTCTTGAAACCAGTTGAAACAGATGAACCCTCCTCCCACCCTGAGCCCAGTTCTGATGGAGGCCTTTAAATCATGTTAAAATCCTGTCGCACGTCGCCCCATGCAGCTCAGGATGGAGCATTGAATCAAAGAGCCGATTTGGTTTTCTTCGCTATTCAGCTCACAACAAAATCATCTCAAGCTTCTTTACAGACAATCAGTTCAAGAAAATTTATTGTGATTTGTCCAAAACAAACCCATGTTAGTCCAGTTTATAATTACTGTGTTCATACCATAGACCGTATATAGAGATGGGCGGAGCCTCCGTGACGTCACCCGTAGGTTTCTGAAGAGCTGAATTGAAGCTCGGTGGGCGGTTCCTACCATCACCATCTTGGCAGCATCATGCGTGTCGTCTCGCTCAGAAAATACAAATATGGGCAAAGAGGTGGAGCTGAGAGGAGGGCTGTGAGCGTCATGGTGGATGATTGACATCTAGCAAACTCTAACCGAGCTAACCCGGAGATAACAGGAGCTAACCAGCTAACGGAGGTAAGCGGGCTAAAGCTAAGTCACGTTGTTAACCGGCTAAAAACTGCGGTTGTTCTACGTTCTTCTGACTTGAAGCGGGAAATCGGGTACCTGTCAATCAAAAGGACACACCCCTAAATATGCCGAACTTTGAGATTAAATTACTTTTAAACGGGTGAGTTAGAAAAAAGTTCACTCCCCCCACAGTTGTCATGAAGGTAAACCTGACCTATTAAACCTAAAATGGATTTTTGAACCAGGCTGTAAACATGTTTATTTCTGCTGTGAAGTTGGTCTTTTTAACATGGGAGTCTATGGGGATTTGCTCTGTTTTGCAGCCCCTAGTGGATGAAGGGGGAACTGCAGTTTTAAGCACTTCCTCATCGGCTTCACTGTAAACCGCCGAAGGCTCCATCCAACTTTCCTATACAGTCTATGGTTCATACTGATCTGTCAGGATCAGTGTATCCTGATACCTGCTGGGACAGACACCAGGTTGCCACTTTCCCCACGAACCAGAGTTGGACTAAAGGCCCATTTCTTTCTTACGTATGTAAATGTGCCTTCCATGCATCTTTTGTGTTGTCATAGCTCTTAAGTCCATTCATCCACTCGTGGGCAGTGTTGAGCTCACTTCCACATTTTCACATCAGTTGTTAGTGGTGATGCTTTAAAGTTGTTCATAACCGTCCAAAAATCTCAGAAGAAGAAAACCACAAAGTTTTTTTTTGCTGTTCTCAACTTCTTCTACTTCTTCTTCAGATGCTTTTTATTAGGCAGTTTCTGCATCTTCTTCCTGTTCCTCTTCTTCTCTGGTTTGTTGCTTTTGCTGGTTGCGTGTCAGCTTCACAACTCCACACTGCCCCCGTGATTTCTGGTAATATTGCCCCATTTTTTGCACCAAGTCACGAATAGCTCAAGTGAACGAAATGATGTGCGTTACCAATGGAGGAATCAGATTAAACTGTCTGCTTGTCCTTTTATCTGCAGGAATGGGCCTTAAGCAGGACAAACCCTGAATGAATGCTAGTTGACGAAAACAACAACTTATCAAAGGAAACCAATTGATTGAACCAAATCTTACCTTCAGTTTCTCTGTCAGGCTGGTAGGAAACTGTAGAGAGGAACAACCTACAGCAGACATCGAGTCAGGGAGGAAGGCCATCTGGCCCGACTGCTTGGGGTGGTAGACCAACAGACATGGCAACTTTTTACCATCAAGACCTGCTGAGAAAAACGTTAAAGACACACGAATAAACAGTTAATCCAGTATCCATCCTGCATCCTACCTGACCTGTCAGCTCTCTCCAGCCAGCAGAAGACCATCTTACGATGGCGCTTGTTTTTTCTCTTTCTCTCTTTTATTCTTCTTGCATTTTTTTGCTCAGCAGCCAGCTCCTTGTTAAACCGTGAAGCGAAACTCTGCTGCAACGTCACGTCGCGTCCCGGATGTAGAAGTTGGAAAATGTCGATTTCTCAGCCTCGGGACGCTGCTGGGTCGCAGCGGCTCCAGAAATGCACATGATAGATGTCAGTGTGTCATCGAACAAGAGACGCAGAATTTTAAGGTTAGAAAGTTACAGAATGCGTCTTTAATGATACCAATTGGACAATAAGGATCAGAGAGAGAAAAGGAAGTGCTAGGATTCATTCATTCAGTCATTCATTCAGTCATTCAATTCAGGGTCGCAGGGAAGCTGGAGCCTATCCCAGCAGTATTTGGGCGAAAGGCAGGGTACACCCTGGACAGCTCGCCAGTCCATCGCAGGGTTTGCTAGGATTACTTTTACATGGAATTATTATTCCCAACACGGATGTGTCTAATGTAAAGGAGAGAGAAAATTGTCATCACTTAACTTTGTCGCAGTTATATATTCCTTTTTCTACCTTTATCAGATCAATTTTAAATGTTAAAATGTCCAGACGTGTTTTTGACCTTCTTCCTGTTCTAAAAGAAAAGGTCTTACGTATGTCAGACACCCCAACGACACCTCCCACCAGCAGGATGCTTGAAACGCCTCCTGGGGGAGGCATTCTAACCAGATCATCTCAGCTGGCTCTGTTCATGTAGGGAACTCCACTCGGAGTCTGATGACTGAGCTGCTAACTTTCCCTGAAGTCTGAGCGCAGACAACCTCCAGAAGAAGCCCATTTCTGCCCCTCACAACGAAAGGTGAGAACTGAACGTAGATCCGTGTGGTACAGACTGTACACATGGCCCCCTGCAGCTGTCAGGACCTCCTGTTATGGTAAGACTTGTCCAGTGGTCTGAACTGGTAAAAACTCCACAAGCGGAGCCCTGACCCTAGAATGAAACCGGTCGAACTGGAATGAAATAAAACCAATAAGTTAAAATGGAGTGAGTGAAATAAGTGCAGTGATATCCCAGCAGATCTGGAGGTTAAATCAGGAGCAGATACAGTAAGTTTATGGAACTGAGCGTATGAATGTCTGAGGGATCCCGCCTTTCGCTAAACAGCCTTATTCAGTCTCCTGTCTGATCAGAAGGGCCCGGGTCAAGCAGTTTTACTGATTACTGCATGGCCTGCTGGCATTAGATCTCCTTATTCACAGTCCAGCACATCTACGTGCAGTGAAGAGATGGGGGAGTGATCAGAGCAGGCGGCTTGTCTCATCTGTAATTTGTTGATGAAATAGATGGGAATGAAAAGGGGAGCATACCTGGGAGCGAGGAAAGCATGATGGCTGCTTCATGACTGCTCCTCTTGCCCTTACTGTAACATTCAGCAGAAGAGTGTCCCCTTTGTTATCCCCCCCCCCCCCCCCATTTCACTGGCAATTATCAAAACCTCCACTTCCCCTGCCCTCCGGATCCCAGAGAACTGAGCGGCCGGACTGGGAGAATAGCTACATTTATAATTTTTTTCTTCTCTTTCCATAGATTAATTTTCTAGGAAGCCCTGTCACTGCTGTACAGGAAGGCGAGGAGAGGAGTGGAGTGTAAAAGGAGGGAAGCGGGTGGGAGGGGAGCGGGTGGAGAGATTGGGGCTACAGTGCACGAGCATTCTCGCTTTCTCGTTTCTTTTTTTTTTTTTCTTGACAGATCATTTTCCATGCAGGGGTATCAGGGGGTCTGGCCGATAATTGGCATGCAGATTGCAGCTGATGGCGTCCCGCTACAGAAGAAAAGAACTGGCTAGTTAGAATAATGAGCCAGCCTGCCTGATGGATGGGCGAGGGAGGAGGTCATACAAAATATTTCAGACACAATTCCTAACCACCCCCACCACCTCCTCCTCTCTACCTGCACCTCCCATTTTTATTTTTCTATTTCTCACAAAGCCCTGATGTTTCATTATATTCCTTCTCGGGCAATGAAAGCTCCCCATCTTCCTCTTTCTACTCCTCTCCCTTTATTTATTTCTTTCTTAACCTCACTGTGAGCTCTTCCTTTTCCTCGGGTAGCGTACAGTGACAGCAGCGTTTTGGGTACGCAGAGCCTCTAAAATGTCACAACTCATTAGGAGCCTGACACCCTTTAGAGACTTAAGTGTTTTAATTACAGCAAAGGACTTAATTACCGGCCTCTCAGTGGATTTCAGTTTCTCATCCTCCATCAGCTTTAAGAAAGAACTTAAAAAGCCGGGAAGAAGGTCTAAGCATGAGGAGGAATAACACTGACTAAAGGAAGAAAAGGACCGTCATATATTATTCATTTAAAAAGTAAAACAAATAAAAACAGAAACTGGAGTAACTCAAAAGGAGAAACATCTTCATCATCATTCCTAATTCTAACAGAATAACTGTATGTTTATGTGTAGAACATGTCGTATAGATGCTGAAACTATGCTGAAAGGTGACTCATTACTGACAGGAGGTCAATGTGGAGACCAGAATATTTAATTCAGCTTTCAGCGTCTCTTCACAACAATGTCGTCTCAGGACACTTTACAGACACATCAAGCCAATTCATTATAAATAACCTGGTTAAGAGAAACCGTACGATTGCATCGAGTCTGGACTTGGATCCAGTCTCCCATCCTGAGCTGCATGAGGCGACAGTGGGAAGGAAAAACCTCCAGCAGAACCGCTCAGAGAAGACCGCCACCTGCCTTGACTTGTCGGGGTGGAGAGGTCAGGAAAGACAGATTGTGATGTACTGCAGTTTTGTTTTTTTTTATCCAGGAAGACCTGCGTAAAAAGGAGAACTACGTTAATGATGGCAATACTGTCATATGTTTCTACATGCAGAGAGAAGGAAGAGCTCGGTGCATCATGGAACGACCCCATGGCTGCCTAACTAACGGATTGTTAAATTCGCATGACATTATATTTTACACTTTTTATATCTTCAGCTCTTTTTTAGGTCAATAAAACGTGTTTGTGTGGTTGGAAATAATAATCAGTCAAATTAAAAAGCATACTTTAAACACATACGGTTGTATAGAGTCAGTTTACTCTAATTTGTCTTTAAATAGAAGTAAACAGCTTAACACCCCCCCCCCCCCCCCCCCCCCCCATCCCCCCCTTGCCATTTTTACAAAATCCTCTTATTCATTTAAGTTCGTTAATTTTTTGTCGACTGATCTAAGATGTTAAAAGTAACCTGATTACATCACAAACACCGTGGCTCATAAAGCTGGAATAAAACACGTTTTACCTCCTCTCTCCTACGGCGATTTTCTCAGCTGCTTCTTGTTTCCTCTGCAGCAGTGACTGATGTGTAAAAATATGTTTCTGAAAACATAACAGTTCCAACTTTATGGACAGTCTTGATTTTATTAAGGTAACAGTTTCTGTTCATTCATCCATTTGTCTAAACAGCTTAGACCAGTTCAGGGTCGCGGGGAAACTGGAGTCTATCCCAGTAATCATCAGGCAAGAGGCAGGTACACCTGGACTGGTTGCCAGTTCATCACAGTAAAAATTTATAGTGTAGATTAATTTTATGTTAATCAGTTTATTACTGTTAAAGCAGATATTCAAGTTAAAACCTGAACTTATCTTTAGCTTTATCCAACAATAATGAAAGTGGAGACCACTGTCATTACTCTGTAAAATGTGATGCTGGTTTTATTTGAACATATTTAGCTCCATAACTTCATTTTAATAAAGTTGTAAGTTAGACTCGGGTTAAATATGTCAGATGTACATCACTGGGTAAAATATTGAATAAATGAATGTACTTAATTGTGTAATTAAATTAAAGTAAAAGTAAAATAATTACATAAAAAAAGATGTTTTTTTCCTCATGGTGCAGTTAGCTTCTTAAATAACAAATTAGTCATTTAATGTGTAAAACTTAACAGTTTGTGTTTTACTTTGGCCGCTTGGTTAAATCCGTTTTCATTTTATTCGTTTATATCAGTTTTTAAATAAACCTTAACATCAAATAGACAGGAAAACATGTTCTGCATCAAGTTTCTTCCACAAGTCGACGTAATAACAATAAACTCATATTTATTTTGTTCGTTTAACTTCTGCAAACACAAATTTCCTATTTACTCCAGTCAGTCATTCAAGTTAACAAAAACTTCTTTTTTTAAGGCAACTAGTTTGCTTTTATTGTAAAACCAACTTATTATATTTTACAGTGTAGTTTGAAGTTAGTGTGTGTGTGTTTGTGTGTGTGTGTTTGTGTATGATGGAGCCTTGAAGTTCATCGAGGGGTTCCCGCATCGCGGTCTTGGCAGTGGCACGCGTGTCGTCTCTCCTTGAAAATACAAATAAGAAAGAGGTGGAGCTGAAAGCGGGAGTATGTTATGGATGATTGACATTGAGCAAACTCCAAGCTGCCTGTGGCTAAGAGCTATCTGAGCTAAACCCAAGCTAACAGGAGCTAACAGGAGCTAACCAGCTAACGGAGGTAAGTGGGCTGAAGCTAAATCATGTTATTAACCGGCTAAAAACCGCGGTTGTTCTACATTCCTCCTCCTTGAAACGGGATAACAGGTATATCAAAAAGGATATCAAAAGGACACGCTCATAAATATGCTGAATTTCTAGATGAAATTACTTTAAAATGGAGAAGCTAGAAAAAAAATTCACTACCCCCACAGTTGTCATGAAGGTAAACCTGACCTATTAAACCGAAAATAGATTTTTGTACCAGGCTGTAAACATGTTTATTCCTGCTGTAAACATGTTTATTTCTGCTGTGAAGTTGGTCTTTTTAACATGGGAGTCTATGGGGATTCGCTCTGTTTTGCAGCCCCTAGTGGATGAAGGGGGAACTGCTGGTTTTGGCACTTATGCATAGGCTTCATGAGGTTGCTGCTGGTTTGCAAGCATCACAGGTTCCATCTGATACTGTTGTTGCATAATCACTTCCTCATTTAACAAAACAAATGTCTCAAAAATGTGTTTGGTGCTTCTTTATGGCAGCATTATAATAAACATTAAAGAACATCTATCTGCCTTTATGGATGTATGAGTTACATCTGTGCCTGTGGAATGCAAATAAATGAAGTATTCCCTCTTTGCTTTTACCAGACAAACAGAATTTTTTTTCGCTTTTTTTTTGTTCTTTTTTCTTTTTTTTTAATCTTTTCTCTTTTTTCTTTTTCTTTTTTAAAGACAGGCGCCTTTTCTGCCACAGCTTCTCTGTGTCAGCAGGGATGCCGGGCCTCCAGAAAACATGTCGTACCGCTCCGCTTCTCTGCTTCTCGTATACTGAGAGCTTCTAATCCCTGCAGCTTTAGATAATTAACCCAGGCTGTCATTTTACAACTGCTCGCCATGCCACTTCTTCATCTACCACACAGGTCAGGTACCAACAGGTAAACAAAGGATTTATAATAAGTGTTATTAAGAGCCTTGTTTTGCATGAGAGTATCAAGCAGTTTTAATTGTTTTGTTTGTTTTAGTGGCATCTATACCACTTATCCTCACACACACCTGCCTTTGCTACATCACAAGTGCAACAAAGGAACGTCGTCACCCACAGCTCATGGCTGGAGACTCCCACAGCATCTTTTAACTAAACTATCAGCCTGGAAATATGAGTTCCACCATACACTTTTATGTTTAATTGAAAAACATGATGAAAAGCCTCCATGGTGTGTAAACTGACCCAGCTCGAACATAGTAAATAGTTTGCATCTCATATATTGCTACTCAAATGGTCACGTCTGTTTGTTGGTTTTAAATCCATCTAGTAAAGAAGTGGTTCTCAAACTGGGGGTTGGGACCCCCATGGTGGTCACACGATAATTCCAGGAGGGTGCAGATGATTATAAAATATATATAGTCAACATTGTTGTTGCTGTGAATCAGAGAATCATCGCTCAGGTGACTTCCTGATGCAACCTTCTGTATTTATCTGGGCTTGGGACCAGGACTAAGAACAATCAGGGCTGCAGCAGAAGGACTCAAACCCCCAAATATCAGGACACAAAACTAGCAGCTTTCCCACCGTTGCCACCGCCCACCCTAACAAATTATTACAAATAAATGTAACCATTTAATTTTAATAAGTAGTTTGTATATTTTCACTTTCTTTTATAATTATTATCTTTAATATAATCTTTCAGATGATCATTTCCTATAGCCTGTGGTATGGACCCATGCGCTGTACGGTTGAGGTCGTAGACACAGTCCTGCGCTCCCTTCTCCTCTCATATCATCGCAACGATGTGTGTTCGCACATGCGCAGTCCGTTTCCCATGTAAAATTATTTTTGTAAAAAGGCGGATTGGTACAATGCCTTTTTATGTCACTGCACTACACCAATGGTCTACGTACGTTCACAGAGAGTCAGTGAATTGATGCTTTGCTCTAAAAGTTGGTTGATGTTCTCACCAGAGGGATGACCCTTCTAGAGGGTTAAACAGTTTTCATGTATCTCCTTTGAGTAAACATACATGTCAACATTCAGGTTGTCATGACAAACAAAGTTAAATAGTCTGGGGACTGCTACTGAATCATTTAGCCAGCGTTGAAAGTTTTTAATGGTGTTTCACAATCTTGATTTTAGATTAGGCAGACACTTGCACAGTTTGCGATTGTGTGCCTACCGAACCCCACAGCTCACGGCACGTGCCTGGTTAAGTGATAGCAAAAAAGCTGAGCCCCAAATATGCAGTATGTTGTATGCAATATATTGAATAATCCAAGCCAGGCTGGTTATTGACGTCTGGACCTTCTCTGGCCCACACAACACTGGGCAGTGCAAAACTGAGCCATAAATGCCAAAAGTTGCTCAGATGTAAAAACATGTCTGCTAGCGTGGGTTTAAACAGAAATGAAACTATGTTTTTTTTTCAGATTTATTTATTTTAGGATCCAGTTGTGTTCCTGGACTCCCAAAAAGCCTGGACAAAACTTGACAAAACAACCAAACGATAAAAAGCGTCTGGTCTGGACTTGGCCTAGCATTATAAACTAGGTTTCTCCTTTATGTTCCCAAGTAAAGTCATATCCACCATTTATATAAACTATAAAAGTCCTGTTTGTGGAGCTAGCTCCATCGCTAACACAGCTAGGTTTTGTCATTAGAATGTAAATAAAGCCAGCATATAATCTGATAGTTTTACTCTCCAGCCACTGATGCTCCTGCTAGAATCAGGGAAATCTGCATTTCTGGTGTCATTTTCAAAAAATTTGGTTTCAATGCTCAAAATGAACTTTCCTCTGGACAATAGGTGCATACACATATACATATTTATGCTAGAGCTAATGCCTCCATTTGTGAGGGCTTGAGCCTCAGCATCTTAGAGCAGACTTATGTTATCTCTGATGACCGTTTTATTCATTCAGGATTGGCTGAGTGGTCCATAACAAGACTGTAAAGTTCCAGCGACTGAACGGCAGACTGGAAACACGACTCTGCATGCTGCATGTGGTTTTTCAGTAGAATCAGATCAAATCAAAATTTATTTCTGAAGCACTTTTAATGCAAGGCAACAAAAAGGGTTTTACATATGAACAATTTATACATAGAGAAAAATCATCATTTCAATCATCACTCATTAACATACACAAACACAGCATATGTACATTCCCTATACACACCCCCCGACCCTGTACGACTGTCTCTTAACTGAATGTGAAGTTATGGATGGGATAAAGACATCTGGTTTGATGCTGCTGTGGGGAAACAATTCATACCAGAAGCCAGCCCACCCATGTGGACACGGCTGCAGGCTGGCAGGCCAGGGGTCCACACCACAACCAAAGGGCTGCAGTGCAGGACCCCCACAGCCACCTATACCTGGGCAGTCACCATGGCAACAACCCTGCAGACTGAACAGGTAGAGCTACCGATGTGAAGGATCTCCAGGAGGAAATCACTGAAGTTAAAAAGTAAAAACAAGATCAAATGTACTGAAAAACAATAATAAAGATAAACGAGAGTTCATGATAAAACCTGATTAACCCTTTAAAGTTCACACTAACAAGAAGAACAGAGAAAAATGTTTCTCTGTGCTTTTCTGTTTCTTTTGGAGCAGAATAAACAGAAAAAATGTTTTTAGCAAACAGTTGAAATGTTAAAAAGAAGTTAATAATCATGTAACAACAGTGAAATGGTTGAAATGTGAAACAGTTGGCTTTTACATACCAAACCAGTCGGTAGAGATGCTCTAACATATATATATATATATATATATATATATATATATATATATATATATATATATATATATATATATATATATATATATATATACATATATATATATATATATATATATATATATATATATATATATATATATATATATATATATATATATATATATGTATATATATGTGTGTGTGTGTGTGTGTGTGTGTGTGTGTGTGTGTGTGTGTGTGTGTGAGTGTGTGTGTGTGTGTCTGTGTGTGTGTGTAAAAACATCAGTAGTCTCTGGGGCTCCAGGCTGTTCCTCAGTCAAACGGCCATGGGGTCTCCAAATTAGAAAAACTTGATGTGCCTATTTTATGTTTACATTGACAAAGTGCATTGTGAGAATTAATTTAACCTGTTTAAAACATGTGATGGCTCTTTAAAAAAATCTTCCTATATGCCTATTAATACGTATTTCTGTTATAACCTATTTAAAAAAGAAATGGCAAAATCATAAGTAGGACTGCAACTATTAAATTAAAGTTAATAAAATATATTCATAATTTGTTGATAAATGATTGCAAATCTACGTGCCTGCAGCTTTGTGCAGAATGTGGCAATAACATGCAAAAACCTAAAATTATAGTAAATGTATTGCTGAATACTCACTACATAAACAGTCATATGTGTTTAACAATTAGTTTAAATGCAAATTAGTAAAGCATGTGGCTCAATAGAATTTATCAGCTAACAGTTTAATCTGTCTCTTTTCATCCTGCTGCAGGCGACTGCATGCAACGGCTTGGCATACAGGCCAAAAACATGCACACAAAAACTAGAGCAGAAAATAAAACCCCAGAATCTGTATGCTATCTTCAAAAACTCATTTGTAGCACTGCAGAAATAAACAATATTTGTGCTTTCCTGTAGTTTTGTTGCCATAAAGGCACGCTAGACAGCACTGATGATGTAAACTGCTCTAAAGTTGTGAGAGCTGCTGGAAAATTCCTAATGGCAGTGATGAAAAGTTTAACAGCGGACAGAATTTTGTGGCTGCAGCTGCTCTCCAAGCAGCTCGGCAAGCTTAATCTAGCCTGCACCCTCATCAGCACAACACAGAAGGGAACAAATTTACTGTTTCATCCTCATTCTTCCAGCCACGCCGAGGAGCTGTATACAGTACACAGCAGATCAAAGCCTTAATTGAAAAATAATTATAGGTACTTAATCATAGAAAGCACTGGGCTAATTGAAGTGAAAACAAGGAGGCAAGCACAGACCCTCAGAATCGTGGCAGAAAGAGGATATTGTAAAAGCTTCCTCTTCAATCCCCATTGTCTTCCAGATTAAATAGGAGAGGGCTATTAGCAGAGTTAATTGGCTCTCTAATTTAGATCTCGCCCCACTGAAAGCATAACGGATGCGAGCCTGTCGACCAATGATGTGTGCACTCTGTCACGCTGTCCTGCTGGACTGTGATTGGTTAATTGCTCAGGGATTTTTAAAGTTTTCACTCATTCTTCAAACGTGGCAGGTTTGTGGGAGCCGTCTCTCTCTCTCTCTCTCTCTGGCTGTCCAGGTACTCCTCATTGTTTAGAGATTTGAAGTGGGTGAGGATGTGACTCATTACACACAGCTCAACCACTACCTCTGCCTTCTGGCTCTCTTTGGTTTGTACTTTTTTTTAAACAGTATTAATTCATGCTGATTTCCTCATAAGGACTCATTCACACAAGCCCTGATTGTCCCCTTAATGACCTGGTTATGTGCTTAGAAGGTCATAATGGCTTCAGAGAAACACCACATTCACTCCAGGCCCCTGCAATAGGAAACACCCCCTTATCACTGCTTGCAAGTTTGCTTCCTGCTTCTGCTGCTGCTGTGTTGGATGCGCTCACTCTGCCCTCCAGTGGCGGTCACGCAGCGTTGCACCGACCCCTGAATAAAATCCATTTTGTCTCCCAAAAGGTGGAAGAAAGTAAATGGGCCATTTTTCTACCATTTTCTGGGACAGCCTTTCATCATTTCAGCACATCTCTTTCTAGTGTTTTCATATTGTAGGCTGAGTAGTAATGGAGCTTTTGACTGGAGTTCAAAATTGAAGCTGGAGCAGAAATTTTCTTTCAGGTTTGTCATCCAAACTCTCTCTTCTTCTTTTTTTTTTTTTTTTTTTTTTTTTTTTAACAAAACTCTGAGAAAATGACAGCAGCAGATAATGTTACACACCCTGGTGTATGACCTGATGGAGTCTATCCAGTTTTAAAGCTGCTCTGCAACATTAATGAGAAGTATTCATCATCTGAGGGCCGATGAGTCCTGATAAGTTTACTAACAGTACGCTACCACTATGTTGACGATGAAACACCTGAACAGCAGAGCCAACAGGATGGTCACACCTTCTAGGTGCTGATCTACAAACACGAGGAGATGATACACTTTCTGTAATTTATGCATACGTTACTTGTGGATGCTCGTAACGACCCGAAAAGGTCAGAAAGCCTTCAAGCCCACTGAAATCTCCACGGAGAGTCATCTTTGTCAGGAAAATGCCAGAAAGTCGTTCCGTATTTGTTCCAGGTGAAGAAGGAAGTCACATGTCACACAGTCACGAACAGGGAATAGGTTTTCAGAAACACCATGCAGGGTCCTGGATTCGTGCGGCCCATGCGCTGGCAGCAGCTACGCAATGTGTGGCCGTCTGATGACCCCAAAGACAGCAACTATCATTATTCATAGTTCATTTTTTTAGTGAAGCAGCTTGTTTTGAGGCAAAACAAAGTTGCAGGACGTCATCAGACCGATGAAGAAGCGTCTTCCCGGAGAGATCAGTATGATGGGTTTTAACCACCAGTTTGGGATGTGAATCAGACCTAACAATGCAACCGTTACGGTACGCTGCAGCTCACTCCGTGCCATGCAACCAGCACTATCCCAGTACTACATCAGCCGTCATCATCAGCTGTAGACACACTTTATTCTAAATGTCTCATACTGAGCAATACAACATGGAAACATGTTTGTTAGCTTTGCACTCAGTTATCACAACTGTCTGCAGCCGGTAGAAACTCTAAATGTCTATTTGCCTCTGAATTGAGCAACTCTGGCGTGTGGGGCCCTTCTCTGTTCTGGCAGATCATCTAACAAGCTTTAGACATCATACACTCAGGTCAGAAACAGCAAGAAGCATAAAAGGAGAACAATTTGATTGCACATCGAATGAGCTACAACGGACCAGACAGCGGTGTGTTGTACCATCATCTCACAGCAAGCAGGTTCTAACCTGGGCTGGGGTCCGTCTGTGTTCAGGTGTTTCTCCATGTGTGCATGCATGGATGTAGCTGCTGTGCCTCTGCAACACTGCATTGGGAAAAGCAGCAACTGTTAACACAAATGATGCTTAAAAATGTGTTTTTAAGGATCCCTTTGAATCCAGAAATGTTGCGTTTTACCTAACATGACAGTTTAAAACCAAAATGTTTAATAGTGAGTTGTTAAAATGAGACATCAAGTCAAAAGAAAGAATTCAGATATATAGAAATCTGGTGGATAAAAGTTGATGCTGTCCTGATACTAAAATGATCTGACGGAACAATCGGAACGGATCACGAATAATAAAGTTTAATAACCATACAGATTATTTGTATTTTTAAATGCAAAGTAAAAAAAAGAAAAACCACATGTATAAGTAATGCTATCAGTTAAATCTAATAGAGTGTGCAACAACCTGCATCATCATCATCATTTTCTGAACCTCAGTGGGGAAGATGGAGTCTATCCCAGTAATCACTGGGTGAAAGGCAGAGTAGACCCTGGACAGGTCACTGGTTCATCACAGAGAGACAAACAACCATTCACACCTACATTCACTCAATTTTAGGACAATTTGGAGGAACCAGGGTGGTTGAGTGGTTTATTAAACCAGTAAATTATCAAAACAAAGCCTCATCATCTCCAACAGCATCATCTGGACAGCTGATAGGCTGCCATGGTCACATGACACAGCAGGAAAACACTGTTCACACACACTTTTATCACTTGAGCTCTCAAAAATGAAAACAAATGACTTGTTTTGTATCGTTAAAGTAGGATCCTGATGCTCAGAAGAAAGAGTATCAAATTGGATATTTTGACCCCAGAGTATCGACACGCCCATCCTGACTCTGAACCCATTCAGCCATGTTCATTTCCAGAGACGGTGTCCTTGTTTAGCCTTTTTCTAACTGGACTCTGAAGAACTTCAGCATCTAACAAGCTAACTGAAGATGCAACCCTTGGTATTTATTTATTTTATTACTTTTTGCATCACACAGTTTGACCTTTGGGTGAACTTCCTGGTTCCGTCTGATCCTGGAAAGATTAATGCTTTGAAATAACATTTTTACTATAAATAACAGACATTCCTCTGCTTTCATGTCTGGCACCACTTGCTCCAACAGACTCTTCTTTTACTGTGGAGAAAATGTTTCCACCTGTTCTAGTAGATGTAGGCGGCGTGCAGGTCCAGCCTGCACCAGCTTGCGGGGCAGACACCATTACTGGGACTGCTGGGGAACAGCATTCCACCTGCTGTGAAAGAGACATTTATCAAATATTCCTCCACATGTCGGATTAAGGAGAACACTTTCCAAAGTACTTTGGAAGACGCTTTAGAATATTTGGGAGGTTTCAGGGCAGATTTTCTCCATTTCCAGCCCCCCCGTCACATAAAAATGCAGTCGACTGCAGAAAAGATGGTGTCTCTCAGGAATCAAATGGAAATATGATGAGACATCCAAAGCTTAGCTGAGCAAGCAGAAGCTTTAGCAGAGTGTCACACAATGTAAAGTACATTTCCACACTCTGTGCTTAACAGCTGAATGTAGTGTAGAGCATACTGTATATAAGGTTTTAAAGGCTTAAATCTAGAATAATACAGGTACACTATCTCAGGACACTGAAAAATGGTTTTTAGTTCAACATGTTTCGCCACATGGTGCTTTGATTTATGGCTTTTTACATCACTGCTCCTGGAAAATAGCAACTGCAATGTCATTTTTTTTTACTTTTATACTTTAATTGAAAGTGAATGCTGTTAATGTTGAGCTCCCTAAGCCTCTGTTAGACGGCACATGCACGCGGGAATCAGAAAAACCTGCCAGATTTTCATCCAACTGTTTTACACGCGTTCATATGATGACTAACCCAAAGTGCTAAACTTGTAGTTTAATACAATTATTCTTGCATTTACTGCGATGGACTGGCAAGCTGTCCTGCCTCTTGCCTTGTGATTGCTGCAGCTTTATGGACTAAACGGTACAGAAAATGGACAGAGGGATATTCTTCCATGTATACTAATTTATTCATTTAATTATTGCATGTTTTTGCATTTTATCTGAACTGTAAAACTTGCATCCTGATGACAGAAACTACTGAAGATGTGCGTTTTTCTAAAACCAGGAAAACTTAAACAAGAGAAATTAAAATAGCAATATCTCTTCACGATGGATTTACCTGCAGAGATAATTATTACACATTGTTTCCGTGTTTCCATGGAAATGATCTTTGTGAAATGACATGATGAAAACCTGTGACTGGCTCCACATCCCAGCCCTGATCAGCGCTGCACCGCTGCTGTTTGCTGCATTTATTCTCATCATTTCACTACAACATTACTTTTTGGAGAACTAAGGCTCCTGAAACTGTGAATCCATCATGATAACTGTAACCTTGGTGACAACATGAGAAGCCGATGCTTGGGTTTACCTCACGGTTCCAGGCCCTTCCTGTAAAAGGTCGTTGAAAGAGAAAGTTGTCACCGCTCAGCACTACTTTGTCCAACGCTGCTCATTTTTATCAAGGTTGTTACCAGTTCCAGCTTCAACATGTTTGCACGACACTATCTGCAGTTCCACTTAGAGGCTGAATGTCACCATGAAACTCTGCTCTAATGACTCATTACTGAATTTTCTGCAGTGTTGTATGATTTTTGGGAGTCATCTGCATGACCTGGGCTGTCACAAGTTCAGGTGGTAGTCACCAGGGCCCGGGCTCTGAGTTGGTGAGAGTGCTGTTCATCACTGCATTTCCACTGGGAGAGACAGAATCTAAATAAACAAATCCAAAAACTCACATTGTATGGTTTTTATATATTTCATTTGTATGTTATTGTTGCTATGAGTATTTGAACATCTGCCAATCAGCAAACATCCTGGCCTTAAATACCCTTCAGTCAGGCTTTAAAAAGCCCACCTCCACTATTATCACCAGTTTGAGGTTGTTAGCTGCATAAAGACACCTGTACACCCCATACAGCCAGTCAGACTCCAACTACCACTATGGGAAAGACCAAACAGCTGACACCAGAGACAAAGCTGCCAAGCAGCTTGGTGAAAAAAGATCCACTGTCGGAGAAATTGTTAGAAAATGTCCATCAGTCTCCTGCAAATTGGAGCTCCATGCAAGATCTCACCTGGTGGGGGAACCTATGATGCTCAGAAAGGTGAGGAATCAGCCCAGAACTACACGGGAGGAGCTGGTCAGTGACCTGAAGAGAACTGGGACCACCATTTCCAAGGTTACTGTTGGTAATACACTAAGACGTCATGGTTTAAAACCATGCATCACACGGAACGTCAGCTGAAGTCAGCCCACGTTCAGGCCGTCTGAAGTTTGCCAGTCACCACCTGGATGATGCAGAGGAGTCATGGGAGAAAGTTATGTGATCAGATGAGACCAGAAGAGAACTTTTTGGTGTAAACTCCACTTGCCGTGTTTGAAGAGGGAAGAAGGATGAATTCCATCCAGAGAACATCATCCCTACTGTGAAGCATGGCGGTGGTAGCATCATGCTTTGGGTGTGTTTATCTACACATGGGACATGATGACTGCACAGTATTAAGAAGAGGATGAACAGGGCCATGTATTGTGAGATTTTGGGGAACAACTTCCCTCCCTCAGTTAGAGCATTGAAGATGGGTCGAGGCTGGGTCTTTCAACATGACAATGACCTGAAGCACGCGGCCAGAATGACCAAGGAGCGGCTCCGTAAGAAACATGTCAAGGTTCTGGCATGGCCTAGCCAATCTCCAGACTATAACCCAATAGAAAATCTTTGAGCTGAAACTCTGTGTTGCTCAGTGACAGCCCTGAAACAGGTCTGGAGAAGATCTGTGTGGAGGAGGGGGGACACCAGCTGCAGTGAGTACAAACATGGCGATGATTATCTACAGGAAATGTTTGACCTCTGTAGCTGTAAACAAACCTTTCAGCAACAAATGTTAACAATGATTTTCTTTGCTGCTCAAATACATATTTGCAGCAAAACATGCAAATAAAATATTTTAAAAGGTTTACATGTTTCTCCATGTGTACTATGTGATTTCCAGATTTATTTATTTTCTAGATTTTTTCTAGATTCAGTCAAATACTCATTTTCCTCACTACGCACACACACACACACACACACACACACACACACACACATATATATATATATATATATATGTGTGTGTGTGTATACATATATATGTATAGTAGTCACGTTTATCCAAGGCGAGATACTTACATATATACATATATGTAAGTATGTAGGACAAATAAAGGTTTCTCCTTGTACACAGCGCAGTTTATGGAACAAGCAGTGTGTGTGTCTTTTGAGCAAAAGAAACTCATCATGCAGCAAGATGAAAATGCATATGAGGTGTTTTTTTGGATGTTTGCAGAGAGGTGACGTTTGTGCAGAAATACAGAAATTGACATTCTTTGGTTTTTCAAAATAAGTGCACTTTTAATCCCAGCAAAACAAAACGGTAAAAAGTTTGTTCACACACCAACGATCGAGTGCACTGCCTGCTCTGTGTGTGTGACTGTTTACACAAGAGGATCTAAATTCCATCTGGATGGAAACTGAGTGTATTTTCTGAATGAGCTGCTCATGGAATTTAAAGGTTGGAATCAAAATAGAGCTGAAGAACACGTGCGTTTAGTGTAAAACAATCAATAGTTTGCTTGATAACTGAACATCTGAAGTAGCTGTAAAAACACTGCTCCACACATGTCTGCATGCAGGTGAAGGTGTGCACAGTGCAGCCTTTTATATAGCTAATTACACAGCATCTTTTGCAGTGTTTGTGTGTGTTTTATGTGTGTTTTTTATGTGCAATAAACATGCATGATTGTGCAGAAAGACTGAAACTTGCATTCAAACACAGAGAAACTAAAAGTATCTTTTAATAGTGTGATTTTTACCACATTTTAATGTTTAATTTGATCCAAAATGATTTCAGTGTTTCATATAAAGCACTTTTGACTGTAGATGTTGATCCGATGTATCATTATATGATTCTGCTTTAAATTAATCCCCTGATTTAAATGACACTGAATGAATTCAGTTGATCTGAACCAACTTTAAGTTTACTCCAGATTTGCTTGTGTCTGCTGGTGCCTCATTACTATTCCATGAGCATATTTAAGTCTTGAAATATATTTAGCTAGCTGATATCTTGAATCAATCTCCTCTCAGTATTTTCCTTAGGCTGTGTAAAAATCCTATTCTCATTTGCCAGAGCAGTCAGAGGGAAGTGTACAACCGGTTGTTGAGCACTTCAGAGTTAAAAAGCATGGAGACGATGGAATGAGAAGTTAATCCACAAACATATATTTCAAGGTGGACTGTGATTTACAACGTGAACATTGCCTGCAGGTGTGCATATATTTGTGTGCTCTACTGTAAATGAGGCAGAATAGAAATCTAACTAAACTACAACAAAACCTTGTCGTAAAGCAACAGAATCAGAACCTGCTTCACTCGCAGCCTGGAGAGGCGTCATTTACTGGCAGAGTTTTGACATTTGTCTCATCTGATTTTCAGGAATGCAAATAAACATTTCCTGAAACATGTAAAAACTCCTGCCTCTAGCAATTAGTGGAGCAGGCAGGAGATGGTAATGAAAAATCTGCATTTTTAAATGTTTTAAGGCAGATTAACTTCTCTGTGAATACAAATGTTGTGTGTTTTTATGATTACGTATTTATGGTTCACATTATGTCACCAGCATGTGGTCCAACGATGGAGCTTTCAGTGGATTTAGTTCATCACATTTACAAACAAAGCACATAATTATTTAAGTTTCTAATCTGTTACAACACAAATGACTCATTTTTAATTCATAATTCTTACATTTTCCATGAGAAGAAGGCTGATAACAAGAAAGTTGAGGCAGGTTGTGGTGGAGCAGTGGCAGAAAGCAGGATGGAGCATGGAATTGCCATCAGGGTCTGCCATCAGAACCGCTTGCATCAATTATAAACAGTCTGTAATGGCTATAAACAGAATTTCACCTCATTCCTCAGCAGGTATGAGGAAATAAACTGTTCTTAAAGGAGTCATAACCTGGTCTGTTCATGTGCCCACTGTCCTCTAATGGTTTTTACATAACTGTTTAACAACTTATCAAACAAAAATTTTTTTATAAAAGTGCTTTTTCTGACACTTTATTCATAATAAACATTTTCTCGCGAGAATTCACGCGAGATTTTCATCAACCTCGACATCAATTAAAATAATGTTAATGAGGTGCTCGCTGATTGATCGCTGGAAGTCCGGAGTCGGAAGGGGGGCGAGGCCAGTAGCCTCCATGCTAAAAACATTAGCGGCTAGTGATAGCAGCATACCCGACAGCAGCAGCTTTCTGAATTCACCATTGATGTCTGTACCAGACTCTGAGCCTGAGAGAGAAGATACCGAGATGGTGGAAGGAGCACGTTTACAACAAACGGTCTCCGAATGGTAAAGCCGTCACTTTTATTGTCTGATCGCCTTGCCTGTTCAGATAGCATGTTGACAGCGAGGCATGTCGTTCATGTTAATACATCTCAGTTTTATTCTGTGTTGGACTGTTTTTTAAACAATAAATCTACTTTTTCACACAATCCGAAATTACAGATGTAAAAAATGAAACGGATGTTGACTGAACCAGTCGGTACGTTCAGTGTCCAGCTGCCGAACGGTCTGCACCAAGATAAGCACACACACATTTTAACCACATGAATTTCATGAAGCTGTGCTTTTTATTGAGGTTTTATTTACCATCAAGTGTTTTTCTGCATTAATTAGCTTATTTATATTTCCCGTTTTAGCCAGGAGTGTGAAAAATGTTGTTATGTCAACATGACAGATCTCTGGTTGATGCAGCCACTGATGTGAGCTGCTGTGTTACAGATAAATAACATGAAGTCAGATATCTAGTATCATTGATTAGGCTTCCTGCTGACTAAGATCTTGTGTTTTATATATTCCAGCATCACTTACTATCTATTATGTTGGTGTAATTGTTTGTTAAGCTGCACATGCCAAGATATTATTACTGTGCTTAGAAAATAAAATATCTTTTTTTCATTTCCTTAGGTGCTGAGAAGGATAAAGCAGGTCCAAACTCCTCCGTGTCTGACCCAACATCCTGGCGTGGAACCAGTCTGCTTCAACGCTTTTTCATTACAAAATGCAGGAAACATTTATGAGCAGGATTATGTACATTTACCTGTCGGAGGGAATGAGGAAAGTTTCTCTTCAATGTCCAAAAATTCAGAAATAAAGCTAATCAAATGGACAATAACTGTAAAATAACTGTGATTATTTATGTTCTTGCCATTTCATATTACATATAACAAATAGTAACTTTGCTGCAGTCACTTAGGACAAAAGCAATTGAATTAAAGTAAATAAAGAACTTTACCATATACACATTTATGCATGACTTCTGAATGTAAAATATAAAGCTGAAGTAAAAAAAAGATACAGCTCATTAAAAACACAATATCTTTATTAGTGTACAGAAATAAAACCAATGCTCATTTTCAATGTAATAAAATAAAAATGATCATTTTCACTCTTAGTTATTGATTCTGTTAACACAGTAGCTGAGTTTTTTGGGTTTTATGTGGACTCTCGTGGTTCTGGAGCCAGATGAGCAATCCTCTACATCATCTTCATCATCATCTTCTTCCAGACTGGCTGAGATGTTACCTTCACTGCTGTCGTCTGTGTTCCTTTTCTGCACAGAACCAGATACTGACATCAGAACAAGCAATAAAAGTGCCTCTTAGCTTCCATTAAGAATGTATATGTGTTTATTATCCTTTTCTGTATGTAAAATTAATCAAACAAACGACAAACCTGTATTTCTGAAGAGAGGGTGGAAAGTCCTTGATGACAGCTGTGTTCCAGTTGATGCCTGTATTGTAGGGTCAGTCTGCTCCAACACCAACTTTTAGACATCAGTAGACCGCTGGTGCTGCGCATGGCGTGAGATGTGCTGGACTAAAATCTGCAAATACAAGTTCTAAAAATATCAGATCATCACATCAATAGATTGTAGGTGTAAATAGCAGCAGTTTAAGAGTAATCAAATATTGAGATACAAATAAATCAAACTTTATAAAGCACTTTCATGCCAAAGGTAACACAAAGTGCTTTGCGGACTTTTATTTTTAAAAAGCTGATTAAATAAAACAGGTTTTCACACACCGGAATATTAACATAGAATTTTAAAAACACACTTATTTTATTTCACACAGTTATACACAGACACAATTTCCCGTAACCTCTGTGTCTTCACTGCATGTAGATAAAAATAAAACATATCTTTCAGATCCATCATACCAGGAGTCAGACCTCCACATCCACAGAGGCTCCAGCTGCAGATATTAATCCTGCACAGCTCCCGTTTTACAAACATGACGTGAAGATGTCAGAAGGAGGACGAGGATTGGAAATAAAATATCTTCCCTGACGATATCCTATAGGTGCCAATATCAGACTACATGATGGTCACCTTGTTAAATTATCATTATGATTATTACAACTGCATGTCATG
Organism: Telmatherina bonti; assembly: GCF_933228915.1. Taxonomy (NCBI): domain Eukaryota; kingdom Metazoa; phylum Chordata; class Actinopteri; order Atheriniformes; family Telmatherinidae; genus Telmatherina; species Telmatherina bonti. Next base: position 35,417,088 of record NC_136626.1, read on the forward strand.
TTGGGGAGAGCAAGCTACATCCATCATGAGTACTTACTGTGTGGTAGCAGGCGTGAAAAATAATAAATAGAGAAGTCATTTACAAACATTTACGTGGCAGAGCATAGGATTGATATAAGAAAATAAAACCTGGGGCTCATTTATACGCCGCAGGACGTTAAACCTCCAGGCTCGTCCCGTTAGCGTTGCCGTTAGCATTAGCCTTATCGTCATCTGCTCAAGTCACGTCAGTAACACAAAGCAGAACTTTACAGCAGTAGTGACACTAATGCCGGGCGGACACTGTGCGATTTTGAGGGGATTTCACCACGATTTTGCTGTCGCAGACCACGCTGCGTCATGGTGGAAACATGGTAGCGTCGGGATGTCCGGTCGGGAGGTCGTGAGCCGTACAGTGTGAGAACACTCACGAGGAAGGATTAATTTCTGCAACGTTCTAACGATGATGCTGCGACCTCCCGATCAAACTTCTGGCATGTCAGAAATGTTTGCCGTCGCTCGTACAGTGTGAGTGGTGTTACGTCACGATTCTACGTTCGCACCTGCGCAGAAGACACCGGTGGAGCTTTAAACAATGGCGGGCAGCCCCAACTTCAGACGTGTGCGGTGGACACAGCTGCTAGAAGAGAGATTAGTAGAGCTATGGAGAGAAGACGAGGTTTTCTTTTTTTTATCTTATTTCAGCGCACACAACTGCAACAACTTGCTGCCTGCTCGCCATCTTGTTGTCAGGCACGCTGTGGTTGCCATAGCAACTAGGAACCTTTGTTTTTCGTTGTTCACACTCGAGCACATCATGCCGTCACACGCCGACTGACGCCGACAACTAGTCGTGGTTGTCAATAATCGTGGCTGACAGCAGTCGTACAGTATGAGTACACATGTCGTAGGGTCAAATAGAGTACGAGGGACCAACCCGGTCGTGCAGTGGGACCACGGGAGCATTTCCCCGACAGGCAGAGTTCTAAAATCGCACAGTGTCCGCCTGGTATTACCGACTGCATTGATGCTGAGCCGCTTAAAGTTGCAATCCCCCCTCTTTCCAACTGAGTTGATGCCGTCTTCACCTGGTATTTTCCCAAATGTTAGCAAAATGTTTGGCACAAACAGAGGCCGCAGCCAGCAGCGATGCAGGTGAATTATCAGCAAAAAAATAATGTAATCCATCTGTCCCTGGTAGTTTGGTCCGCTGATGAAGGGAGAGAAAACAAACCTGCAGATGTTGGTTTTGGTAACAGACCACCGAGCAGTGAACATGGACGCTGCTCGCACGTCTTCACACAGCTTGTTGCTGATAGCAACTGAGGCAGGTCCAGCAGGTGTGTTTAGGCTGGAAAAGGGGCTGGTTAATGCAAATAGAAAATAAAAAAAATGCGTTTGCGAGACTTCAGTGTTGCGGCCAGTTTTGCTGCGAACAAAGCGTCCAGACGGAAAAACCCGTCTGTCTTCAACAGAAAGGCTTCCGGGGATGTTACCACTTCTGCCCAACAATAATACGCACGTTATAACTCGAAAAAGTGCAATTTCCGGGTGATGACTCCTTTAAGTCTCATTTATTAACATTAGAAAAAAAAAATGATATGGATTTGTTCCTAAGTTAGTAGATATTAAACACTGATGAGTCCTCTCATGAATAACCTGTTTCAACATGTTTTCTGATGTCCAGATTCCTGTATGACTAATCATTAACAACATCCCTGTAATTCTCCGAGTCAACCAGACTTTCAGGATCTGGAGGGGTGGCACCATGAAGGTGCTCATCCATATTCAAACCAGAGTTTTCAATCTCTGATCAGATAAAAGAGGCGGAGTTTGAAGCGACTGACCAATCACAGACATGGAGAAACCCTGAGGAGCAGCTGCTTCACCATGGAGGAGCAGTTACACGTAACACATATGAAGAATTTAATCACATCATCCAGACCAAAAGCAACACTGTTGCTATAGCAACAGCCAGGTAAATATGCTGCAGAACATGGCTGATTCTGTTAATGCAGCAGATTATAGAACATTATCATTGGACATCCGTCTGATTACGATGTTACAGACGTTTCGGGCAGAGCTTCTTCAGTTCCTTACTTTCATTTTATATATTTCCATTAATCCCACTGATATATGAATTATTTAAAACAAAAACAAAAAAAAAAAAACATTTTTTTACATAAATTATTTTACTCCTCCAGACATGTACAGTTACACTTTTTTTTAACTTGAATATTATTTGACTTTTTAATTACTTTGTTCATTTCATCTATTCCAAAGAAATATTTATAAAATGATACATCATCATAATTATTTAATAGAAATATTCTATAAAAACTCATTTTCTTGTCCAGTTTCTCACCGAGGTAAAGTTGGTGAGAAACTGGACGTGTTTATATGAAATTTGATACTAGATTAGTTTATCCTTCAGTGAGTGGCAGTGTGTTGGTGACTCCTAATGTCTACTGAAGTGGCCAAATTCCTAATATACCATCCTCACTTACGAGGCTGAATAGGTGTCAACTGTAGTAGACATGATGCGTTAAAGGATTAAGCATGTTTCCATTATGTGTTGGAATATTAACTCCTCATTCTGACGGCACAAGGAGCCGTGTGTAAATTCAGCGTTCTGCAGTTCTGCCATGTGTAACTAGAACCTCATTCAGGTACAAACACAGTGAAACTAAACACAGAGAAGGGGACAAGTCAACAACCAGTGACAAGGCTTCATTTCCTCACCAAAAGGACGTATCTGTCCATGAACACGCCTTCTCTCCTGTCTGTAAAGCATCTTGAGATGGCATTGCCGTGATTTATAAATAAAGTTGAATTGAATTGAATTGAATTGAATTGAATTGAATTGAATTGAATTGAATTGAATTGAATTGAATTGAATTGAGCACTCCTCTCATGATTCATTCACCTACATCAATACAGCCATTTTCCAGGAGACCTGATTGGCCAGAAAGTTATGCTTTTATACTCATACTTATCTCTTTTTTGGACCATAACCTGCGATGAAGCTGCCTTTCCCACTCAGTGCAAGTTGCCATGGTGATTCATCCCAGTAGGAATTAAACCAGCTTTGTTGTATAAAAAAACCCTGGTTAACCCCAAAGCTATGTCACCTCCATAGGAGAAGATCCAGCTTCCTCATTCTGGCCCCAGTTCACTAAATTACAATAATAAAATGACAGTAATTTTTTTTCAGACTTTTAATTTTTCTTTTTTTAATAAATTGCCAGATGTTGTAGAAGGTGTCCTAACATTTTAATGTTCTGTCCCAACTGGTTTCCTGCTTATCCAAGGTCCACTCACACATGCCGCTGCTCTGATTGATGCACTGTGATGATTCTGCTTCAACTTTCATGGACAGAATTTCCAGCCACAGTCGAGGTGTCGATGGGATCTGGTTTGGTGGATCAGGTTTCTGCTCTTTGCAGATGATGCAGTTCTGTTTGCTTCATCGGTCTGAGTATGAAGCAGTTGGGAAGAGGATCAGCACCTCCAGTGATGAAAAGAGGGCCGTGTTGGGAATGAGTTTCTGCCCTCATGTGGAGGAGTTCAGGTGTTTCAGGGTCTTGTTCATGAGCGAGGGAAGGATGGAGCGGGAGATGGACAGGTGGATCAGTGCTGCCTCGGCCTGTTGCAGTGAGGAAGGAGCTGAACCAAAATTAACATCATGTAATTATTTATAACATAATGTATCACTGAAAAAATTAGGAAATGATTATTTTCATTAAAATCGTTTTGCATTCTGTTTATTTTTCTTAATCTGCACACTGCCCTTCTGTCTCACAACGTTTTACGGGTATTATTAGCCGCTAACCTGCAAATTATGAACATCTGGCATGCTTTATAAATTCACTAAAGGCTCATTTATCCACAACACAGAATATATTAATGTACATGGATAGACACTCTTGTCCCTCTCTTGTGTGATATATGCATTAAATGCGGTTGAAACAACAACAGGTGAAATTATTTGCCACCCAAGTGAAACCCAACACATGAAACATGACAAACAGCAGGACAGTGTAGCGCATCACGCTCTCAGATGCTACTCTCCACTCATCCCAAGAGATTGGATTGGTTAAGATACTGGAGGGAATTCTGGCATTTACGAAGCAGTAAATGACAGATAAAACATAAATAATGAAGAAAGTTTGCTTGGATCGGCAGAAATGTTGCTGTTGGCTCTACTTCACAACAGAGAAAGACAACTGTGGTTCATCCTACGGTAAAAACAAGGACAAAGCCTGATGAATATCATCATTAGATGACAGGTGTCAAGGCTGATCCAGAAAAATTCAGGTTCTACTTGATCAGTCACTGAAACCCTCCCTGATTGGTTGTAAAGCTGCAGCAGCAACTAAAGTTGAACATTTTTCAACTTGCTTGTATCATGTTGCAACCCCCGTATGCATGTCTAAATGAACAGCGGTGAAATTTTACATGCATAATATTGCCTGTCGCTCAGCTGGAAGTGGGCAACAATTTTCACCTCATCACTCAAGTTCCATGTGAAATGAACAGATGTGTATAAAATAGAAGTAAAAGAAAAAAATAAAGCAGAAGTCCTGCCATAATATTGGATCTACTGCTGCACAGAGCCGGTGTTTTAATTTTCATTTCATCTGCCTTCAATGGAGCTGAGCTGATTAAATCAGCTGGTTTGGTGACTGGTCAGAAAGAGCTGCCAAACAGGACTTCCAGTTTCTACTTCTACTTTATACACCTCTGGAAATGAATGGAAAAGAAGCAATGTAGCCACTGTGTGTCAACCCTATAAGGCCTGTGATATGCTTGCTGCCAGCAAAGTGTCCACGTTTCGATGGTTCTCAGCATACATTTGGCCCACAGGCCTCACATGTTTCCGTGGGGTAACAGACTGCATGCGCGAGATGCAATATTGACTTGAACACTACATGTTCTCATGCAAACAAGAGCATGAATACAAGATCGAAGGTAGACAGTATGGCAGATAGTTTTGGAGAGCACCCCTCAGACCTTGTTCGCAACTAGCAGCATTTTTATAATTGTTCCTCCCTGTTGCACAGTGACAAACACTCATGTCTAACAGACAGGTAACAGGTTAGTAAACTGTTTTTTACGTAAAGGCTGCAGAGATACATTATCAATGGATTGACCTTTTCACTGGTTCAAAGTCCTGGTGCGGTGTACTGCCCCCTGGTGTTGACCTCCAGTATTGAACCCTTGCTTTATTTGTAGTGAGAAAACACACAGATGTAGCTGAACGTTGTTGTGTGCACATGTATACACAGCAAGCATAACACAGTCTTAAATCACATGTTTTCAGAAGATTTGCAAGTCAGTCGTTTGACGCAGCAAATGGAGAAATTACCACTGGAATCTGCAGTCACTGTGGAGATAGCTGGCATGCAACCAGCGAAAGAAGAAGAAAAGGAGAAGACAATGATGAGAACATGGACCGTAACGATGGTGAGAACCTTAGCAGAAAGTCTGATTGAGCATTGGATGGTTGCAAACGACTTCGTAGCAAAACTGTTCCTCCACCCACCGAGGTCTGAAACGGACGTTAGACAGAGGGAGTAAAAGCTGAGCCACATGCTCACTGTGGATAAAAAAGATTTCATAACCAACATAAAAGATGCATGGAAATATGAAGGGCAGCGAGGTCTGACAACACTTGAACCGGACGAGTCTATTAGGATGATAAAGGAGCATAAATGGGCCTCGAGTGGTATTTGTTAACAGGAAAGATACTAATAATTTTAAGGTCTGTTACTGTAAGACTTTCTTTCTTATATTCTTAACCCCTTGATAGATGTAAACTTGTATTAATTTTTTTTTTTTTTTTTTTTTGCCAGGTTTATTTTCTTATTACATATTTGTAAATAAATGTAGACATGAAGGAGTTTAGAATTAATTTAAGTTGATTTGTTAGCTGGTATTGGTTAACAGGGCTCAGTGGCTAACTATGACCTGCAGCTCATGTTTCTGTGGTCCAACAAACCTGCTGGAAAGCAGCCTGAAAGGACTTTAACTTTACAGTCAGCCACTAAGCCTCATTTTTGTCAGCATTGTTTCAGAGTACTGGAAAAAATTGGTAATAATAAAATATCAAATAAAAATAAACAATAAAATTATAAATAAAACATGGTAAGATGTGGATGGTAGTCTTTGTTCATTGGATCAGTTGATTTCCTATTGATGATCTGAACTGGTCTTTGATACATAGAGCACAAGTTTTTTCATTTTGTTTTTTAATTTTTTTTATTCAAATTAAAGTAAATTTTTAAAAATTAGATTTTTTTTTTTTTAAAAAAAGGAGATCTCTTGTTAACTGGACAGATAAAAGTAATCATGTAAACATTTAACGACATGAAAACATTGAAGCCAATTGAATTTAAATGACTATAGAAATAAAGTGACAAATCTTTCTCGATTAATCTGTATAAAAACAATCTCCTCATTTTTATTTAATATTTACCCAGTAAATGACACCTACATACTTTAATTTGATCTGTGACATTCACAAGGTTTTGGTTCATTTTGGATTTTTATGTGAAAAAAGGGAATAAAAAAAACATCTAATATATATATTCAATCTTTTCTGAAAAATGACTATTACTGCTTTAACTATGATTTAAAATAAATTATTAGTGACTGAAATCAAATTGCAGTGCAAGAATTTCACTTGAGAGCAAAAAGGGCAGAGGACCATACAACAAACTGTTCTTCTTGCATATTTCAGTCTATTAAATGACTGAAAGCACCAGCAGAGAAGTTTGAGAACATTACAACTCTGTACACATTCTGCAGTACATTAACCTTTGCCATGCCCATTCCTTCCCACACACTCTTTGTTCCAGCTCATTTACATCTAGTCTTCAGAGGATGTTCCAAGTGCACAAGCCTGACAGATTAAATTCATTCCTGGAACTTTGCCACCATCTACTGGTTTAACTGTGCATCACTGGTCCATTAATGTCGCTTTCTTTCTTTCTTTCTTTCTTTCTTTCTTTCTTTCTTTCTTTGCCATATTATAGTTTTTCTCAGCGCATTTTTTACATCACTAAGTACATTTGCACAACAGTTAATGCATTTCTCAAAACAATCAGTACAAACTGCAAAACCTAGTTGATAACCTGCAAAAGTGTGTCACTTGCTCAAAATAGATAGTTCAGAAGCAAGAATTCATGTCAATGAAAGCGTCAGTGTCATCAAAATGAAAAGTCCTGACACCATTGTTCATGAACAAGATAATTAAATGGCTTTGTCATGTTTCCATTATAACAGTTTACTCTCTAAATGTTTTCCGATGCAAAAAAGTCAGATCTTTGTGACACTACCTGAAAATGCACCATATACTATTTGCATGGCCCTTGTTCAATTTAGGAGACATTTTCAGGGGGGAAAAAAAGCATTTTAAAAAATATTTATACAATTTGCTTGACAGATTTTGGCAACTAATTCAACATTTTTGTATGCAATGACTCAAGCAATGAAATGAGGACTATTAGTTTATATGGAACGACTATTCAGCATTCACAAGTACAGTTGATTTTGACTGACATGACCTTAGCAAAGGCTAATGTTATGAAACAGCAGAGATGTATGAAAGCAATTGATGCATGTCCAAAAGCATTTTCACTTTGTTGGAAGGAATGAAAAACTGCTACTATGATGTACACATGACTAAATGTTGTGGAGGTTGATCTAACTGTTGTGCAAATAGTGTAAATTTGTGTGTGTAAATAGTGATGTCAGAAATGCATCAAAGCGACTGAGAAAAACTGTAACTCACTAAATCAAAACTTGCTTGTTGTTTTTGTTTGTTTGTTTGTTTTTGTTCAGTATGCTTACTTGGAAGCTGGACATAACTCTGCATGCCACAGCTGTCCAAAAGCTCATCATATGATACATGATATCACATCATAAAAAAGCTGGAAAATACTTTTCTTTGGGAAAGAAAAGTACACCCTTGTGCTTTTATATCTTGTGTAAACCAGTATATTGTGATTATAAAGATATTTCGTGGAAATTATTCACAAGTGAAATTTAAGAACAGTCGGTATAAATTATATAAAAGCCATTCTTACATTTTTATTTTTTTAATTGCGTATATAACGTTAAACACTGATGTCCAGCAGGAGGCGATGTGCGCAATGAATGCTGGTTTGTTGTTTTATAAAAACGCAGAAGAAGTCGTTGCTATTAGCTGCACCCATCAACCAACGCTGTAGATGATATTCAGTTACTTGCAAAAAGCGTCTACATGTGTCCTTACTGATTAATTAAGTAAATTGAAGAGCAATTAAACGTGGAATGATCATATTCTCGTTTTTTTATGAATGCATTTTGCTTGAGGTTTATATTCAGGATCTCAATGTTGGTTACTGTTAGCTTGAAGCTAGCTGATGTTAGCGTGTTTTGCTAACTATAAGGCAGGCTGATGGCGGCTGTTAAGCTCCGCATTAAGGAATTCCACTCCGCAGATAACGTCGGTGTTATTTATTTTAATGAGCTTTGATTTAAATGGAATTGGATCAGCTTTGCTGAGCTGCAAGCTGAGAACTCATTTGCTAATTTGGGCAGAAGCATCTGATGGTCTCCGCGGTATGATCCATCTGGTTGTTTGATGGGGCTGCTGAGGATCATGATGCCATCCAAGGTCCAGTTTTTAGCTGTTATGGCTTTTGGAGTTGCGATATTCCTGATTGAGAATCAGATCCAGAGACTGGACGAGTCAAGAGCCAAACTAGGTAAGATGCGTTGATGACTGATTATGTGTGTGAATGAGCTGATCTAACCTGGGAAACTGCAAAGTTAATATTAACATTGTAGGTCTATGTACACTGACCACTCACTTCAGAATCTCCCGTTCCACCTCATCATGATGAGAATCTCCCGTTCCACCTCATCACCATGAGAATCTCCCGTTCCACCTCATCACCATGAGAATCTCCCGCTCCACCTCATCATGATGAGAATCTCCCGTTCCACCTCATCATGATGAGAATCTCCCGTTCCACCTCATCATGATGAGAATCTCCCGTTCCACCTCATCGCCATGAGAATCTCCCGTTCCACCTCATCACCATGAGAATCTCCCGTTCCACCTCATCACCATGAGAATCTCCCGTTCCACCTCATCATGATGAGAATCTCCCGTTCCACCTCATCATGATGAGAATCTCCCGTTCCACCTCATCATGATGAGAATCTCCCGTTCCACCTCATCATGATGAGAATCTCCCGTTCCACCTCATCACCATGAGAATCTCGCGTTCCACCACATCATGATGAGAATCTCCCGTTCCACCTCATCACCATGAGAATCTCCCGTTCCACCACATCCCAAAGCTGCTCTGCTGGATGTAGATCTGGTGACTGTGGAGGCCGTTGGAGGACAGTGAACGCATCATCATTCAATTTAATTCAATTCGACTTTATTTATATTGCGTCAAATCACGGCAATGCCATCTCAAGACGCTTTACAGACAGAAAAAAAAACCCATAATGAAATCCAATTCATAATAGCCTAGATCAGGAAACAAACAGATTGAGTTGGAAGCTCCACCTCAATCTCCCATTCTGAGCAAGCACCCTGGAGACAGTGGGAAGGAACAAACTCCCTTTTAACAGGAAGGAAACCTCTGGCAGAACCCGGCTCAGGGACAGGCAGCCATCTGCCTCTGCTGTGTGGGGGGAAGAGGACAGAAAGACAACAGAAACTGCTAATCCCGGCCAAGGAGACCTGCTGAGACAGGAGACATACATGTTAATGATGCAAAACTGTTATTAGGGGGGGGGGGGGGGGGGGATAAGAGAGAGAGAGAAAGAAGCTCAGTGTATCAGGAAATGTCCCTCAGCAGTCTTCCAGGCTTGACGTGTTGTGTGTTCAGAGATGATGTTCTGCAGATCTTGGTTGGAACCAGTGCTTACTGGACTTCCTGTTGTCTTTCCATCATCTCCAACCAGTCTGTCCATTCTCCTCTGACCTTTGACATCAAGCAGACATTCTGGTCCAGACAACTGCTGCTCGCTGGATATTTCTCTTCTTCAGACCTTCACTGGAAACACTAGAGATGGTTGTATTTGAAAATCCCAGTAAATATTCAGACCAACAACCATGCTGCATTCAAAGTCACGTAAATCTCCTTTCTTCCTCATTCTCATGCTCAGACCTTCATCAAGTCGTCTACACGACTAGATGTTGCTGCCCTGTCATTGGCTGATGTAAACTTAGCAGGTGAAACTTTAAGTTATCATTGGGTGAATATTATGGATTGATATTTTTCTGCTGAATTCATCACCTTCCTGATGATGCGAAGTCATCCAGCATGCTGTACAGACAGTACATTCACATATAAAGTCACTTATGATGCGTGCGGTCCGTCAAAATCAGCTTTAATAGAGTTTTATCAGACAACAGTTTATTTTATAAGCCCCTATTAAATGCCTTCATTAAAAAACATTTCTTCAGTTTTAGCATACTGTAGTTTCATGAAGATCTGCTACAAGGCTTCGCTGGCCTTTCTCATGCATGTGGGAGGGAATACTTGCAACACCTGCGTGTTCTCTTGGTGTAAAAGCTAAAGATGGCAGCTGCTGGAGCTGAGACACAGCAGTTTTCTTCTGAGAAGTGGGTTTGTGTGAAGAAAGTTTGCCTTTGAGTAAACCGCAGTTGTTTGGAGAACGAGCGGTTTTTCCGACATGCTTGCTGTGCTAAAGCAAGTTCACACAGAGACCAGAAGAAAAAACAACTTCAAACTTCCCAATGTTAAAGCAGATTTTATGTTGTGCAGTCTCACCTCTGCTTTCTTACCTCCCTTAAGGTCTGATCATCCTTCCCTCACATTCATTTTCTGAATTCAGTGCAGGTCCACTTCTCCTATCCAGTGTGATGTGGTTTAAAAAAATCAGTCCATAAATACGGACAGATTTGGCTGCAGAGATGCATATTTCTGTTAGCTGACCTCGGCGTAACTATGTGATTGTCTCTCATCAGAAGCGTTAATGCCCCACATCATGTTTCTGTCCCTTTCAGAGCGCACCATCGCCAGACACGAGGTGGCTGAAGTAGAGCTTCGGCACAGTGAAGATGGCGGAGGCCGAGAGCCGTCGTCACTGGCTAAAAACGATGACATGGTCATCATCTACAACAGGGTGCCGAAGACGGCCAGCACGTCCTTCACCAACATCGCCTACGACCTCTGTGGGAAAAACCACTTCCACGTCCTGCACATCAACACCACCAAAAACAACCCCGTCATGTCTCTACAGGACCAGGTGGGACATTCTTCACTCAACACAAGATGATCACAGATCATCAAACACGCCTTTTATTTTATTCAATATTCATTTAGACTAAGAACATGAGGCAGAGGTCTAGGCCGAGGTCGAGGCCTCATGTAGAGGGGTGTGTCGGCAGCGAGGGGTGTGTCGGCAGCGAGGTAGGGCTGCACAATTATATTGACTTTGATCGAGATCACGATTTTGGTGGCCCAAATTAAATTAACCTGATCATCAACAATATTTACATTCATAACACAAGCTCTGCTGCATACATCTCTTATCACTCAGGTTCTCAATCAGTGTGTGAGCAGCGCCCTTGCCCAAACACCAAGGGGCAAACACGTGGTTAAGGCTTCATTAAGCTGCCTAAATACCAAGCGTGAATCGGTAAGATGCCGCTTCCAAATTTTTCCTGTTGCAAGTAACGGATTCTTTTCATTAAACCGCTGATTGAGGTGGTAAAAAAATACAAACATTTTTACAACCTGAGGCATTGAAATACACAAACCCTGCCGCGTGCAAAACTCACAAAGACTGGTGTTGAAAAGGTGCTGGAGAATCGGACATAGTTGTTTTGAGCAGGTCTTGAGAACTCTGGGACTGACTTCATCTGGACCTGCAGCCTTGTTCTGGTTCAGTTTCTCAGGTTGCTTCTTAACCTGATTGCAGGAGACAAACAAGGTGGAGGTCTCAGGATGTCCTGATGTGGAGGGAGATGAAGCTGTGTTCTGGTCCATGACTGAGCTGCAGGGTGACAGATTGGAGGCGTGACAGGAAAGCAGTGGGCTTATGGAGGGTATGTGGTCTTTTGGGCTGGAGGTAGGGGGTGAACTGAACCTGCTGAAGAATATGTTCAGCTCATTAGCTCTGTCCAGACCTCCATCAGGCTGGTCCCCCTTTAACTTGAAGCCGGTGATCTTCTTCATTCCAGACCACACATCCCTCACGTTATTCTGCTGGAGCTGACTTTCTAACTTCTTCCTGTAGTCCTCCTTGCACTTCTTAGTTTGTGTTTTAAGTTGTTTTTGTGTTGCCCTCAATAACTCCCTGTCTCCATCCCTGAAGGCTTTCTTTTTGATGTTCAGCAGCTTTTTCAGGTCACTGGTGATCCAGGGTTTGTTATTGGGGAAGCACCTCACTGTTCTTGTTGGGACGATGCTGTCCATACAGAAGTTTATGTAATCTGTCACACACTCAGTCATGGCGTTGATGTCGTCTCCATGAGGTTCACAGAGGATGTTCCAGTCTGTAGCCTCAAAGCCTCTTCTAAGAGACCAGATTCTGATAGTCTTGATGATGACTGGTTGCTGCTGAACGATGGGCTTGTAGGTGGAGGTGAGAAGAACCAGATTATGGTCAGATCTTCCTAAAGGAGGCAGGGCAGAACAACTGTATCCTTTCATATTTGCATAAAATAAGTCCAAGATCTTATTTTCTCTGGTGGAGCAGCTGACAAACTGCTGGAATGTTGGTAGAGTTGCAGAGAGGGAGACGTTGTTGAAGTCTCCGGAGATCGCCACGAGTGAGTTTGGATGCTGTGTTTGTAGCCGAGCAACGACGGAGCTGATGACGTCACAGGCTGTGTCTGGTGCGGTACCAGGTATTATAAAAACCGCTACCAGAATAACACAGGTAAACTCTCTGGGTAAATAATATGGACGGAAGCTCACAGCTAACAGTTCCATGTCCCTTGTGCATATCTTCTCCTTGACAGTAACATGTCCAGGATGACACCAACGCTGGTTAACCAGCACTGCAATTCCACCACTTTAAAACGGTCCGTGCACACCGCACGGACCGTTTTAAAGCCCGGTACAGACACATTACAGTCAGGGATGTGTTCATGCAGCCATGTCTCAGTGAAGCACATAATACTGCACTCTCTGTATTCTTTCTGAGACCTTGTTAGCATCTCGAGCTCGTCCGTTTTGTTAGCTAGCAATCTCAAATTACCCATGAGGACGGTTGGGAGAAATGGTTTAAATCTCCATCGCTTTCTCCTCTGTCTCACTCCCGCTCTGCATCCTCTTCTCTTTCTTTTCAACTTCATCGGGATTTAATGTGTTCTTTTGCTGATAATCCTGATTTGGGAGAGGTTAATCAGTTGATTCCGAATGCAAACAAGTCTTTCATTGCCATGGAGACTCATCATTACAAGCCTTGAAAGAGCCAAAAATATGCAGAAAATCTTCCTTGCAACACACCCTCCGAACCGGCATGAAATCCTCAGAAAAAAAAGACCTCATTTGAGGTAATATCTATGTGAGAAGAGTTTGTACTTTTAAAAAATCAAGATAGCAAGTCAGAGCTACTACAATTTGCTGCCATCAGACGGTGCAGTCTAGAATGGCAATTTTTTTTGCCATATTTTTGCCAATTTTGCCGCCCGTCTTTGGTCGTCTATCTTCATTCTCCTTCTCAGTTGCTAAAAAAGTTAAGTAGTATGTTTGTGACGAGCTGGTGCTTCAAAATTATAATTAAAATAACTGCGAAACTAGTACCTGTCATGTGGTTTTCCATGTTACGACCGAAAAAACAAGAAGCACGAAGCAAATATCCAGTAGAGGTATGTATGTCACGCCTGCCCTCTGTCCAATCAGAGCCCTTCCCAACTCGCCGCTCTAAAGCGGAATTAAGTAAGGACGTGTTTCCATGTAAACCTTAATTTGGATTTATTATGTCCATATAAACTTGTAGGACAATACGGTTCATTCATCATGTAACTGTACCCAGTGTGAATGAAGGGAATTAGCTACATGTTGAGGTAGAAAGCATCTGAAATCAAACTGACCATTATGACGCGTCCCTACAGGACTGGTGTGGATATGAAGCCTGTTGGGACACTAATCCACACCTGTCCCTGCAGGACTGATCTTCCTCAAGTATACCTAATGATAAAATGCACAACAGCCTTTTGCATGTTTTTTTTTCTTCATATGCCGACTTTTAGGAACTATCTGGTGAAAATTACGTTGGTGTGTTTGGAGTGTGTGTACCTCCGTGTTTATTCGTCCCTGCTTTTCCTGGCACATCTCCAACACATGTGAGTCGCTGTATTAGTCCACATTACTGAAGTTGCGTCTGCAGCTGTTTTGTTTTAATATGTTTTCATCCCTGGGTGTGTTTGTTTCCAGGCTTAACATAATAAAACCTGATATTTGCTGCCTATTAGGCTGAGCGCTCGCTGCTGTCAGTGCAGCTCAGGTCACGCAGTGTAAATGCCCCAAAGCTGTACTATTGTTATGTCAGCCTGTCAGTGCCAAGGTAATATCCTGTCTGCCATCTTACAATAGCCCTACGTCGCTTCACACATTCTCTGAACATGATCAGATGGAGATGAGTGGGGATGATTTGGTCTGCAGACACACCACAGCTCATTTTGTAGCACTTACATTTATATCAAGCCAAAGCAGAACATTTTAACTCTCTCACATTGTGTGGCTTGCATCCACCTCCACGTCCAGCGTGGACATTTTGTTGTCGCTGTATTTTCCTGCTGCTCTGTAATGAATTCCCATTATCTGCGTCTGCAGGTGCGCTTTGTTCGGAACGTCACCTCGTGGAGAGAAATGAAGCCCGGCTTCTACCACGGTCACGTTGCTTATCTGGACTTCTCCAAGTAAGGCCCTTCATTTCCTGTAATGCTATTAATATCCAGATTAGTTACCCACAGTTAGCAGAGCAGATAAAGGTGTGTGGGGGGGGGTGGGGGGTCATGTATTGATTGCTAACTGATGCTGTAATGTGGATTAACAGCATTGTTGTTCTTATCCCACCTGACACTATCAAGCCAGTGATCACAGCTAATTAATCTAATGGTCTAAGTGTTTTTTCTTTGTGAGAGAGACTGTTGACAACCCTCCCCCATCCTCACCCCCTCCACCCCGCCGCCCTTCACTGATGCAATACAATGAATATGAAGCACCAAGCTTTTCAAACTTCAGTTCAGCTTTATAAACACGGTACAAATTCACAATTAAATCATCTCAGGGTACTTTTACAGACACAGTCCACTTAAATCCACTTCATTTTCATGTTGTAGCTTATATAAACCAAATAATAAGAATAATTACCGGTACTTAGCTGAGGAAGGAACAGATTGCATCAAACCTTCGCTTACAATCGTCCATCTTGAGCTGCACAAGGCAGAAGTGGAGAACCAGAACCTCCTTTTTAACAGGAAGGAAAAACCTAGATCTGGATCTGATGGAGGAGCCATAACTCTAAGCCAGAGGTTCCTGCTGGGAAAGAAGAAGAGAAACACACATTCATGACAAGAACAGTGTCACATATTATGGTGTTATAGCTGCACGACTAAAGGTGCAAACACACTTACCCATTTATGGATGATAGAGAGCATCAATTAGCCTTTAGTGTCACCAAGACAGATGAAGTTTGAAGCCTGAGCTTTCAGGTATAGAGTATGTGAATCCAAACTGGGAGCGTCCAATACTGGGGGGGCTTTTTCCCTTCCTGAGGACCTAAAGTGAAAGATCTCACACTCGCCCATTAAAGCACACAAGAGCAAGTGAGCGAGGTGACGGAAACATCTCATTTTTAGGTGTCAGACACGGAACATGGAGACACGTTTGACTGTTAAACCTATAGAAAGTGAATTTTGAACACCAGGAGACCGTTTAGATCTAATTCCGCCTGGAAGCTTCTGGAGCGTATCTGTGTTTCCAGAATGAGAGCCTCTTTGTATCTGTGCAGATATGGTGTGAAGGGGAAGCCGCTGTACATCAACGTGGTCCGGGATCCAATCGAGCGCCTTGTGTCCTACTACTACTTTCTTCGCTTTGGAGACGACTACCGACCGGGCCTACGACGGAGGAAGCAAGGCGACAAGAAGGTCAGCATCTGCTGCTCTTGACTTGTATTTAATGTGTCTTCCTCCAGATGTGACACTAACTGTTGTTCCCGCCTTGTTTCAGACCTTCGATGAGTGTGTGTCCTCAGGGGGGTCAGACTGTGCTCCTGAGAAACTCTGGCTGCAGATACCCTTCTTCTGTGGCCACCATTCAGAGTGCTGGTGAGCTTCTTTTAGGGCTTAAAGCTGCAACGTTTCCTCATTTTGATCGGAATCTGGGAAGGAAAAAAGCCGGAACATCTGAATCCAATCACTTCGCAGATGGAGCAATGAAAGATGTTTTACATAAATATACTTAACAGGGTTGTGACGATATGCTTTTGTCCCGATGCGATTCGATTCTGATTTTTTGAGTGGTGATTCGATTTAAATTGCAATTCTCACAATTCTTCAACATTGCTTATTTTTGTAGATTAACAACAAAAAAAAGTACAAAACTTTTTGTTGCCCCTTTTTTTTTCTGATTTCAATCAGGGAAAAAAGACAACGCAGTAGCCGGGCATTCATTCTGCTGCTATAATGCCCAAGAAGACAAGTGAAAAGATCAATAAAAACACCAAAAATAGACAAATGTATCATGGATTATTTTTATTAATTTAAAAAGAAAAATTTAAATTGTGAAGCAAAAAAATTAATTTTTCGATTCGATTTTCCCACCACAAATTAATTGAAAATTATGATAAAAACATTTAAAAAATAACTATTTCAAAAATCTTTTAGAGTAACTAACCCAATTACTTGTCAGTACTTAGATGAATCAGCATTTTTGTTGCCAAGCAACTTACAATAAATTGCAGTAAATGTAAATAAATATACAGCTGTGCTCATATGTCTTCATCCCCTTTCATTAAAGAAAAGCTGAATTTACAACAGTCACTCAAATAACTGGAGACTTAAAAAAGAAACAATAACTAAAATTTGCAAAAATATAATTTAGTAATATAAGACACTGTTTTTTCATTTAATTGAGTTGAAGAAAGAAAATAAAACAAACAAACAAATGTGTCCTGGACAAATGAGAGACTTTTCTGTTGAACAGTGGGACAAAATACCTGCCAACAGGTGCAGAAGTCTGACTGAGAGGAACAGAAAACACCTGACTGGAGTGGAAATATTAAAGGATTGTTCAACAAAATATTACTTTATGACTGATGTAATATGTAATAATTTATCTTCTTTGTTTGCTTTTTTATAAAAAAAAAAATCTATTGAACCAGATTTAGAAAATAATGTAATGATTTTCATAAATTTTTTTATTTATTTTATTCAATTTCAGCTTATTTTACAGGCAGCTGTTTTTTTCCTTCTTTAATGAAAAGGTATGAATAAATATGACAACTGTAATTTTGAGTGCAAAATCTAAACAACACTCCAGGTAAATATCAGTTGTTATCGTATCTCCTGATACTAAGATATATCTGCGTTTTATGTTCTTAAAGTTATCTGTGCAATATTTCCTTGCAGGAATGCGGGCAGTAGGTGGGCGTTGGAACAGGCTAAATACAACCTGGTGAACGAGTACATGTTAGTAGGAGTCACTGAGGAGCTGGAGGACTTCATCATGATCCTGGAAGCTGCTCTCCCTCGCTTCTTCAAAGGAGCCACGGAGCTCTACAGAACAGGTAGATGCTGTAAACACATCACGTCACTGCGTGCAACCTGGATCCTTTCAGACCTAAACACCTTTTCATTGATCTGACGGTAACGCATAGCTGGAGGGAGCACCGTTGTCTGTTTAACCTGTTCTGACATTTAAGCAGCTCTTCAGCAGGATCTGACAGACGTCGTCATGAAATAAAACTGATCCACTGTTGGCGGAGTACAGCTGCCATTTCTGTCTTTATGTTCACACATAAACTTATTAAAACGTGTTTACAGGAGAAGCAACAACAACATTCACGTTTAGATGCATTGCCACCAGTTCAAGTATTACACAAACCTAAACTCCTCGGGCAGGCGTTACCGGGGCAACCAACGGTACAACCACCGGACTGTGGAACGGGTTTTATCTGGATGCCCTTACCACATTAAACACCAGCCTTAAATAAGAGACACTGTGACGATGTGACAACAAGCAGCTCCCTGTGTGTGCAGTCTGTCTGGACTCTCAGTGCGGCGTGTTAATGCGACACCAGAGTGGGAGTGCAGCTGTTTGCAACGTGGGTGCTACGTGTGAGGGGCTGCTTAGTATCCATGTCTAAACCTTTCATTATTTACTGTTTATTTTAGTATTTATAGGTTTTTTAACAGTGTGTTAAATTTCTGTGAGTCTTGAAAAGACAATAAAAGGGGATTCTGTGATGTTTACCAGCTGTTTGGCAGAAGTTCCTTTTCTGCCCTGGTTGCATGAATCCCCGCTTTGTACTCATATCCACAATCTGGTTATTTCTTCTCTGAAGATTCATGGAACACCATGAAAACTGGAAATAACAGTGTTTTAACAACAGCATCACATATCAGCCTTCACAGGGTGAATACAATATATCAGTCTTTACCAGTAAAACCAGTGGTAGAAAAGTTCAATGAGCATCAATGTCCCTTTTCTGTCTCTTTCTTTTCTGTCCGACTCCCGTTGTAACTTCCGGGTCACGTGACTCACGTAAACTCAAATGATTTTACCAAGTAAATTTAAAAACTAATGGCAGGAACCTTATAAGACAGAGTGCAGGTATGTGATTATAAGCATTCATGAAAAAGAAACAACAAGGCTCAATGTTGCCATGGAAAAACAAAAAAAATCACACTCACGTCAGCTACAGTTCCTACACCTGAACTGATCATTAAATGATCATGGAACTTGTTCACAACCAGATGCATGAAGACCTGTCAGCTGCACCTACACCGATCATTCATACGTTCATTACATATTTATTCCGCAACGACGGAGCTGATGACGTCACAGGCTGTGTCTGGTGCGGTACCAGGTATTATATAAACCGCTACCAGAATAACACAGGTAAACGCTCTGGGTAAATAATATGGACGGAAGCTCACAGCTAACAGTTCCATGTCCCTTGTGCATATCTTCTCCTTGACAGTAACATGTCCAGGATGACACCAACACTGGTTAACCAGCACTGCAATTCCACCACTTTAATTGCAGCTCCGATAGGTTGATCCTCTGATTAATTATTCTAATTATCTGAGATCTATGAGAGGAAAAGACAGATGTCTAAATATAAGATTTAATTATTTCATACATCCAGTTTGAGTAAAAACATAAAAGCAGTCAAAATAGGAGGAAGTATATTTATTCATTTATTTCAAGAACAAAGGAATAAATCAAATGGAAACCAGTAAGCAGCCCTGAGTGTGTGACAGCACCACATTGGGATTCATGTTAATCAGAGAACAACAAACATCTACAACAACCTGCTAGAGGAAAGTGATGCTCTTACCTGTACGTGTTTCATCAGATCGATAGAGTTTTAATGTAAAATCCTGCAGCCAGGAAGTCTCAGGTGTATCATGAAACGTCCAACAAGCGTGACCGTTGTTTCAAACTCTTTATTTGCTTACCGCCGCCATGCACGGTTCACATTCTTCCTAAACCTTCTATCACCTTCATCTCATTCCACTGACCAAATGAAGTACTTGTCAGAGTTTCAAAATAAGACACCAATGACCATAGTTGAACCACAGGGTCTATTTTTTCTGCCTCCTGTCTGAAATGACACGCACAGAATAAAATACATAAATATACATTCACAAGTAGCGGGGCTGTTTGTATAATTCTTGTGAGATTATGACAGAAGTGTCAGATTGAAGATATATGTTCCAGCATCACCTGGAACTCAGAAGAAGATGTGAACATATGTCCACGTAAAAAAAACAAAAAACAAAAACACATTATTGTCAGTGAAAACCAGTAGATAGCATCCCAGTTCTATGAATGAGTAATGTCTTTAATGTCTGTGCAACAAGCTAACCTGAGCCGCTTTCAGGTGTGTTAATAGTTGATATGCAGGCAAATGTTTTAGAAAGTCATCAACTGATGTTGATGATGGACACCTCCAGGGATAGACCCCACATTCACTTTATCTGACATTGTTTGGTTTGGATGGCAATGCTTGGTAGTCTTTTAGCCGAGTTTCTCTCCGTCATGTTGCTATGCTACATGCTAGCATTGCTGCTTCTTGCTGTGTACAAACATCCTCTCTGCTGTATGGATCTCATGCTGCCTCCTGTGTAGGGGGGTCTCATAAAAAGGAACTAACTTCCACAAACGGACTACTTACTCCCCCAGATGGAGCGTCAGTCCCACAGTTCTGTGTGGTGGTGACGTACATGCTCAGTGGCTAATGCTAATTTATTGGTTTCCCTAACAACATCAGCATTTTTTACACAGCGCCTGAGCCAAATAAATAAGTTATTTATAAAGTAAAGAAGTCCAATAACTCTAAACAGAAAACTGAAATCAATATTTTAATAGTTTTTATTCACAGCTGGTGTTAAATGTTACAACATGACCTGCGAGATAAGAAATGTGCTTCTCTTTATGGATAAAACACCTCATGATAACACTTAGTAACTTCATATCCTTTCAGACTGAGAAATCTGAGTGGGTGGAGGCAAAACAGGATCGTTAGCCTTTAAAACCTGTTTGTGTTGCTCCAGGGAAGAAGTCCCATCTGAGAAAGACCACTGAGAAGAAGCCCCCCACCAAAGAGACTACCGCCAAGCTGCAGCAGTCCGACATCTGGAAAATGGAAAATGAGTTCTACGAGTTTGCACTGGAGCAGTTTCAGTTTGTTCGCGCTCACGCCGTCAGGGAAAAAGATGGAGAACTTTATGTGCTGGCGCAGAGCTTCTTCTATGAAAAGATCTACCCCAAAGTGAACTGACGGCGAGGAGGATCGTACGGGAGCTCCAAGAGAACACGCTTGTTTGAGAGGGCTGTAAACGGCTGGTGCTGCTGTTGAGAAGGCTGAACTGCCAACTTCCACTGGGAGAAAGTTCCCTCTGAGCGTGATGGTTTTGGATCAGGCCATCTTGGGGAAAATAAGCCACAAATGGGAACCAGTTCGAGTTGAAACTTGTATTTAACCCTGACTTTGTGGGAATAAAGTCATCTGGTTATGTTTTTTACTGATTGCACATCGGATTTGAAGTGAACTAATAATTGTTTACAGACTTCTGACAGTCAAGGCTACGTTTGTACATACTGTAGTAACATGCAGTGAACATGCTTTTGGACCAAACGGTGAAAGGAAACAGTGATCAGACCAGTTGTATTATTTGGTGCATGTTTTGTTTTTTTCCACTCAGATGTAGATTTGTTTACCTTGGCCATGTACCAGACTGTATCACAGAGATATTAATGTGCGTCTTTGATATAATAGCTGCTGTTTAGAGGCTGTGAAGGGACTGAGCTAGAATTAGGAATGGCTACCAATCAGACATAAGAACAGGGTTACTTTAGGTAAGAAGAGACTGTTAGTGCCTTTACGACAATGTCACACCTATCTAGGATCACCCTCCTGTGATCCCACAGTAATATTTTCGTGGGTTTTTTTTCTCCAAATACTGTTGTTTCCCACCTTTCAAACTTCCTGCCAGAATATAGAAACATGACTGCAAATGACTTGGTTTCATTATTTTCCCATCTTATTTTATAAAAAAGTTGTTGATTTGGGCTCATATGTTGGATCTATTGAGTTTATTTAATTGCTATTTTATTTTATCCCATGAAATTTGATTCCTCAAAACAGGTCCTGGATCTAACAAGGAACATTTCAATCTCGTTGATTATGCAACCCTCCATTCACTTCATTTCAATTTATGTCATGGCATTGTTTTAATTTTGTCACATGAAGGCATTTTAACCACAATGTAAACAAGTTCAATTCTTTCTAAAAAAAAACAAAAAAAAAAAAACGCTGAATGTTCAGGATCTAACAGATATCATTTAGTGCTAGAGTTCTGTCGCGACTTTTCCCGAGCCGCTTTCCCAACGGCAGGCGCATCACAGCAACCGAGACGAATGAATGAGAAGAAAAACTCTGGAGTTAAAAGTTTCCTACAACATTAACTACAGCTGGAGTCGCATGTAAAAATCTATTCATGCTAAACAGGAAACTATAATCAACATTTCTGTCGCTTTCATTTCCCTTTGGGGTTTAATGTTACAATATGGCATGCAAAGTGCAGAAAAAATGTTTGTTAAACCTCGCTTGATGTAGACTGTCCAATTATTGCACACGCACACTGCTGTAGGTAACGTGTGAGTGATCAACTCCCTTGGATGCATGAGCTCCTCAGAGTTCAGCAAACTGTAACCAAGCTTGACTTTGTGCCCAGGATGCAGATACAGGTTTCTGTTCGACATCCTGACAGCAAATACTCCTGTGAAACTTTCTCCACAAACCAGATATGAACTGGATGGTCAAACTTTCCTCAGACCCTGTAGCAGCTCCTTGAGGGTAAAGGTCTGGTTCACTGTCAATAGCCTTGTTTCCAACAGCAGGTGCAGGTCAGGATGCATCCCTTTGCGTTTCCATGCAAAAAATTGGGATGGGTACCCTAAAATTGGACCCAACACCTACTTTTTTGGGATCCTATGATTTGAGTACCAATATAACCGACCCAGCCCGAAAGGGTGGAACTTGACATGCTCCAATCCTTTGATTGCACTTTCTGTGCATAAAAACAAAGCAGGAATTGCATTTTACAGTGATTTTTGTTGCAGCCTAAAACCTCCTCTTGATTAAGGCCCATCTTCTTTACGTAATAAACAGTAACACACCAAATAGAAAGACCATGAACTGCTGGATGACCACCACTCTCCTTCATTTCTGAGTCATGTTTCAGATCGACTTTAAGGAAGGTTTGGTGAGCTGCGATGGCGTATGCTATTACGTAGCTGTGGCATTCAGCTAATTCTCGTCTCTAAGATGAGGTTAGTCGGCTGTAGGATATAACGGCATTGGTTACAGCTACACAGGTGGCTCTTTTACCTCCATTTGACAATGAAGAAGTGTGCCAGGCAAGACCTTAACATCCACATCTTTCAGGATCTGAAGTTCCATTCATACATCCATCTTCTGCCGCTTCTCTCGGGTTAGGTCGCGGGGGCAGCAGCCTAAGCAGGGAGGGAGGGAAGCCCAGACTTCCCTCTCTCCAGCCACATTTACCAGCTCCGTTCCCAGGCCATCCGAGAGATATAATTCCAGTATGTCCTGGGTCTTCCTCAGGTTTTCCTCCCGCAGGGACGTACCTGGAACACCTCACAAGAGAGGCGTCCAGGAGGCATCCTAACCAGATGCCCAGGCAACCTAGACTGTCTCCTCTTGATGTGGAAGAGCAGCGGCTCTACTCTGATCTCCTCCCGGATGACTGAGCTTCTCATCTTATCTATAATGGAGAGCCCAGCCACCCTGCGGAGGAAACTCATTTCAGCCACCTGTATACGAGATCTCGTACTTTTGGTCACGACCCACAGCTCATGACTATAGGTCAGGGTAGGAACGTAGATTGACTGGTAAATCGAGAGCTTCACCTTCTGGCTCAGCTCCTTCACCACGACAGATCGTCACAGAGTCTGCATTACTGCAGACGCCGCAACAATCCGCCTGTCAATCTCACGGTCCATCCTTCCCTACCTTGTGAAGAAGAACCCCAGATATTTGAAATTGTCCACTTTAGGCAGGACCTCAGTTCCGACTCGAAGTGGACAATGGTCTCGGATTTGGAGCTGGATTCTCATCCCAGCCACTTCACAATCGGCTGCAAATCGCCCAAGCGAGAGCTGGAGATCACGACCAGATGAAGCCAACAGGACCACATCATCAGCAAAAAGGGGAGACCCAATCCTGAGGTCACCAAACCGGATCCCCTAAACACCTCAGCTGCGCCTAGAAATTCTGTCCGTAAAAGGAGGCTGAGGAGTGTGATCCACCGATAGAGTACACCCTCCGATCCCCCTTCTTGAAGAGGGAGACCACCACCCTGGTCTGCCAGTCCAGAGGCACTGTCCACAATGTCCACGCGATGCTGCAGAGGCATGTCAGCCAGGCCGGTGACCAATGGGGCCAGGCTTTGCGGGTCCAGGCTTTTTGGCCCGTGGGACCCTGGAGGTAGCTGATATGTATCAACAGGCTAAGCAGGAGATGGCTTCTGCTGAGGCCCCCCTCCTGGGGGATGTAGGCAGGGGCGGGGCATTCCTCCCAATTACTACCCTCCAGGTCTCAATGTCATTTCCCACGTGAGCATTGAAGTCCCCCAGCAGAAAAAGGGAGTCCCCAGAGGGAGCACCCTCCAATGCTACTTCCAAGGACTCCAGAAAGGGTGGGTACTCTAAACGGCTGTTCGGTGCATTAGCACAAACAACAGTCAGGACCCGTGCCCCCACCCAAAGGTGGAGGGAAGCTACCCCAACGTGCAGGCACCAAGCCAGGGGCCAATGAAAATGCCCACACCCGCTCGGTGCCTCTCACGCCATGTGTTGAGGGGATTTCGACTATATCTAGCTGGGATCGCTCAACCTCACGCACGAGCTCAGGGTCCTTCCTTGCCTGAGAGGTAATGTTCCACATCCTTACAGCCAGTGTCTGCAGCAGAGGATCGGACCACCAGGGTCCCCATTTCTTGCTGCTGCCATCTCACATTACACCCGACCCCTACGGCCCCTCCCGTAAATGATGAGCCCATGGTAGGTGGGGCTTATGTAACCCTTTCAGGCTGAGCCTGACCGGACCCCAAAGGGCAAAGGCCTGGCCACCAGACGCTCGCTCTCATACCCCACCCCCAGACCTGGCTCCAGAGGAGGGCCCCAGTGACTTGTATCCGGGCAAGGGAACGTTTTTGCCAATAGTTGTCATTATCATAGGGGTCTCTGAGCCGCACTTAGTCTGGTCCCTCCCCTTGACACCTGTTACCATGAGTGACCCTACCAGGGACATAAAGCAACCAACAACATAGCTACTAGGATCTTCAGGACACACAAACCCCTCCACCACAATAACCAAGTGGCAGCTCAGGGAGGGTGCATCTGAAGTTAAATCTCATTAATACTCCATGTTTTACAGCCAGGGAGCGTTTAAGGACCCAGCAACCCCTGCCAAGGTGATGGAGCGGTCAGCAGTCCCCACACTACCTGTTCAACAGAGGACAAATCAGACCCTCCTAGGACTCAACCTTTTCCCTTCTTTAGGTCAATAATTCTTCACTCAGACCAAATGCAATAAGCTTCCTAAATAGTTTGACAGAAATGTTTTGATACCAACAAAAAGCACGTCTTCACAGCCTTCCTAAAGTCCTCTCACACTCCAGTTTCAGCTTCTTTCAGCAACCACAGCTCCTTTAACCCCTCAGCTATTGGTTCCTGTGGGTGATGACCACTTCTGAAAGATCTCCTACAGTCACCACCAGTGGCTCCTCTAGTTGCTGCGATAACAGGCATGGACTCTTTTCTAGCTACAGCTTCTGGATGCTGCATACGACAGTGAGGTATAAGTCAACACCATCTTCACTTCTTTGGCACAATCGTGTTTTTTTCACAGACTAACCAAGTTAAACTTCTTGACTTCTTAATGTCTTAGACAAAGTCAGTTCTTGCTGTGCTGTGATGGTACAACTGTACTCTTTGTGCCAAAACACACAATAAGTAGAGATGCACTTGTTCACCATTTCTCTGTCATACTGAAAAAATTACAAGAAGTTTCAAATTTCAGGTGTTAATGAAGCCAATTTCTACAATGGTTGGGAAGGACAACAAGACCAAGTCTTCTTCTAGTTAATTCAGCTTTGACATGTTCTAACTTAATGAAATGGCCAATTAGTAGTCATAGGAGATGTTTGAATTGGCTAAATTATAAAGAAAGAAGCTCCAGTGCTTCCTGTATCTTACTTATTTATCATACAAAATCATGCTTTATGAAGAGACATAATTCTGCTTACAATTCCACAACTTTCCTAGTATTGCTGGATATATACAAGGACAGGACGGTGAGTGGGAACTTGTTACTGAAATGTCTTTTGCTTTTGTCCCTGTTGTTTTCCCGTCATGTTTAAATGATGCAACACATCTGGAACAAGACTGAATACTGGCAACATGGCACCAAAGAAGAAAACTGAACAGTGACCTATTATAGGGGCCTCAATGAAAATATAGTAAACATTGCAAAAGTAGTTTAATTATCAGGCGGTAAAAAATATTCACAATAAGTAATTTGATAATGAAATTAGAGTCGGAAATAAAGCTGTTCCAATATGTACTGTTTTTGTCTGGTGAGTTTATGAGGTCCAACTATTTTTAGCATCTTCTGATGGATACTTCCAGCAGGATGATGAACCATGTCACAAGAAATGTCTCAGAGATTCTCATCATGATGAGGTGGAACAGGAGATTTCATCATGGATGTGGTAGAATAGGTATTTTTTAATCGTGATGTGGGACATTCTCATTGTGGTTAGCAGCAACAGTGTGATGCTTCATGTCAATTTGGAGAAAAATCTCTTGAGGAAAATTTTCAACACCCGGTTTAGTCTTTGACACCACAAATTAATGCAGTTCTGGAAAAAAAAGGGGTCCAACCTATAGGGGGACATGTTAAAGCGGTCGGTTTATGTATATCTGGCTTGCTTTTGTTCTTTAAGGATTTCTCCAGTGGATCACATCAGCTCAGTAACTCTTGACTCGTTTTCCTCATCTTTTGGCTTAATAATTACAGAATAATTGCCTCGCTATATCTTACTCAACAGGGAGTACTTAACCACTGAGACCGTGAAATAACAGGCTGGGACGAGATGATCTGCACGAGTCAGCTGTATTACAAATTCTTTCCTTCTCTCTGATGGTAGAGTAGACGGGGGGAGGAGGAGACCGTCTGTGGGGAGAGCGCACGCTCCACCAGTCCACAGCCTGTTCTTGTGTCCACACAGAGAAGCACAAAGGCCCCCAATCCACATTTGACGCTCAGTGGCCATGGACACAAGGAGAGACTTCCTGTCTCAGAAAATAGAACTCAATTAACAGTTTTGCTGCAGGCATATTGGAACATTGTTTCATTAACGAGATGAATACAGTCTGATAATTACTTCATCTCAATTAGAAAAAAAGGCTACAGTCTATATTGATTGTGGATGATGAGCTTGAAGGTTAATTAGGAACACGATATTTCAAAATACTGTGTTGCTGTTGCAGCTGTTGGTTTACTGCAGGTCGTCTTGTTGCATTGAAAAAACTTAGTTATCATTTCCAAGACAATTCGCAAAAATAACCTGCTTTCCTCCTGAACCTGGACTCCAGTCTGTGCTTTAAGACTCTGATCCACTAGAGGACGCCGTAGTGCTGCTGAAAGACTTTACACAGCAGCCGGTGCAACTGAAACGCATCACAAAGCTCCCATTAATGCACCTGTGCAAAGCCAAATGGAACAAACTAAGAGTGCATTACCATTAACAATACAAATGACACCATTAGGCGCACTTGGCTCTCAGGCCCTGATTGCTATAAATAGATTCACTTGGTCTTGGACACTTTGTGCTGTGCTTGCATAATGACAGCACTCAAATTAATTCAGGATCTGTGAATTGAGTTCCATAATGTGATGTGAAAGGAGACATTTTGGGCTTTTTTGTGTGATTTTTTTTCTCTGCTGCAATACTAGCTGCTCTGATGTAAGTCTAATGGAAGTCTGTTGCAGAGCATTTTAGTCTTATTATTGCTGACAATGTGTGCAAAATAATGACCTTTTTTGTCAATAAAGATTTTATTTTTCCTACTGCAGCTAACTGACCTCAAAGTGGTTCTACCACTGCTCTATAAAACAAACAGAGCAGAGCAGAGGCAGCTTGACTGCCCCTCACTGGGACTGTGGACAGGACCTTCAAGCGTTTGGCGAAAGGAGACCATTATGTGTACTACTTTTCTCCATCTTTAATAAGAATACTTAACGATGAAATGAAAGGTAAAATTAAGCCAGCATGTCAGAGGCTCTAAGCCAAGAATGCCACAAGTGTCCCTAATTTTCTTATAGTGGAGACGGGTGCAGATGACAGACTGCAGTTAATAAGGAGAGGGAATTATGTGTGCTATCAGAAAGCATCAGTAGATTCTTTCATTTGGCTGCTTTGCCTTTTTGACTGTTACAAACATCTGACAGAGGACAGATGGCAAACTATCCTAAATCTGATTACTTCTTCTAGTCTGCATTGAATCTGACATTGGTAACATACTGAGTAAACTGCAAAGACCCAACGGCTATGCTAAAGCTAGCCAGCTAGCGACCAGCAGAATACACCAAAAAGGGAAGATTATGTCCAGTTTAGTGCAAGAGTGTGTTGCTATCAACTAGCAGCTACGCAAGGCTATTTATTGCTACAGTTCTTAGCATTGATAAGTCATACTTTTTTTTTTATCTTGCAATGCTTAAAGGAATGAAAACATAAGCAACAATATGGATTTTCACCTTTAAGAGAAAATTATTCAGAGGATTATCAGTCATGTGCACAATTTCAGAGGCACATTGGTACTTTAAGCTCATTGTCCACATATGCTAACCCCTAATTTGACAATGACAATGCTGATCACTGGTATTATAAAGAAGTTATCTATGCATAGTTAGCTTATTATAGTAATGTCCAATTCCCACAAAGTTAGAACCAAATGGTGCAAAACGTAAATAAACGCATAATGCAGTGATTTCCATCAGAACATATTTTATTCCCAGTACAACGTGATCCCCAATGCTGGTCCTCATGGCCCACCATCCGGGAGGTGTTAGATGTTTCCCTGCTGCAGCACACCTGATTCACACCTGATCTGACAAGCTCTGAATAAATCTGCTATTGAACCAAAAGTGAGTCATATACGTTGCAGCAGGGAAACAAAGAAAACATATCAGATGTTGAAACTGAGACTTGTGGGCTCATTGTGAATCTGATGCAGCAACACATCTTCAAAATGTTGAAGCAGGAGCAACAAAAGGCTGGAAAAGTAACAAATGGAGGAGATTAAATGAAATTAGCAACAGGCTAGTAGCATGACTGGGTATAAGAGGAGCATTTCAGAGAGGTAGAGACTCTCAGGATACATTCACATCAGCCCTTTTTATTCTCATCGTGGTCCGTTTGCTCGGAAAGTCCACTTTGATTAGGTTAATGTAAAGAGATATATTTATTATATCAACATATTGAACAGAAAAAACTATAATATAAATAGTCTCAAATCATTTATTGTGTAGTTCAAAGCAAGTATAAATGATGCTGACTGATGTGTGTCTGTTTGCTCACACACCAGGTCTTCTTTAAGCCTATATTCACCCCCGTTCTGGATGGGAGAAAAAGATCAAGAATCTGCTCAACCAGACCTCCAGGATCTGATCAACCAGACCTCCAGGATCTGATCAACCAGACCGCCAGGATCTGATCAACCAGACCTCCAGGATCTGATCAACCAGACCACCAGGATCTGATCAACCAGACCTCCAGGATCTGATCAACCAGACCACCAGGATCTGATCAACCAGACCTCCAGGATCTGATCAACCAGACCTCCAGGATCTGATCAACCAGACCTCCAGGATCTGATCAACCAGACCTCCAGGATCTGATCAACCAGACCACCAGGATCTGATCAACCAGACCTCCAGGATCTGATCAACCAGACCACCAGGATCTGATCAACCAGACCACCAGGATCTGATCAACCAGACCTCCAGGATCTGATCAACCAGACCTCCAGGATCTGATCAACCAGACCACCAGGATCTGATCAACCAGACCTCCAGGATCTGATCAACCAGACCACCAGGATCTGATCAACCAGACCTCCAGGATCTGATCAACCAGACCACCAGGATCTGATCAACCAGACCTCCAGGATCTGATCAACCAGACCACCAGGATCTGATCAACCAGACCTCCAGGATCTGATCAACCAGACCTCCAGGATCTGATCAACCAGACCACCAGGATCTGATCAACCAGACCTCCAGGATCTGATCAACCAGACCACCAGGATCTGATCAACCAGACCACCAGGATCTGATCAACCAGACCTCCAGGATCTGATCAACCAGACCTCCAGGATCTGATCAACCAGACCTCCAGGATCTGATCAACCAGACCTCCAGGATCTGATCAACCAGACCTCCAGGATCTGATCAACCAGACCTCCAGGATCTGATCAACCAGACCACCAGGATCTGATCAACCAGACCTCCAGGATGTGATCAACCAGACCACCAGGATCTGATCAACCAGACCTCCAGGATCTGATCAACCAGACCTCCAGGATCTGATCAACCAGACCTCCAGGATCTGATCAACCAGACCACCAGGATCTGATCAACCAGGATCTGCTCAACCAGACCGCCAGGATCTGATCAACCAGACCTCCAGAATCTGCTCAACCAGACCACCAGGATCTGATCAACCAGGATCTGCTCAACCAGACCTCCAGGATCTGATCAACCAGACCTCCAGGATCTGATCAACCAGACCTCCAGGATCTGATCAACCAGACCTCCAGGATCTGATCAACCAGACCTCCAGGATCTGATCAACCAGACCTCCAGGATCTGATCAACCAGACCACCAGAATCTGCTCAACCAGACCACCAGGATCTGATCAACCAGACCTCCAGGATCTGATCAACCAGACCTCCAGGATCTGATCAACCAGACCGCCAGGATCTGATCAACCAGACCTCCAGGATCTGATCAACCAGACCTCCAGGATCTGATCAACCAGACCTCCCGGATCTGATCAACCAGACCTCCAGGATCTGATCAACCAGACCTCCAGGATCTGATCAACCAGACCACCAGAATCTGCTCAACCAGACCACCAGGATCTGATCAACCAGGATCTGCTCAACCAGACCACCAGGATCTGCTCAACCAGACCTCCAGGATCTGCTCAACCAGACCACCAGGATCTGATCAACAAGACCACCAGGATCTGATCAACCAGACCACACTTTTGTTGTATTATGCACACTGGGTAGTCATCAAAAACCACACACTGCTTGTTTGTAGATGTTGGTTTAATGTTAAGTAGCTAAAAGGTTGGTAGGATGTGCCGACTTCACGCAGTAGCATCAAAGAAACACATTTAATCAGCACAAATTTAATCTTTAGACTTGATTTTTTCCATCACAGAGCAAAGCTAAAGCACCAACAGGATTCATACGACTGAGAGCAGCAACTGCTCAGGCTGCTCCACGTATTTCAGATCCTGACACACATGCAGCATTTGTCTGCAGGAGCTGTAAGTAGCAGAGTTAGAACTGGATCTGGAGATGAATAAAAAGGCCATTTGTTTAACAGGACATGTGAAAGGAAGCAGAACATTCCGGGTAATCTGTCTAACTGTGCACAGGCTATCAGTGTTTTTATCCGTGTCTCTGAAGGATAGTTTAAACATTCCCAAAAAAAAAAACTCTAGTAGCAGTCAGGTTGAATGTCTGCGCGGCGGATGCTTTCTTTAGTTTTGTGACTCAGATACAGCAGTTTCTCAGTGATGAAGAAAATATTTACAGCCATAAATGGAAGAAGGTCTTCATTTTACATCTACTGCTTACATCGTTACTCCGGACATTTTCTTTCTTTTTTATAGATAACCTTAAGAGATAAAGAAAAAATACATCAGACACTCAAAGACAACAATCTTTGCAGCAGTTGTTGGATAAAATGTACAAGGGGAATACAGATGTAATTATAAAGGAGGTCCACTTGACCTTGGTGATGGCCTGACCTTTCCTTTCACAAAGCAAGATCGCTTAACTAAGCAGCATGAATAACAACACAAAATGTCAGAGCAGTCTGTCTCCTCACTGAACTACAAGTGTGTGTCAAGGGCACCGCTGGTGAGAGTTGAGATTATCAATCCATTAACTTATCCTCTGATAGCTGTAAATTATTGTGATAACCTGTTAAGCAGAATTTATTGCATTATAGTAAACCAAATAAGGTAAAACGTCGACCAAATGATCAGGATTGAGTTTGTTCACATTATTTCATGAAATATTTTACTTATTTGCCCAATATTTGTGACATTGTGGTGCAAGAGGGAAAAGTTCAAGTCCAGTACATCAACTAACTACGAGTGAAGACCCCACATGTTTCCTGCTGTAGACGAAGACCGACTCTACAGTCAGAGTTAACCAGAAGTACATCGCCCTACCAGGAAATACCACACCATCTGGATGTGAATAAGCAGGCAAGAGCTTCTTATTGGATAGTTCCTGCATGGATGAAGATTGGTTTGGTTTGGTTCGGTATAGAAAGTTTATTTGAATATAATGACAAATCTAAAAACAAATATAGAAACAAAACATATGACAAAATGTTCAGAAGGAGTGGGTAGAAGCATAAGCTCATATATATATAATCCCACCCTAGGGATGAAGTCATGTAGAGACGATGGATGATGATGTTCGAGATGCTACAAGGTATTTAAACCTAAATGACGCAGCAGTCACCTTCCCATTTCTGAAAGAACCATGTGGGAAGACACATCCAGTGGTCGTGGCAGAGATGTTAGTCTGTTAAGAAAGGTCAGATCATTGGCATCAAGCAAAGATACATGGAAGGAGATGCAGACGCTTCTAAAACTGGGTTCAGAATTGTCCAACACACTATTAAAAACTGGAAGGATAATGAGGAACCATCATCTTCCAGGAAGTAAAAACCCTGATGATGGTGGTGGGTGATAACTTCAGATGGAAGAAAAACAACAGTAGAACTCAGGGCCATGTTTAATGTTTCCACATGAACAATGTGAACAGCTGTGGAGCCAGATGAAACCCACTGATCAACCAGGAGAACCAGAGAAAAGGGTTTCAGTTTGCTAGGGAGCAGAAAGACTGGACTCTGGAGCTGGAAGAAGGTCATGTGGTCTGATGAGTCCAGATGTGCCCTGTTCCAGAGACATAGTAGCATCAGGGTTAATCCTCAATGTGGAAGACGGATACACAGACAGACCTGTCCATCTCCTGCATTGGATATGCATATTTTATCTGTTTTTAAGGAGCTTAGGTATCTGTCACTCGAGGAAAAAAATGGAGCAGTACCACAGAAATCGGGAGGGTAGCTGAAACGCAACCAGCGAAAGGAACAAACCAGAGAAAAAAGGAACAGAGACACTAACCGCCAGTTAAAAAGCAGCTGAACAAGACACACAAGAAAACCTTTGCGGTTTTCTTCTTCTTCTGGTGTTTTTGGATGGTTGTAAACGACTTTGTAGTGGTGCATTACCGCTACCAACCGCCATCAAAAAGCGGAATGAACTCTGAACTCACCACTGCCCTCTAGTGGATTTACTGAGTAAACAACCATATAAAAGATGACTCTATGAAATGGGCCTTAAGACAGGAGGCAGAGGAAGTGATGTAGACATCATGAGGTCAGTCGATTCCAAGAAGACACACCAGGATTCATGGGGTGGGATTTGGAAAGAGTGGTTCAGGGACCAGGAGACATGTTCTCACATGGACTGGCCTCCACAGAGTCCAGACCTGAAGCACACAGAGAATGTTTGGGATGTGCTGGAGAAGCCTGGTGCAGAGGTCAGACTCTTCATAATCAATACAAGAACTTAGAAAAAACAAATGCAACAATAGATGGAAATAAATCTAACGCAGAAGCTTGTTGAATAAAAATTGACACAGAACAATGTTGGAAACACGGCTAATGGTGGTCCAATGAAATATTATTACAGTACAACTCTGCTCATTTTAATATGTTGATTTTTTTTTAAATTAAACTATTCTTATACTAGTTTTGTAAAAGAATAAATATATTTAATTTGCCTTCAGGTATATAAAAAAAAGGATCCTTTCTTGATTTAATCTCATCTCCAGACAGACAGACAGACAAGCCTTTCAATCCGAGCAGATTTACAGCTGGTTAATCTGAGGCACAAAGAAGAAAGCTACAGCTCTTTTTATGGATCATTTAAAAGAAATATTGGTGAAAAAATGAAGTAAAGACTTAATTAGCATCACATCCATCATTTACATGAAGGAGTACTCGATGTGATGCATAATGAACACCATAAGCCTGTGAGCACAACAGGGAGGTTGACCCCTCACAGGAAACTCTCTGATACTCTTAATTAGATTGTTGTATTGTAGTTTGACCTTGGTGGAAGACACTCTACACTCCTCTGCCTCTCCCTCCCACTCCCTCTTTCTCTTGCTGTTGGTTGTGCTGGCAGGCAGGAGAGAACATAGTAGAGCATGGGCATTTTCTCCTGGAGGGTAGGAGAGAAATGCAATCAGCAATTCAATCGTGGCCATTGTGTAGCAGTGCTGATGAGCTTTGCAGAGTAGATAATGGATTAAATTATTTATCCCCCTCCTCCTCCCCAGTGCTCATTGTTGCCTCCTCTTTGTGCTGCTACAGCGGTACACAGGCGTAGGTTGAAGGCCTAGATCACTCGCTGCCTTTCATAGTTCTAATTTTTCTAATTAGCGCTTGAATGCAGAAGGTCTCTCTTCCCTTTACGTCCTGCCTCCACTGCGCCGTTCATTGTCAGATACATTCCTCGAGGTGAGCATGTGAACCTGTCAGCATCCAATTCAATGACAGAAAATACCTCCGCGCCACCACATCGACGTCACCCCTCCTTTTGCTTCTCTGGTAGAAACGCTAAATGATCTTGATGATAGCCTAATCAAGGACGGCTTTTTTTTTAAATGAAGGAATTAGCCTGCAGCAGCAGCTGTGAAGAGGACTGGTTGATCTGGGATTAGAAACACGACCAAAGTGTGACTTCGCCAGCTGTTTGCAATCATGTGGTGAACTGGTGGAAAAATAGACAAACCAGTAATTATGGAGCCTAACGTCCATAATCTATCTATCTATCTATCTATCTATCTATCTATCTATCTATCTATCTATCTATCTATCTATCTATCTATCTATCTATCTATCTATCTATCTATTTATCTATCTATCTATCTATCTATCTATCTATCTTTCTATCTTTCTATCTATCTATCTATCTATCTATCTATCTATCTATCTGTCTGTCTGTCTGTCTGTCTGTCTATCTATCTATCTATCTGTCTGTCTGTCTGTCTGTCTGTCTATCTATCTATCTGTCTGTCTGTCTGTCTGTCTATCTATCTATCTATCTGCCTGGATGTCTGTCCTCCTGTCTGTCTGCCTGTCACATAATACCCCTACCTTAATTCTCGCTGTCATAAATTGCGTAAATCTAAACCAGAAAACAGAAATATCAAAATGAAAAATGATCATGGAAACACATTTTGAGACACATTAAATATTGCGGAGAAGATTTTCTGTTAGCATTCAGTGGTTTTTCAGATGCGTCTTTATAGAAGTATATGACAAAAGCAGAAACCCTTTGTTGGACAAGTGAGCTGAAGCAGGAAAACAACTACTTAGCAGGACAGTGGGTCTTGATGACCGGAGTTGGGGATGCCTGCTCTGCTGGGCTGAGATCTGGTGACTGTGGAGACCGTTGGAGTGGTGAACTCATTATTATGTTCCAGGAAGCAGTTTTCACTTCCACTTTGCCAGATTATCACATTTTGTGCATAATTTGTATGAATCCAAAAGTTCTGTACATTAAAACCTTATTCCTGCATCCGTCTGTGTCTTTGAGCCTTGCATCTGCAATGTGACACATAATTTAAACAGCAAACTTTAAACAAAGGAATCTGAACTCAAGTGTTTTGACATGAAACAAACCCATAATTTCTCTTGTTTAATTGGTCTCGCAGTATGTTGACGTTTCTTTAACTGGTCTTCTATCAAAACATCTGATCAGATCATGTTCAACCTCTTGCAACTTATTCCAACTCTTGTATATGTTGGCCAGTATTTAATGCCTCAGAAATCAATCCGATGTGATTGTTGGAAACGTTATAGCCTCCTCTGTAATTTGTAATAACCTTCATGTAATTAACTTAAAACTTGATGCCGAGCATGAGTTTATAATGAGCTGCAAGAACAAAGACGTCCAGATTTGATTAGATCCTTTGAAAAATATGAATTGGTGTTAATAAAAACCTCCAGGAGTTTGTAATCATTTGAGTATTAATATCTTTTCGTGCAGATTTAGCCTAAAAGATTCATGCTAAGTCTCCAGTACTCCTATGCTTTTTATGTATCTACTTTTTGTGTTTGCACACTGATGCTGAGAAGGAAAGGACATGCATACAGGAAAACCTTTCAGTCCTGCATGACAGCGCTAACACAAGCTAATACAAGTGTTGACAGATGATGCAACTGTTGTGGTCAGCCCTCCCACCCCTAAAAAGTACCAGGGTTGTCTCAGTTGCAGAGACAGTGCTGCAGACTCCTTGTCTCCCTATTATTCTTACTGCGGCTGGCAGAGGCTTACATGTACTGTAAGATCCAGAGCAATGTGGCCTGCTTGTGTTACATACTTTTGTGGGCCGCCTCCCTGACAACTGGCAACAAAGGATCCATTGAGCAGAGGCAGCGAAGAGGGGGCTTTGATGGGTAATCTGCATGCGATTGTAGAGGGAAACTGGAGCTGGGTTAAAGGAAACAGGTGCAACTAATTACAATGTCCCCAGTTCTCTTTACCTCTGGATTTCCTCCTGCTTTCTCTCTTTCTTTCATTTTCTTTATCGCCCTTGTTTTCCTTATTACGAAATCTTTTGCGGGGGTGAAAGTCCCTAATGAGAAAGCTGCACACACACATGCAGCAAAAACACAGCGAGCATGCAGCTTCATTCCTGCCTTACTCACAGGTCAGACATCAAAGTTAGGAGGTGAAATCTTTGAAGGAAGCAACACGACATTTTAATTTAATACTTGACGCCACACGTGTTGCAGCTTTGCTCTTTGCACGTCAACGCACTTTCTGATCTGCGATCAGCTGAAACGACAACAAGCTTCAGGCCTTTTTTTCAAAGTGTGTGTAGTCTGCATGGTGAAATAATGGGAATGTAAGAGCTTTATAATACGGCAGGACTGCAGCATAAACTCAACAGTTGATATAATTTCCAACATTTCAAGTATTAGGCTTTACTTCTGAGTTCTGATGCACTACAGAGGTCATTTTCTCTGACCGCAGTGGAGATCAATTTAAAACATGATCCATCAACAGTCAGACCTTTTTCCCATTTTCCTCAGAGCTTGATTTGGACAGAGGTGATTGGTCAAATCCAAACAGATAAATCACAAAAATAAGCTGCTCAAAACATAAAACATTGCAAGGCTGTTTGGCATCGACTGTGGAGTTTAAACTCATAAGCAGATTCATTTGCTTTGTTTTGTTCTGGAAGAGCTGACTGGTGTTGCATCTGATGAGCAGATGAAGAGACTTCTGATCCTGACATTTACATAACTGGTTGTTTGTTAGTCATTAGCTAAGCAGCTTATGGGAGGTTTATATGACCCTTAGGATTCACTCTGTGCTGCTCCCAGTATGCCCAGTATGCAAGCTTCTTCACCACCAAGCATCCACTCAGCTGGTTGAGTGGTCCATCCAGCAGGATGTGACACTGAACCCAACCACGTCAGAAAGCAACAGATGACTGGACCCTGGTCCACTATCCTGCAGGTATTAGAGGTTTCCCTGCTGCAACACACCTGATTAAAATGAAATGGATCTCTGGTAAGCACTACAGTCTGCTACTGAGCCGTCAAGTGTGTCGCAGCAGGGAAACATTGAAGTTCTGCTGGTCTGTGGGCCTTAGGAATGGGAAGTGGGGATCCTGCAGAGTGCATACGTACTGGTGAACGAGAAACTCCAGGAAACTGCTTTGTAGAACCTTGAAAAGGTAAAAATGAAAAGGTGCGATTGCATGGAGGTGAAAACCATTTTCCATTTCAATGGTAATTAATTTAAGTCAGCTTTATTTCAGTGCTGCAAGTTCACAGCAAAGTCACCAAAGGTTCTTTTCCAGACTCAATCAAATTCACTGCAGTCCAATTATAATCCAGTTAAAACAGATTCATGACGTGATCCACAGCAGTCCAGTTTCTGATAACTGTTTATATGAACCGATTCATACAAATAATTACAGTTCAGGACACCAATAGACTGCATTCAGAACCAGAACCAGGAAGGAAAACCTCCATCTGGACCAGAACCAGGAAGGAAAACCTCCATCAGGACCAGAACCAGGAAGGAAAACCTCCATCAGAACCAGAACTAGGAGAGAAAACCTCCATCAGAACCAGAACCAGGAGAGAAAACCTCCATCAGGACCAGAACCAGGAAGGAAAACCTCCATCTGGACCAGAACCAGGAAGGAAAACCTCCATCAGAACCAGAACTAGGAGAGAAAACCTCCATCAGAACCAGAACTAGGAGAGAAAACCTCCATCAGGACCAGAACCAGGAAGGAAAACCTCCATCAGGACCAGAACCAGGAGAGAAAACCTCCATCAGGACCAGAACCAGGAAGGA
The DNA here is from genome assembly GCF_933228915.1 of Telmatherina bonti. Taxonomy (NCBI): domain Eukaryota; kingdom Metazoa; phylum Chordata; class Actinopteri; order Atheriniformes; family Telmatherinidae; genus Telmatherina; species Telmatherina bonti. The sequence goes on from NC_136626.1 coordinate 35,455,589, forward strand.
AAACCTCCATCAGAACCAGAACCAGGAAGGAAAACCTCCATCTGGACCAGAACTAGGAGAGAAAACCTCCATCAGGACCAGAACCAGGAAGGAAAACCTCCATCAGAACCAGAACTAGGAGAGAAAACCTCCATCAGGACCAGAACCAGGAAGGAAAACCTCCATCAGAACCAGAACCAGGAAGGAAAACCTCCATCTGGACCAGAACCAGGAAGGAAAACCTCCATCAGGACCAGAACCAGGAGAGAAAACCTCCATCTGGACCAGAACCAGGAAGGAAAACCTCCATCAGGACCAGAACTAAAGACAGTGATCGTCCTGGACCAGTTGGAGGTGGAGATGAGAGGAGAAAGACATCAACCAGACATTCTGGTCCAGACAAACTGCTGCTCGCTGGATATTTTCTCTTCTTCAGACCTTCTCCGGAAACACCGGAGATGGTTTTCTGTTAAAATCCCAGTAAACACTCAGACCAACAACCATGCTGCGTTCAAAGTCACTCAAATCTCCTTTCTTCCTCATCATGCTCAGTTTGACCTTCATCAAGTCGTCTTCATCATGTCTACATGACTACATTCTGCCACTTGATTGACTGATTAGATATTTGTGGTATGAAGTTGATGAAGAGGCCAATGAGACGCTGTTTTGTAGCTAAATAAACTGAGCACATGTTGAAGCTATACTTAAAATGGAAAGAATAGAAACATAAAACAGAGTCTTCTTTCTTTAACGCTGAAATAAATCAGCATAGATCAAGCAGTTACTCTGATGCTTTAGATCTTCATCTTTTCATCTGGTTGGTGTAGTCTCTGAGCTTTTCCATTTATCAGTTCAGAATCAGAATATGAAGTTATTAATTTGCAGTTCTTTGTTATTTTTGTCTTCATTACCAGCGACTGATGAAATGCTTTCCATAAAACAGGCCACTCGACCCCTGTGGTTTCTCTTATGTATGAGAGCTAATAGTGAGTTGGGATCTCAGATACAGAGTGGGGACACGCCAACGGGGGAAAAATAAGTGATTATTTAACTTTACAGATCCGTTCTCGATGAGCGAGATCATTCAAAGCGTGCTGGCTCGCAACAACACATTCCAAGGCCCATGCTTCATGCAGGGTGCGATATCTCCTCCTGCCCTGCCACACCTCCACCACAGATTAGCTCCTTCTATGTGTGTGCGAGGGAGGAAAGGAAAACAATCCTGCACTAACAAAACCATTATTAGTTCATTATGAATTAGAGAGCCACATCTGCAACTA
>NC_136626.1:35461847-35487366 GCF_933228915.1 Telmatherina bonti
TATTATTATAATATTCCACCCCTGCTTGAGGATATTTTCCTTCCATCTGAGGATGGAGGTGGGAGTGTGGATATACTCCGTTATCTGCTTTCATCACAAGCAGCCTACGCAGGTAGAAATGAGACAGAGCAGCAGAGCTTTGCAATGGTAAATAGGATGTCTGATTGAAAGATTGGCCCACCTGGCCGTGACTGTCAGGACGCCTCATCCAAACGCAGGCAACCACACCGCTCACCCACTTGCCACTCCGTGCTGCCCAAATGGCGTGAGACGGGACCCCTGTCTGAGGAGATTGCTTACGGAGCGCTGCGAGTGGGCCCTGATAGAGGAACACTTATCTCTGGGTAATTACTTTCTCTGCACAATGAATAAAATGAGAGACAGCTCCATAATCTATGGTCTGGCAAGCTTGAAGATTGCACAGCCACTCATATTATTCGCCAAGACTAATATGCAGAGATGATAAACAAGTGAGGTTATCTTTGGCTTGTCTCAACGTAGAGTGGGAGCTGTCCACATTTACTTTAAACCAAAATTTATTTCAATTTAATTAGTGGAACACACACGAATGAAAACCTACTATATCACTGGGTCTGCTGGGTTTCCGTGGAAACATAATTACTCTGGCATGTAAGCTGCAGGGGACTTAACCTGGACGTCTGAACGTCCATAAATTTGGGCCACATTTAAGTGCATATTTGGTATCACTTCTTCAGGAGGTGAAAGCTCATTTTAATTTATTTATTTCTTGCAAAGTCACTCTGTGCTGATGGATATTTGCGGCTCTCTCTAGTTTCTGGTCTTTGTGGAGGGTATGAGACTTCCCCACTCCTTTGTTGAGCTTTGTAATTGGCTGTGTGTTCATGACAAAAGAGGCTCATGGAGGGACCCTGATGAGAAACTGCCTCAATCCAAGGTCCTCTGTTTCTAGATGGGCTTAATCAGAATTGCTGCAAAGACTCTAAGAGCCCACAGAGAGGGCCTGTTTCATTTTCCTGTTGTCTTTTGTCATCCTCACATCGACTCCCCTAATTATTTCAGAGCCCAGAAAATCTGCTGAAAGGATTGGGTAAGTGTAAGTGAAGAGGTCAGTCTCCTAGAATAACCAGAAATGTGTCATTAGAGCCGAGGAAGAAGGGAGGTTTAGAGAAAAGACACTCATTTCAAAGAGGTGCTCTAAAGGACAAATAGCTTTCATGCATAAAGGGTCTGCCCAACCAAAACAATCTACAGTGAAATACCCTCTTTATATTGCAGATGCATGCGGTCAAGGCCACCATAATGGACTGAGGTTTCAGCTCACTATCGGGAGGAAGGTTTAGTGAAATCTGTTTGAAAATGTTCCTGGTTTACATGATTATCTCACAGCTTTTGATGAAGTATTTGACAATCACAGGCAACATCTAAGCCAAAGAGATCTCACCACAACAGTCTTCCCAAGAAACTCACTCAGATTAGCTTCATTATTACATCATTTTAACCTGAACTCTTTTATAATGGCCAACGCAGTCCTGATCCAGTTCCTGTTGAGCTTCCAACAACGTGTGTCCAGAACTACGACCACATCTATGACGTTACCTCGTCCGGGGCGACAGAGAAGGCCTGAAGAACAGCTGACATTAGACCGGACTTTGAAGAAAGCGCTGAACTCTGTGCTACCCTTTAGTGGATGTATTAGCTAGCAATCATGCCAACGCAAGGTAGGCACATTGCATGGAGAGTACGGACACGTTTGAAAGGACTTAGCTAGTTATGTATATGGTGAGCATAAATGGCACCTAACATGATGACAATATTTCGATCCCAAAGGAAAAGAGGGTCTCTTTTTCTTCAAACTGAGCAGGTATGGTAAATGGGAAGATTTGCTATTGGATGTCCTTTTGTTCTTTATTTGTATGTATTTTAAGCACATTTAAAGCTGGATTTATACTTGCCTGCTGCCTGGGGGATGCTATGCTGGTCCTACCGTACTGGCTGGTGAAATGTGCTCCCGCAAACAATGCTTTGTACTTGTAGTGTTGTAGTTCTTCCTTTGTGTTTACTGCACAAATTAGGCAAAAAGCTCCAGAAACCCAGAAGCATGCAACCACAAACCAACCAATCACAAAGCAGAACAGTCTGTATGACTGTGCTGGGTGCAGGCCAGTTCTGGAAGAAGTGTATCTCAAGCATCTGCAGACCAAAGAGGGATGACATCATAACCAATAGAGGCTGTGTGAGCATAAATCCAATTCAATTGAGGATATACAATACCAGTCAAAAGTTTGGACTCACTTTGTCATCAAATCTAATCGGTAAGTGTGTCCAAACCTTTGATTTGCAGTATAAAGCAAAAGTTAGTGGCTTTTTCAAATAGTTGCTAAAAACTCATTCACAGACTGGTGAAGACTATATTACTGAGAATGTCTCATCTACGTATAGACTAACTCCCCAACTGTGCAACCTGGGAAAGAGAATATCAGATACAATGAAAATTGTATGGAGAAAACCACTTTCTCCTTTGTTTCCAACTGCTTTACCATACCCCTCTGTTTTCCATCCAACCCCAACCCATCTCTTATGTTGGATGGATACGGATCATTTCATCCATCTTACATGAGTCATTTGTCCATTTTGGAGTCCTTGCAGAGCTGTACTCTTATGTAATGTACATACTCAGGGTACAGATCCCTCTCAATAAATCTAATTAGTAAATGTGTCCAACCTTTTGGCCAGTAATTTAGCAAACAAAGCAGTGCGTTTGGAAACCATTAGGGGGCAGTATAACTGAAATACGGCTGTCAAACAGAAGCAGAAGAAGCTGTTGCTATAATCTGGCAGCAGACCATGCATTGTTTTGATGATTTCCTCCTTTATCGTAATGTTTGTTATTGTCTGAAACTGAGGTCAGAACTCAGAACCGAAGCCCAAACTCTGCACTGCCCCCTTGGTGGATAGTTTCACTAACCGCCATGCTAGCGTACAGGATGTATGAAGGTGTGAGAGTCGTGACGATGTATCTGTTCATGTACGTACAGGAGAGGCCTCAGTGGGCACCTTATCCTATCGAACTGAAGGGGTAGGGTTAATGTGAATTACTGGAATTGGGCAAACATTCTGTTTGTTTTATTGTATAGTCTCTATAAAATCGAACAAATCTTTCTGCATTTTAACTTTTATTTTTATCTTAAGTTTAATGTGTTATATAATGTGTAAAATAATATGTTGAAATTATTAGCGGCTGGTCATAAATAGCTTGAATCGTAAGCATTTATGTGTAGATTTTTATTATTATTATTTTCTATTATTGTAAAGTCTGTAACATTTGTTCCCTCTGCACATACTGCCTGTACTGTAGCAGAAAGCTATTTAGTGGGGATGTTGCGCTGTATGAGGGTGATAGGAGTAATCAAGGAGAGGAGGGGGCTTCTCCATAGGAAGTTCCTGCAAACAGAGTGCACCCACTTTTTAAACCCCATTTGTCTTGTTAATGCTCCCCTCTGATTACCTGATTGCACTGGATGACTGTGGAGAAATCTGATTGCGTAAAATTATATAGTGCAAACTTTTGATTGGGGAGGGATCTGGTGAGCTTGCTGCCACCTTTGACAAGCTTTGTGAAATTTGGCCTGGCTGATTTGAAATCAGCTAAGTGTCACATCTCATAATTGTAATCAGAACTTAATTTTTTATCCTTGTTCTCTCTAACAACCCAACTTTTCTCATGCAAACTTTCAAAGCCTGAGCGACATGGCAGATATGCTCAACATGGAGCAGCAACAGCAGAACAATGGTACAGCAAAATGCATTCGTTTGTTTGTAAACTAATATTTCCCAGAGATCTACAGCCATGTTAATCACTGGCAAGGAATGATAACTTTGTACGTTTTTATCTTAAAGACAATAATAATGATGATAAATATTCAGTTTGACACATGAAGCTCTGCTTAATTCTCAAAGTAAAAACTACAGTCCAGATGAAAATGTACTCACCTGCCGCTTCACCAGCTCGATATATACACACACACATATATATATATATATATATATATATATATATATATATATATATATATATATATATATATATACAGTATGTATATATATATATATATATATATATATATATATATGTATATATATATATATATATATATATATATATATATATATATATATATATATATATATATATATGTATATATATATATATATATATATATATACATATATACATATATATATATATATATATATATATATATATATACATACTGTATATATATATATATATATATATATATATATATATGTATATGTATATATATATATATATATATATATATATATATATATATATATATATATATATATATATATATATATATATATATATATATATATATGTATATATATGAAATGGCTTGATGGCTTGTGACATTTCAGTGATTGCAACTCAGTGATAAGCTTTTCAAAAATCCATACTTACACAACATTGCATACTCCTCATTAATTAACCTCGTATTGATCAGTGACCTTGCCACTTCTATTACAAACCAACTTACAACTCAGTGAGCTTGTGTTCTGGTACAGTATCTGAGATGGAGAATGAGGTGAGGCCAATTCTGCAACGTTTGGAGTGTTTCATGGATGTAAAGGGGAAGTTTGAGCTGAAAGACCCGTCCAGCAGCAGGCTGAAGAGGCAGCAGGATGGGGTTCTTTTGTACGACTGTGGATGAAAAGATTGGAAAGAAATCAAAACATCAATTTGAAGGTGTCAAAACATGTTCTCTAAATAAAAAAGCAAAAACAAAAAAGTAAAATATTCTTTGAGGGCTTCGTTAGGATAACTGAATTGTTCCTTAAAACAATTATTCAGACAGATTTTAACCTAAACGGACAGTAAACTCTCATCTTTTCAGTTTTGAAATGTTGAGTGAGAAGAGTATGATTCGTAACTCAGCGTAAAACGTTAGCCAGATGCTAATGCACATATTACAACACAAGAACAAAAAAAAAGTTTGTTTCCAACAAGTAGGAAGTCTCCAAAGTGGATATTCCCTCCGTGAACCTACTGCTCAGGAATGATGTAAATGTCATATCCATGGACCAGCTAAGCTCTGCTGACACATGTTTCTAAGTACTGGAAAGATGTTGCCTTCCCTTGCTACATGGTGGTTCGAGCACTTGCAGAAAGAATCTTTATTTCAGTCAGAGAGAAACATTCAAATCAATGTCCAGTTCAATATATGTTTTTCCTGGTTCTGGTTCTTATGAACGGTTTTCTTCCTGGTTCTGGTTCTTCCTGGTTCTGGTTTTTATGGAGGTCTTTCTTCCTGGTTCTGATGAACGTATCGGATATGATGTGGTGTTTTTTGTGTCTTCTGTTCTCGTTTCCTGTCCTAATCTGTGGTTCTTCCTGTTTAGCTCTCCTTGTGTATTGTAGCCTGTTTTGCTCTCTGTCCATCAGCTCACCTGGTTTGATTCTCTGATTTGTTTCACCTGTTCCTCGTTAGTCGCTCAGTGTATTTATACTCTGTGGTTCTGAGTTTCCATTGTCAGATCATCCTGTTATGTCTCTTTCCTGTCTTCAATCCAGTCTTTTATTTTGGATTAAATCTTGTTCCTGCATCTCGTTTGCCTCCCGCCTCTTTGTCCTGCAGTTGGGTCCCCACATCTCCATTAACTCTGGCAGGCATGTCTTTCCACTTTCTCCCCATACAACTCCGGATGGAGGACGGAATCAAAGAAAATCCACAGGTTTTCTTATTTAGGTCATTGTTCTTATTAAATTTTCAGAAGTTTTTTTTTTTTTTTTTTTTTTTTTAAAGAAATTTATCAAAGTCACTGCAAATTTACTTTTACCAAATGGTAGACCAGGAATTTGCAGGGTTAACTGGACTACAGTGAATGGGATTAATGCTGATTGTGTCTGCAAGGGCCTTGAGAAGATTTTGTGATCTTGTAAACATGCTGTCAGGATTCTGAGCCATGCTAACACAAGTGCTTCACTTAGTTTCTGCAGTCAAGTCAGCTTAACTTTGAGGTTGTGAGCAGGTTCACTCTCTCCATGTCCATACCAGCATAGTCACACTTTTTTTCAACCTGCACTCAGTTAAAAGCAACAATATACCATTTCCCAACCTTAAAAAATCTTCTGTGTTTCTGGCTCACTTTTCCAGCTCATCAAATCTGCTAATTCCTGGAAGTGTTGTTCCGTAACGTCCTGAGACTGAGACATCAAGCTTCACTACTTGATCATTTCAGCTGCGATTTGCTCTTCTCACCACACCAGCAACTGGATATCAACACATTGGCTGTTTTGAATGCTGACTGACTCAACACAGAAACTTAGGACGACATTATCAGAAGAAGAGAAGAAAAGAAAGAGAGAACGAGATAAGAAAAGAGTCAACAACAGACTGAGTTTTACTAGGTGGAGAGATCTCAGAGAAGAGACAGGATGCAAGTCAGATGCCAAATTAGTTGTCATAACGGAGCACGGAAGTGCAGGAATCAACCAAAGTTCAGTAGTGTTCCTCTAAGCTTAAATTGACACTGTTTTGGTCTAAACGTCTGCACCCATTTCCTTCTCAAATAACAGCTGTGGTGAAAGCCAGAACCGGCCAGTTTAAGGTAGTTTCCCCTCCTTCAACAAGCTGTATTTAACAATGACTCCTCCAGAGGTTGTCCTGACTGTACAGTCACTATTAAGGCACTTTTACATTGTGGGAAACATGGCAAAGCATTACAGACAGATCCTGGTTTCAAGATATCAGGCGTGTTTGGGCTTTTGAATGTTTCCTTCATGCTGTTATGTTCTGGTGTTCCAGTTTCCTCCCACAGCTGAAGATACAAGGCGGTGGCACAGTTTGAGCTACAGCAGTTAAAAATAAAAAAAAAATATCTCATTGCACATTTAATTAAAAAGCTTTGCTCAGTGGATATATTACTAGGAACTAAATCTGCATTTAATGTTGAAGCCTTGCACGTTAAACAATCACTGAACACTGACAGCGTCTGTGCTAATAACTACAGTAACATCACAAACTCCTAATCACACACAGTAGCAGGGAAAAAAGGACCTTATTAAAGAAGTTTATGTAATTTGGAGCCTAAAAGAAGGGAAATTCCTCGAATAGTTCTAACAACCTATGCTACTGCTAATATCCTGTTCTACAGAACAACATCTGGAAGGTTCTTTACCAGCTGCTGCAGAGTTTTAGAAGCAGCTACGGGTAACTTTAGCTTTCATCATCAGATGCTGGTAAACCACATCTATAAACAGGATGTGCATGATTAGTAAGCATGTTTGACTGGTAGTAACTTTCCCAAAAAAAAGTGTGAGGTTGACATTCCTCACACTGCACCGCCACCCGCAGCCTGGGCTGTTGACACAGGACAGGTTGAGGCCTTGGACTCATGCTGCTGATGTGAAATTCCAACGTGCAGCTGAGGCAAAGATGGACGTTTGTCAACAGTTTTGAAACAGTAGTTGTTTGTAGATGTTTTGTAGAAATTCTGTGGAAACCACAAAGATTGTAATCCTCCTCACCGTGAGTGCTTAACTACACCGTAGATACTATGGTAACATAGGCAATTTCCTGTATTTAAGATGGAGTTAGTTGGGCTTACGTAAAGTGAGAGCCTCAGATCCTTTAATCTGGCTTTATTCACACCTTAAATAACAGACATACTTCTTAAATGGATTGCAGCAGAGTTTGCAGCAGCTACAACAAGTCTCCTCTTTTTTCTCTGTCCGGTGTGACATGTAAGCTGTGTTCCAGCTGACTGTGTCATTAGAATAGTGACAGTCATCCTGCACAGCACAGAGGAAACATCATTAGAGACTCAACAGCTCCTCAGCCTTTTGGACCATCTCCATGTGGCATTCTTGTTTGACTCCTGAGCCTCCAGCCACCTGCACAACTTGTAATAAAACTGTCACAAATGAATGAAAGTGGGGAGGAGGAGGACGAGGAGGAAGAGGAGGGGTGGTGGGGGAGTTAACACAGATGTCCAAATAAAGTGTGAATGATTCATTTTGCCAAGATTAGTGGCATTCTCCAGCAGAAACTTTCCCATGGCAGCAGAACTGCGGCGCTTTCATTACTGCCCGACGGATTGTCATCATAAATTGATTTTCCCTCAAAGACGAATCTCATTGCATATGAAAAACAACAGAAAAGAACAAGAAACTGTCTGTTTTTCCATTTTTTTCTCCCATCCCCTCCCCTCTCTCTTTGTTGTCCTTTTTTTGGTCGATTTTCCCATGTCTCTCACATCAAAGAGATCCAGAGTGTTCAAACTTAAATTAAGATCTCTGGCAAGATAAACAGTTAAAACCAGTTCCCATAGTTTCGGCTCACACAGCGTGGTGATTGCATTATAATCCGACAGCAATCAACTCTAAATGAAACGGGGATGATAAGGGTGCCATTTTCTGTGTGTGTGTGCGTGCGTGCTCGGATGTAGCTTATTTATTTCCTTTGTTCGACTTAGATTTTTATTACCTTCCAATCAGGTCAGCGCCACAGTGGAGGCTTTTTGGACAAACACAGCCATGATGTGGTCAGAATAAGATTAAGAGACAAAGAGAGGCCTTGTTGGAGGCCCTCTGCTGCTTCGGAAAATTCAGCCTCTTAATAACTCAGGAAATGCTTCAATGAAAAGATGAGTTTACCGTTCAGCTTCAAGTCGTGTTCACTTCAAACCTTTTTACTTAATGAGATTTATTTCCATTAACTAGACTTTATGTCCACATTTATTCTTAATAACATGTTAAATGGCACATGCAATGAAATATTACACATGTAGTACGGCCAGGCAGGGCAAAACAATATTACATCCAGTGGAACACTTTTGCGTTGTCACAATGCACAGTTGCATCACAGAACCTTGTTTACATGTGCAAAACCAAAAATCAACGCTTTTATCAACCATAAAGTGACTTTATATGGATGCAAAACACTTTTAAAATCTTCGGGACAGTTTTACTTCTTGCAAAACTCTTTTCCAAGTTCTGGAAACACAATTACTAAGACACAAACCGGAAGTGATACGGTGAGGATGGGGGTAGGAGTGCAAACAGGAAACCACTCAGTAGCAGAATCCGTCCTGCAGCAGCTGAACAAGCAGAGATGCATTTTGTGAGCCTACTTTGTGCCGTCCTTTCTCACTCTGACCTGCTTTGTCTGTCAAATGAAAATACTTTTCCAGTGTTCCTTGAAAGTGACTGTAAGCTGTTTGTATTGCCTGCAACATAGTGACGGAACATAAAGAAAAGTTTTTAACCTTCTTCTATTGCTAAACACCACCGGAGATCAGCTGAAATTTACAACTATAAGAGAAATCACCGTGATACATTTATATCGTCCAGATGTGCTGCATATGCTGAAAAATGAAACTGCATGTATGGACATACACACAGGCTTTACAGCCTTTATACATACATTAACAAGCAGGCATTTCAGGAAACAAGAAAATGCCTCATAATTCTGAACGGATGAGGCCACTTCATCATGTACATCTTACTAGTAGTGGATTGAACCCCTTTTGTTATCCAGAACTACTTTAATTCTTGGTGTCATAGATTCACCATGTTGGAAACATTCCCCAGAGATTTTTCTTCATATTGACATGAAGCATCACACAGTTGCTGCAAATCATCATGATGAGAATCTCCCGTTCCACCTCATCATGATGAGAATCTCCCGTTCCACCACATCATGATGAGAATCTCCCGTTCCACCTCATCATGATGAGAATCTCCCGTTCCACCTCATCATGATGAGAATCTCCCGTTCCACCACATCATGATGAGAATCTCCCGTTCCACCTCATCATGATGAGAATCTCCCGTTCCACCTCATCATGATGAGAATCTCCCGTTCCACCTCATCATGATGAGAATCTCCCTCATCATGGTGAGAATCTCCCGTTCCACCACATCATGATGAGAATCTCCCGTTCCACCTCATCATGATGAGAATCTCCCGTTCCACCTCATCATGATGAGAATCTCCCTCATCATGGTGAGAATCTCCCGTTCCACCTCATCATGATGAGAATCTCCCGTTCCACCTCATCATGATGAGAATCTCCCGTTCCACCACATCATGATGAGAATCTCCCGTTCCACCTCATCATGGTGAGAATCTCCCGTTCCACCTCATCATGATGAGAATCTCCCGTTCCACCTCATCATGATGAGAATCTCCCGTTCCACCTCATCATGATGAGAATCTCCCGTTCCACCACATCATGATGAGAATCTCCCGTTCCACCTCATCATGGTGAGAATCTCCCGTTCCACCTCATCATGATGAGAATCTCCCGTTCCACCTCATCATGATGAGAATCTCCCGTTCCACCACATCATGATGAGAATCTCCCGTTCCACCTCATCATGGTGAGAATCTCCCGTTCCACCTCATCATGGTGAGAATCTCCCGTTCCACCTCATCATGGTGAGAATCTCCCGTTCCACCTCATCATGATGAGAATCTCCCGTTCCACCTCATCATGATGAGAATCTCCCTCATCATGGTGAGAATCTCCCGTTCCACCACATCATGATGAGAATCTCCCGTTCCACCTCATCATGATGAGAATCCCCCTCATCATGGTGAGAATCTCCCGTTCCACCTCATCACCATGAGAATCTCCCGTTCCACCTCATTACAATGAGAATCTCCCGTTCCACCTCATCACCATGAGAATCTCCCGTTCCACCTCATCATGATGAGAATCTCCCGTTCCACCTCATCATGATGAGAATCTCCCTCATCATGGTGAGAATCTCCCGTTCCACCACATCATGATGAGAATCTCCCGTTCCACCACATCATGATGAGAATCTCCCGTTCCACCACATCATGATGAGAATCTCCCGTTCCACCTCATCATGGTGAGAATCTCCCATTCCACCACATCATGATGAGAATCTCCCGTTCCACCTCATCATGATGAGAATCTCCCGTTCCACCTCATTACCATGAGAATCTCCGGTTCCACCTCATCACCATGAGAATCTCCCGTTCCACCTCATCATGATGAGAATCTCCCTCATCATGGTGAGAATTTCCCGTTCCACCTCATCATGATGAGAATCTCCCGTTCCACCTCATTACCATGAGAATCTCCCGTTCCACCTCATCACCATGAGAATCTCCCGTTCCACATTATCACCATGAGAATCTCCCGTTCCACCTCATTACCATGAGAATCTCCCGTTCCACCTCATCACCATGAGAATCTCCCGTTCCACCTCATCACCATGAGAATCTCCCGTTCCACCTCATCACCATGAGAATCTCCCGTTCCACCTCATCACCATGAGAATCTCCCGTTCCACCTCATCATGATGAGAATCTCCCTCATCATGGTGAGAATCTCCCGTTCCACCACATCATGATGAGAATCTCCCGTTCAGCCTCATCATGATGAGAATCTCCCTCATCATGGTGAGAATCTCCCGTTCCACCTCATCATGATGAGAATCTCCCGTTCCACCTCATCATGATGAGAATCTCCCGTTCCACCACGTCATGATGAGAATCTCCAGTTCCACCTCATCACCATGAGAATCTCCCGTTCCACCTCATCATGATGAGAATCTCCCGTTCCACCTCATCATGATGAGAATCTCCCGTTCCACCTCATCACCATGAGAATCTCCCGTTCCACCTCATCACCATGAGAATCTCCCGTTCCACCTCATCATGATGAGAATCTCCCGTTCCACCTCATCACCATGAGAATCTCCTGTTCCACCTCATCATGATGAGAATCTCCCTCATCATGATGAGAATCTCCCATTCCACCTCATCATTATGAGAATCTCCCGTTCCACCTCATCACCATGAGAATCTCCCGTTCCACCTCATCACCATGAGAATCTCCCGTTCCACCTCATTACCATGAGAATCTCCCGTTCCACCTCATCACCATGAGAATCTCCCGTTCCACCTCATCACCATGAGAATCTCCCGTTCCACCTCATCACCATGAGAATCTCCCGTTCCACCTCATCACCATGAGAATCTCCCGTTCCACCTCATCATGATGAGAATCTCCCTCATCATGGTGAGAATCTCCCGTTCCACCACATCATGATGAGAATCTCCCGTTCCACCTCATCATGATGAGAATCTCCCTCATCGTGGTGAGAATCTCCCGTTCCACCTCATCATGATGAGAATCTCCCGTTCCACCACGTCATGATGAGAATCTCCCGTTCCACCTCATCACCATGAGAATCTCCCGTTCCACCTCATCATGATGAGAATCTCCCGTTCCACCTCATCATGATGAGAATCTCCCGTTCCACCATCATCATGGTGAGAATCTCCCGTTCCACCTCATCATGATGAGAATCTCCCGTTCCACCTCATCATGATGAGAATCTCCCGTTCCACCTCATCACCATGAGAATCTCCCGTTCCACCTCATCACCATGAGAATCTCCCGTTCCACCTCATCATGATGAGAATCTCCCATTCCACCTCATTACCATGAGAATCTCCTGTTCCACCTCATCATGATGAGAATCTCCCTCATCATGATGAGAATCTCCCGTTCCACCTCATCATGATGAGAATCTCCCGTTTCACCTCATCACCATGAGAATCTCCCGTTCCACCTCATCATGATGAGAATCTCCTGTTCCACCTCATCATGATGAGAATCTCCCATTCCACCTCATCATGATGAGAATCTCCCGTTCCACCTCATCACCATGAGAATCTCCCGTTCCACCTCATCACCATGAGAATCTCCCGTTCCACCTCATCACCATGAGAATCTCCCGTTCCACCTCATCACCATGAGAATCTCCCGTTCCACTTCATCATGATGAGAATCTCCCGTTCCACCTCATCATGATGAGAATCTCCCGTTCCACCTCATCATGATGAGAATCTCCCGTTCCACCTCATCATGATGAGAATCTCCCGTTCCACCTCATCATGATGAGAATCTCCCTCATCATGGTGAGAATCTCCCGTTCCACCACATCATGATGAGAATCTCCCGTTCCACCTCATCATGATGAGAATCCCCCTCATCATGGTGAGAATCTCCCGTTCCACGTCATCACCATGAGAATCTCCCGTTCCACCTCATTACCATGAGAATCTCCCGTTCCACCTCATCACCATGAGAATCTCCCGTTCCACCTCATCATGATGAGAATCTCCCGTTCCACCTCATCATGATGAGAATCTCCCTCATCATGGTGAGAATCTCCCGTTCCACCACATCATGATGAGAATCTCCCGTTCCACCACATCATGATGAGAATCTCCCGTTCCACCACATCATGATGAGAATCTCCCGTTCCACCTCATCATGGTGAGAATCTCCCGTTCCACCACATCATGATGAGAATCTCCCGTTCCACCTCATCATGATGAGAATCTCCCGTTCCACCTCATTACCATGAGAATCTCCCGTTCCACCTCATCACCATGAGAATCTCCCGTTCCACCTCATCATGATGAGAATCTCCCTCATCATGGTGAGAATTTCCCGTTCCACCTCATCATGATGAGAATCTCCCGTTCCACCTCATTACCATGAGAATCTCCCGTTCCACCTCATCACCATGAGAATCTCCCGTTCCACATTATCACCATGAGAATCTCCCGTTCCACCTCATTACCATGAGAATCTCCCGTTCCACCTCATCACCATGAGAATCTCCCGTTCCACCTCATCACCATGAGAATCTCCCGTTCCACCTCATCACCATGAGAATCTCCCGTTCCACCTCATCACCACGAGAATCTCCCGTTCCACCTCATCATGATGAGAATCTCCCTCATCATGGTGAGAATCTCCCGTTCCACCACATCATGATGAGAATCTCCCGTTCCACCTCATCATGATGAGAATCTCCCTCATCATGGTGAGAATCTCCCGTTCCACCTCATCATGATGAGAATCTCCCGTTCCACCTCATGATGAGAATCTCCCGTTCCACCTCATCGCCATGAGAATCTCCCGTTCCACCTCATCATGATGAGAATCTCCCGTTCCACCACATCATGATGAGAATCTCCCGTTCCACCTCATCATGGTGAGAATCTCCCGTTCCACCACATCATGATGAGAATCTCCCGTTCCACCTCATCATGATGAGAATCTCCCTCATCATGGTGAGAATCTCCCGTTCCACCTCATCATGATGAGAATCTCCCGTTCCACCTCATCATGATGAGAATCTCCCGTTCCACCACGTCATGATGAGAATCTCCCGTTCCACCTCATCACCATGAGAATCTCCCGTTCCACCTCATCATGATGAGAATCTCCCGTTCCACCTCATCATGATGAGAATCTCCCTCATCATGATGAGAATCTCCCATTCCACCTCATCATTATGAGAATCTCCCGTTCCACCTCATCACCATGAGAATCTCCCGTTCCACCTCATCACCATGAGGATCTCCCGTTCCACCTCATTACCATGAGAATCTCCCGTTCCACCTCATCACCATGAGAATCTCCCGTTCCACCTCATCACCATGAGAATCTCCCGTTCCACCTCATCACCATGAGAATCTCCCGTTCCACCTCATCACCATGAGAATCTCCCGTTCCACCTCATCATGATGAGAATCTCCCTCATCATGGTGAGAATCTCCCGTTCCACCACATCATGATGAGAATCTCCCGTTCCACCTCATCATGATGAGAATCTCCCTCATCATGGTGAGAATCTCCCGTTCCACCTCATCATGATGAGAATCTCCCGTTCCACCTCATCATGATGAGAATCTCCCGTTCCACCACGTCATGATGAGAATCTCCCGTTCCACCTCATCACCATGAGAATCTCCCGTTCCACCTCATCATGATGAGAATCTCCCGTTCCACCTCATCATGATGAGAATCTCCCGTTCCACCATCATCATGGTGAGAATCTCCCGTTCCACCTCATCATGATGAGAATCTCCCGTTCCACCTCATCATGATGAGAATCTCCCGTTCCACCTCATCACCATGAGAATCTCCCTTTCCACCTCATCACCATGAGAATCTCCCGTTCCACCTCATCATGATGAGAATCTCCCATTCCACCTCATCACCATGAGAATCTCCTGTTCCACCTCATCATGATGAGAATCTCCCTCATCATGATGAGAGTCTCCCGTTCCACCTCATCATGATGAGAATCTCCCGTTTCACCTCATCACCATGAGAATCTCCCGTTCCACCTCATCATGATGAGAATCTCCTGTTCCACCTCATCATGATGAGAATCTCCCATTCCACCTCATCATGATGAGAATCTCCCGTTCCACCTCATCACCATGAGAATCTCCCGTTCCACCTCATCACCATGAGAATCTCCCGTTCCACCTCATCACCATGAGAATCTCCCATTCCACCTCATCACCATGAGAATCTCCCGTTCCACTTCATCATGATGAGAATCTCCCGTTCCACCTCATCATGATGAGAATCTCCCGTTCCACCTCATCATGGTGAGAATCTCCCGTTCCACCTCATCATGATGAGAATCTCCCGTTCCACCTCATCATGATGAGAATCTCCCATTCCACCTCATCATGATGAGAATCTCCCGTTCTACCACATCACCATGAGAATCTCCCGTTCCACCTCATCATGATGAGAATCTCCCGTTCCACCTCATCACCATGAGAATCTCCCGTTCCACTTCATCATGATGAGAATCTCCCGTCCCACCTCATCATGGTGAGAATCTCCCGTTCCACCTCATCATGATGAGAATCTCCCGTTCCACCTCATCATGATGAGAATCTCCCGTTCCACCTCATCATGATGAGAATCTCCCGTTCCACCTCATCATGGTGAGAATCTCCCGTTTCACCTCATCACCATGAGAATCTCCCGTTCCACCTCATCATGATGAGAATCTCCCGTTCCACCTCATCATGATGAGAATCTCCCATTCCACCTCATCACCATGAGAATCTCCCGTTCCACCTCATCACCATGAGAATCTCCCGTTCCACCTCATCACCATGAGAATCTCTCGTTCCACCTCATCACCATGAGAATCTCCCGTTCCACCTCATCACCATGAGAATCTCCCGTTCCACTTCATCACGATGAGAATCTCCCGTTCCACCTCATCACGATGAGAATCTCCCGTTCCACCTCATCATGATGAGAATCTCCCGTTCCACCTCATCATGGTGAGAATCTCCCGTTCCACCTCATCATGATGAGAATCTCCCGTTCCACCTCATCATGATGAGAATCTCCCGTTCCACCTCATCATGATGAGAATCTCCCGTTCTACCACATCATGATGAGAATCTCCCGTTCCACCTCATCATGATGAGAATCTCCCGTTCCACCTCATCACCATGAGAATCTCCCGTTCCACTTCATCATGGTGAGAATCTCCCGTTCCACCTCATCATGATGAGAATCTCCCGTTCCACCTCATCATGGTGAGAATCTCCCGTTCCACCTCATCATGATGAGAATCTCCCGTTCCACCTCATCATGATGAGAATCTCCCGTTCCACCTCATCATGATGAGAATCTCCCGTTCCACCTCATCATGGTGAGAATCTCCCGTTCCACCTCATCATGATGAGAATCTCCCGTTCCACCTCATCATGATGAGAATCTCCCGTTCCACCACGTCCCAAAGCTGCTCTGCTGGATGTAGATCTGGTGACTGTGGAGCCGTTGGAGGACAGTGAACTCATCGTCATGGTGGAGATGATGTGAGCTTTGTGACATGGTGCATCATCCTGCTGGAAGTTTCCATCAGAAGATGCTACACTGTGCTCAGAAAGGGATGGACATGGTCAGCAGCAGGACTCAGGTAGGCTGTGGAGGTTAAACCATGTCATGTTGGTACTAAGGGGACCAGAGTGGGACAAACTAATCTGACATCAACATAGCATTTGTTTCTGGGTGGCTACCCTTCCTGGTTGTGGTTCTGCTGGAGGCTGGTTTTTTTTTTTCCTATTTTCCCTCTCCTCTGTGACCCTGTGCACCTCAGGATGGAGGATTGAATAATTTTCTTAGTTAATCAAGTCTTTATAAAAGTGTTTGTATGAATACAGTTCATATAAACCTGACTAATGTGTTAAACTAAAAATTTGCTGCTCCTCCTAAACAGAAAAGCGTGTTGCGTGTGTGAAATTTGCTCTACAGACATTGAACAAAGATCCCTGTTCAGTGAACAAAATCACTAAACTTTGTAAGAAACAACATATTTATGTCTTTTTAAAAACAATTTTAAAGTGTTTTTTATCTGTTGGAGAAACTAAATCTGCTTGTATGTTCTTCTTAACCTACATTTTCCAGTCCAACCTCCATAAGAAATGCATCAGTTTCTCTTTCCGTCATCTTTTTCATATGGCTTCCTGTCTCCACAGAGAGGCTTTCCTGCTCACTCTTTCATGTCTGAGACTCGGTGTCTCTGTGGAAAGAATGCCACTCATCTGACATGTCTGCAGGTTGTCAGAGCAAGAGGCAGAGCAGCGAGGGAAAGGCGAACCCCGAGGCAGCCCCAAGACAAACAAGAGAGGCATCTGTGAGTGGGAGCCACCGTCAGTCATCCCCTCTGCCGTGTGCCACTGCACGCTCGGACCTCGGACTGCTCGTGAAAAGACAAAACCCTCTTTCATGATTGGCTTGTCTTCATGTTAAAGTTTGCAGGTATCGCCACATCTTTTCACTTCCTTTATTTGATGTTTCAGATGAAACATTGAAGATGGACCAGACTTAGCTGGGAGGAGGAAGAAGGGCTGTCACTCCTGAAATAAACATTACCAACAACGAAGCAGCATCTTCACACCAACTGATCTTTATTGTATAACGAGCTGTATGCAGTGCTGAGCATGTTGTTGTGAATATATTTTTTAAAAAAAAAGGAAAGAGGGGACGTTCAGTAAAGTGGAGTTAGATCCAAATGAAATATGCTTCCAATTATGGCAATGGGTGTAAGAAGCTAATAAAGCGAATGTCCCTACAAGACACTGAACCCTAATGGATCCCAACTAATTTGCTTTGACTGATGAATTTCCCTCTCCAGTTGTGTGGGCTTGAATAATTATGAAATTCATCACAAGACCTTCAGACTCATTAAGGATTTGTGACATTTCATTAAAGCAACGTTGTTAGAGGCAACACACAGTGTTGTGTTTGTGTTTGTATACGTCTGCACACACTGACTCTGAAATTGTGAGTAGAGGCAATTAAGAAACAATTAAAGCAGTTACAGAAAAGACTGCTTTTTACTTCTCCATCATTTAGGCAATAAATTCCTTAATGCCCTTACCATGGAATGTGTTCTGGCCGTATTTTGCATCCAGATCAATCAAAAACATGCTAAATTTGTCGTATCAAATGCAAATATTGGTAAAATAGAAACAAAAGGTGAAACATCAAATATCTTAAAAAAAAAAAAAAAAAAAAAAAAACAAAAAAAAAACGATATCAGGCCCTTTAATGATTGATGTCAAGGTTCATCTGGCCGACACTGTGCTGCAGCAAAGTACATCTTATGACTGTAGTTGCATCAACAGAGACCCGTGGCTGAAGTTGTACCGCAAGACAAAAACCTACGACAAGTCACCAATCCAACCAGAACACGGTGAAAAGAGGCAATAAATACAGACGCCTTCAAAGAATTTATTACTTACAGTTTAAAGATTTTATTTGTATAGCACCACTTAGTCATCACAGGGCTTTACAGACACATCAGTTTGAGCCAATTCATAACAAACAGCATAGTTAAAGGTCTAGTGTGTAGCTAGTTCGGCGTTTTATTATTATTTGCAAAAACTCTGTATTGTTATCATAAATATGTATTTTACCCAAGCGGCAACCTCCGGTAGTTAAAAGTGAAGCCTATGCGTAAATGCATAAAACTGCAGTTCCCCCTTCATCCACTAGGGGCTGCAAAACAGAGTGGATCCCCATAGACTCCCATGTTAAAAAGACCAACTTCACAGCAGGAATAAACATGTTTACAGCAGAAATAAACATGTTTACAACCTGGTTCAAAAATCTATTTTAGATTTAATAGGTCAGGTTTACCTTCATGACAACTGGGGGGGGGGGGGGGGGGGGGGGGGGGGAGTGATTTTTTTTACCTGTTTGAAAGTAATCTAATCTCAAAATTTGGCATATTTAGGGCCGTGTCCTTTTGATTGACAGGTACCCGATCTCCTGCTTTAAGTAAAAAGAATGTCATACAACCGGGGTTTTTAGCCAGTTAACAACATGACTTAGCTTCAGCTCGCTTACCTCCGTTAGCTGGTTAGCTCCTGTTATCTACAGGTTAGTTCAGTTAGCTCTTAGCTGCAGGCAGCTCAGAATTCGCTTGATGTCAGTTATCCACCACGACGCTCACGGCCCCCTCTAAGCTCCACCTCTTTGCCCATATTTGTATTTTCCAGGTGAGACGACGCACATGACGCTGCCAAGATGGTGATGGTAGGAACCGCCCACTGAGTTTCAGTTCAGTTCTTCAGAAACTTACGGGTGACGTCACGGAGACGCCGCCATCTTTTTATGCACAGTCTATGATTTTACCAAAGTTTAATCATAATTGCATCCAATTGAAAGTGTCCTCCTAGCTTAGAATGAGTTATTTATAATACAAAGGAGGAACAACAGAAGGCAGCCATGTTGCATCGCCCTCTTCATATAAGGTAGCTGAACGGGGACAAACTTGTTAGCCTTATGTGTTTTAGCTTTAGATCATTCATCTTGCTGCATTCCAGTGAAATGGATGAGCATTTATACTCTTTGCCCTGTGAGAGGGAGAAAAAATAGCCAAGAAAAGAAAAGTAAATAATAACGAGGAGAACAGGATTCTCTATATGGGTGTAGCGTTTAGCAGATGGAGACGATTCATGAGGGACTTCAGAACTGAGGCGGAGGTTGCAGCTTTCTGCTGGACAGGTAAGTTCATTCAGTCTAACCGGGAAGTTTATTTTGGCGTTATGTTAGAAACAGGACAAGTAGTCCAGCAGCTTCAGGAACTACTAAAAGGTCGGTAGAAGATATCAGGGTGCTGATATTCTAAAATCAAGTTATACGAGTAAGAAGGCTCAAGTCTGTTAGGACAATAAAAGACTCCTAAAATCAATCCTGAAACACAGAAGGAGCCAGTGCAGCGATTTTAATACTGATGTAATGATGTAATGTTCCCGTCCCCTAGTTTTCAGAATTTCTGCAACTGAGTTTCAAACTCATTACAACTAATTACATGTTTCTTACTCCATTTCTGACATTTCCTGAAAACATATCAAAATCCGACATTTTCAGTTATGTTGCCAACAGACAGACAGGCAGACAAACAGACAACCAACGCCACTGAAAACATGTCCTCCGCCTTGGCGGATGTAAAAATGAGATTTCTTGCCATGGAGACACTTACAGTAACAGTTTGCTAATGTCCCTACACAGTTTCTGAACTTGATTCATCCTGTGCTTGCTCAGGATGGGAGATTGAGTTGGACTCAACTCAATCTGTTGAATTGAATTGAATTGATTATGTCTAGATTAGTTCATTCAGGCCCTGGAATGGACAGGTGACCTGTCCAGGCTGTACCCTGCCTCTCTCCCAAAGGCTGCTGGGATAGGCTCCAGCTCCTCCGCGGGACCGCGACCCTTAATCAGACTAAGTGGTTTATATGATGAATGAATGAATAGTTCATTCACAGCATGTGACATGCCTGTCAGTCATAATGACCTTTCACACTATCTGCTCATCAAAAACTGACAAGCAAACCATCTCTGGTTCAAACATAAAAGTCATGTAATGATTGAACTGAGTTACAGTGATTTGTTTTAGCTTGACTCAAAGGATCCAGTGAAAAAAAAAATCTAACATAAAACTTTACATCTCTTCCCAAACTTCTGGAGAATTAAAGAGGTTTAATAAAAGGTGAAAGGAGAAATTCTTATTCTTTCTCCTGGCTGTAAAAATAATCCACCAAAAACAGATAAATTTCCCAACTTTATCTGTTTTAATCACATTGTTTGGTGAAAAATACAGAATACACATCTTTTCAATATAAGAACATATAAAATGTTACTTCATTATCATTCCCTCTCATTTCCCAGTTTTCATTCACATGATTTAGTTTGTGAGACTTGATGAAAACACTGTGGCTGCAAGGCATTGTGGGACAGAATGGTTCTTTTCTTTCATACAGGAAGGCACGGTGTATTCTATGCCAAAGAAAATAATAAGGGAAGTACGGACTCTCATTTCCTCAGCATTTGGAGCATTTAAAGAGCTCTAATCTTGGCCACTTCAATGCTCCCAGCTTGTTTCACTCTTTTAAAAAAGGTTTATGGGTTAAGAAAAGACCACACAACATAGACATGGTGGTTTTATTAACTATCAGACAACCATCCACAGAAAGCAATCACCATAAGTTGAATGTGATGGAGTGGTTTGCTTGTCACTCTCCTTACCAACATGTTGGATGATGCAGAATGAAAAATATTGTGCTTTAATAAATCATTTGTTTTTAATAACTTCCACGAGAAAGTTTGACTCTGAAGTGTTTCCTGGAATGACGACCACAGCTTGTTGCTCTGTGAAAAACCCAGAAGGAAAATCTGATCTTTTTCATGAATATGTCCTTAAACATCTCTATACTTATTTGAAGTCGTGGAAGCAACAGGTTCAGGCAGGACTCCATCAAGTTCCTGGTCCAACCTGCGGTCTAGTCTTTGTACGACACGTCCAGAAATCATGCTCAGGATGGGGATCAATTTAAAAAATCATCAGAATCTGTTAGTTTAATTAGCAAAGCAGTTATTTTGTTAACACTATTATTATATTTTTGACCAATATGGAGCGTATATTGAGGTTTTTTTTGTTGGATAATAATTGGACCACAATAATTTGCATCAGCAAAAGCCTTGAAATGACTTTAAGCACCATTACTGCTCCCTTACGTTTGTTAACAGGGTTTCAAATGCTGTTATACGTCCTCATGCCGCCAGATGTCTTTTACGTTGCCGTGGTTGATAAGTCAGTTCACCTACTAGTGGGCATTGTTGAGCTCAGAGCTTACCTTACACCATATGGGTGTCCATATGTCCAGAGGGGAAAAAGTAGTGCACTGAAAATTACCTACAATGCGTTAAAAAGTAGTGATCATATCGCCCACAATGCATTGTGGGCAGGAGCTCAAAATGGTGCAAGTGACACGAACATCAAAGCAGGTTAAACAAAACTATAGATCATTCATTTTGTATCCTCATCTATTGAACAGAAATGCAACAAAGAAGGGATAAAATACAATATAAGGAAATAAAATATTTTTACACAAGTTTAAATTGGATTTGAAACCATGCATCGTGGTTGCCATGGCGACAGGCAGTGGTCACATGATCTGCAACGAGGAGAAAATAGCCGAATGAGTTTGCTATGTAGTGTAACCCTGTGTACACGATGAGGGACATGAGACTTGTGTGGACATTCGAACACAGCCTCAGTTACGACAATCTGAAAAAGCAAAATGAAGAATTAAACTTCTAAGTTTTTGCTGGTTTTCATCTGGTGCTGTTTATGTGACAGTTTCTACGTCCTGTTCCTCTTCTTCTTCTCTGGTTGTGTGTCAGCGATACAACTCAACACCGCCCCCGTGATTTCTGGTGGTGTTGCTTTCTTTTCTGTATCGACTTACATTTAGCTAAGCTCCTTGAAAACGAACCAAATTACCTGCACTACCAAGGCACGAGACGAACAAAAATGTCTGCTTGTCCGTGTATCCGTCTTCTGTGTCAAGCAAAAATGGAACTATTTTCGTGAATACACACTATACAATTAAAGCTGAACTGAAGTGAATTAAAATTCAGCTGAAAGGCTCCATGAGAAGGAAGGTGACCAGTAAGCATCCCAGCTAAGCACAATGTTTGGGCTTAATTAAATGACTCTATCTGGTTCGGAGGAGCAGTGGCGCTACGACATCTTCCTCCGGATGTGTGAACTCTTCAGCAAGTCTCTCAGGCCGAGCCCAGCCACTGTCCAAAGGAGCTGGTGTTCACAATCTCATCCTTTTAGTCACTAAACACATCTGGTGACAACAGGGGAAGGTTGGAACATAGATAAACCAGGACCAGTTGCCCTCATTACTGCTGCTAAATCCCCAATCTGCAATCATTCCTGAACAAGATCCTGAGATATTTAACACCTTTGCTGGAGGCAGAGACTCCTTCCTACCCAGTAGGGAGCACTCCACCATTCCAGTTGAGAAGCATGGCCTCAAACTTAGAGCGGCTGACTTTCATCTCAGCCATCACATCAGCCTTTCTGACTCTTCATCCACATCTGCAGGACTCTAGCAGAACATGAGGAGCTGCTTGTAATGATGTGCAGAAAGCCATGCACATGCAAACCCTTATTTATCGGCCATGGCTACAAATACAAAGTGTCGAAAGCTAACGGAGTACAGTTCTTTATGCTACAAGCCAAAAGAAGTGAGTGACTAACACACTGGTGAAAGAGGACTGAGTTTCCTCTAATGTGGTTTTAGGTAAGTAGCTTTTTAATCATTTAGGAGATTTTACTCAGAGATCATCACTGGTTCAATCTGGGAGTGGTTCCTCTCTATCCGCTGATAATCTGAGCTCTAATCTTCCCCCATCAGCTGGCTCAGCTAACTAAATATCAGGCAGGACATGCACACAAGCAGCTCAGATAGGTCGATGCTACATGGCAAACACAGACAAGACCACACGCAGCTGCTGCAAACATTCCAACGTGATCTTAGAATATGAGTGTGAGAGATTGTTGTATTGACCTGCATGTTTTGCTGGAGGAGGGCCTGCGGTGTGTAAACTTGCAGGCTGAAACCAGCCTCTCTTTGCAGCTCATTGTCACATCAATAGAGTTGAACTGAGAGCGAATCCCAATCTGAAGTTAACCAGTGCGCTGAATGCGGCTCTCTTGCTTGTTCCCACAGGACAAGCAGCTTCATTATGAAGCACCATTGGTCTCCTTTTCATCTCGGTGAGATCACCCCTGTGGGGAGCATCAACACTGCGAGCCACATCTGACGCTCTCTTGTCCCTGTTTAAACAATGAAATAGTGTTCCACCATATTGTTGTGTGCCTCTTTTTTCATAATGCAGCTGCTTGGAAACAGCCAGAGTACTGAGAGGATCTCAGCGGAATAAGGACATGATCAATTTCTGAGGGAACCCCACCACCACCATCTCCCCAGCACACACTCACTGACCCTCCACCTCCTCCCCACTTCAACTAGCCATAATTATTTTTGCAAAAAATGAAAACAGAGAGTAATTTCTCATGCCGTTATGAAAAGCTCATTAAAATAGGCTGGGAACAAACAAAGCTTTTCCTGTGAGGCCTCTTTTCAAATTCATTTCATAATTTCCTTCTGTTTTAATCATTTATATCAATTAATCATTCCTTGGTGGTAAAGATATTCTTTGCAATCTTTTTTATTTTATTTTTTAATTTTTTTTTTGTTCTGGTGTGAGAGGCTTGATGAGATTGTCAAGAGAATGTGACTGAAACAAGGGTGGGATTTGCAGCGGCTTTGCCAAAAGGGAAATCAGCTTGATGCAGCACCATCTCTTCGGAGCTGCAAGAATAATTAAACAATTAAAGTTGGGGAAAAAAAGATCATCTTTGTACATCTGAAGCCAGGGGCGTCTTATAAGAATGCTGTTTTGTCATGTAAAACCACCAAACCTGGTGAATCTCAAACAACTTTTCTCAGAGACAACTTTCCTCCAATAGCAGCAGACTTGCTCTTCAACACGTCATTTCTTTACTTTTGCTTTTACTCAAAAGTATAAAAGAAAAGAAAGAATCTGCTGGGGAAAAAAAAAACAAAAACAAAACACTTGCACAATTATTGTTATTATTTGATTAAAAGAGTTGTTCTTGTCATGCACCTCCTCCACGCCTCAAGCCATGATGAAAAGATGCGTAACACCGAATTGAATTGAAGGACCTCAGCCAAATCGAGGTCTTGCAGATTAGCTTTAATAGGTGTTGAAACCAATGACCTGAGGCTTAATGAGGTTGTAAACGGCAGCTGGCCTTGCTGCTGTTATTTCCAGTTACAGACGATGGCGCCACCACGCAGCTAGAAAGCCTCCATGTTTCCCAGAGGTTGCGGTCACCCTTCGCTAAACTAAGTACTTATTGAATGTCAACTAATTAAACTCTGACGTGAGCTGAATGCAGCTTAGTGATGTTGCCTCGTATCTCACTTTAAAATAAAGTTTTTTGTTTTATTTCCAGGATAAACCAAATGGCAACATTAATGTATCACTACCATGTCTATAAATAGTGCTCATTTTTAACACAATTGTAATCTAAATGTATTTAATTATAAGATTAAATAAATAAATGTTAATCTAGAGCGTTTTGCTGGTGTTTTTCTTGTAAACATGTGACACTCCTGCGGTCTCCATCTCTCCGTTTGCGTATCCAAGTCGGTGTCGCTTTTTTCTGATTGGCTGAATTTATTATTCCACCTCGATGGAACGCGACGCGATTGGCTGCGGCCTTGCTTTC
>NC_136626.1:35487566-35827566 GCF_933228915.1 Telmatherina bonti
ATTAACCAAATAAAACATTTAATTAACCAAATTGCTTTTTGAAAGAGCAAGAGAGAAAGACGGATAGAGAAGAGGGATTATTGTGAAGGCCATTTGCTGCTGGTCTTTTTTTTTTTTTTTTTTTGTCCTTCATCTTAAAGGGACAGACTCTCTTTATTTCCTGTTAAATTGTCGATCTTCAGACCTACCTGGTCTGAGATGATGCACGTCTCCCAGGTCACTGCTGTTACTTCAGAGCACAACTTGGCGGCCAGAGTTGAGCTTGCTGTGGGGCTGCTGTTGTTCTGAGCCAGAGGTGATGTTATTTGTCCGGGCTGCTGGTGGAGGCAGAATTAATTTACTTGCGGCTGCCGATTCAGAGAGAATGCTGTCCACTTAATTGAATAAGCCGAGGTAATTAAATGGCTCTTTTCCAACAGACGTGTGAGGTAAATCTAATAGTTGGTTATTTAATATCACTTTGAAGTCTACCCACTCAAACACAGTGACAGCACCGGAGAATGTGAACTATTAGGCCAGAAAGGAAAAAAAATTGATCTCAGAAATTAATTAAATCGCATGCAATTTAGAGGAAACGTTTATCTTGATTTGTCATAACAGAATTAATTCAAGGCCTTCAATTCACTTGAGGGCAGATCTGTTACTCTGAATTAACCAAGTGTAATTTGGCTGATCCCCCCCCCCCCCCCCCCCCCCCACTCCCTCCCCAATTCTTCCTCTCACCTCCACTCCTACTCATGCACACACTTCCCCACCCCCCACTCCCCCTTCTCCCAAAACACATGCACATGTCCAACTAACGCAGATCCACGCCAACCCTCCCTCATCCTCACAATCTCAGTCCGCCCACCCCGCCCCCCCCCCTTCCACCCCCCTCGTCTCTAATGCAGCTCTTGCCATTATGCAAAGCCCCGCTTCAGTATCAATATGGCCTAGTGCTTTTAAGGTGCTTTGGCTGCTGATGTAGAGAGGCTTTTTTAATGGACTGTGTTGCAGAAATCATTGTTGTGGGGGTAATTTTACCCCACTCAAAGGTCTCAGCGAATGAGGTCTGCATTTCCCACACAGCCCAGCAGCGCCACGCTGTATTTCACCCGACAGTCGGTGCTGAAATGAAATCCAATCGTCGTCGCCTGTATGGGCGACAGACAGCTCCCAGTGTGTTCACTTTGCTTCTTGTTGGTTTTTTAATTTAATCAGAAGCAGATGCGCTTCAAGACGACGGATGAATCCAGATGAAAACATCCCCCAGAAACGTTCCCGCTTTTCCTTTTTCCGTTTGTTTTAAAGAGCAGAAAGCAGATGTGTCGTCGTTGGTCCTCCTGACCTGCGGTGTGGGCTTCAGCTCTGCGCTGGAGTTCACCGGCAGAACGGGCCATTAGAGCCCCGAGTTCAAACCCTCACAGCAACTTCCCCGAGCTGCTGAAGGCTTCGCCTCCTTAAATCAAAACGCTGTCGAGCAACAACTCCTGGTAAAATAATTCACCTGGAAATGAGGACGAAGCCGGCGGAAGATGTGAAGTCGGATCGGACTTTGTGATGTGCAGAAATGTTCCCGCGCTGGTAAAACAAGGTTTATATGTTGATTTCCAGTGTCATGTTTGTCCTAGCAACAGCCAAGAGTTGGCAGTGTTGTGATGGCAGTCTCCAGTTAATTAGTTTCTGAAATTGAGTTTTGATGGAGTCTTTCCAAACGACGCCAAGACAAAATGTGCTTCTGCCGTCGGCCGTCTCACTGAAAGCCGTTTCTGAGAGCTGCTGCTTGTTTGTTTTTGTCAGGATATCTAACAACTGCTCGGGGTTCAAGGCGCGCGGCGGAGCCACAATTTGTTAAATACTTTGCATAAAACCGTCCCGGAGAATGTCTGCATGAGACACGTTTGTATTTCTTGTCGTTTTTTTTTAAAACCAAACAACTTTATCTGAT
The DNA here is from genome assembly GCF_933228915.1 of Telmatherina bonti. NCBI lineage: Eukaryota > Metazoa > Chordata > Actinopteri > Atheriniformes > Telmatherinidae > Telmatherina > Telmatherina bonti. Next base: position 35,489,494 of record NC_136626.1, read on the forward strand.
GTGTGCACACACACTAACACACACACACACACATCAGTGTTAACCACTCCCCCCTATCCTTTTCTTTTTCCATCCGCTCTCTCCCTCTCCCCCCCGTCTCTCCGGAGCATGTCAGATGCCGTGGTCTTATTTGATTGCTTAGGAAAAGTGCAGTGATAGAGCAAACACCCAGTGAGATATGATGACAAATGGGTCCAGATCCCAGTAAATTACTTTCTGCTCAAATCGAAATTTCATTCAGTTTGCTGCTCACCGAGATGAAGTAATCTAAATTGTGGACTCAGAAGGAAGATAGAAGGGAAGCTGGAGCAAGCATTTCATTATCAAGAGGCAGAGGGAGGGGGGGGGGGAGGTTAGGGACGAAAGAGATGAGCAGAAGCAAATCTAAAGTGTTGACACCATGATTGAAAAGGTTAACCCATGCACATTATATATCAACCGGAGTAGCTGCGGGGTTTCTAATGGAAACACGGCACTGACAGAGCATTCACCGGAGTCCTAATGGCAAAAGCACTACGTCTCCGCCTGGATGTACAATCAGATCCTCTTAGCTCCTGATTGCTTATGTTCCTGGTTATTATTAGGCTGCAAAAAATGTGCAGCAAAAGTAATATGCCGTCTGAGCGAAGAGGAAGGAAGGGAAAGATTGGTTTTTCCTGTTGATGATTTTCTGTTTCTCCTCCTGCTTGTTTTCTCTTCCATGTAGAGATGAGAGCGGCGAGCGCGCCGCTGAATAGGCCTTTCACTTAACAGACAAAAGTCTGGGTGCTCCACTTCATTACCCAAGGCTAAATCCATGCAGATGCTTCCATAGTAACACTCCTTTTCCCCTCTTTCCTCAGATTATTTGGAAACAGTGGAGCCTGCAGCGCTTGCGGTCAGTCTATCCCCGCCAGCGAGCTGGTGATGAGGGCGCAGGGCAACGTCTACCATCTCAAGGTAAAACAGCAGCTTTCACATCTGCTTCCAGCCGTGAATAAAGTTGCATCGATGACGTCATCAGACATGGCGCGATCCAGACCGCTCGAGTTTTTCTTTGGACTTTGCAGGAGAATCTGTTTGTGATCAGTGGTTCTCTTCCTGTGCAGTGTTTCACATGTTCCACCTGCCGGAACCGGCTCGTCCCCGGGGATCGCTTCCACTACATCAACGGCAGCCTCTTCTGCGAACACGACAGACCCACAGCTCTCATCAACGGCCATTTGAGTTCTCTGCAGACCAACCCGCTACTGCCAGACCAGAAGGTGAAGCCCCCCCCCTTCTCTTCTTTTAATGGACGATTAGTGTCCATGCGCTGGATGAGACGAGAGCACAGCGGTCTGTTATTTCCATGGTGACATTTCTCACTCTGTCCATATTGATGTGATGAGTTTGGCTTCGCTGCGAGGCATCTAACAGAGCAGAGATTCATTTTTATTTCAAGACAGCAGATGGATTTTTCCATCATTCTTGTTGGAGTACAGTCAGAAAACCTGCATTAGCCCACGTTGTAACTCATCTAAACATGATGTTTTCAGAGCAGCTGCTCTCTCAGACACACATTTAACTCATTTCACCATCCTCAGCTCAATTTAAGGCCAAAAACTGCAACTTGTTTTTTAAGCCTTAAACTTCTACTAGGTTGCTGCACTGTCACTTATACTGTCATCAGTCTCTCAGGACCAGCAGCGTGGAACTCTGTGGTGGTCATGTGACCCTCCAGCTGGTCTACGGAGGTTTTCCAGCATTTCTATCCGTCCAGGAGGTTTACAATCCAGACACAACATGTAGTGTTTATTTAGAGACTCTAGATGGTAAATCCACCATTATTTATCACATCTTCATCACCATGACAACCATGTTGCTAAGAGACCTCTATTTTCACCTGGACATGATGATGAAGACACTTCCTGTCAGACTTTCCACCAATCAGAGAGCTTAAACTGACTGTAACGTCCAATCAGGAGCAGCCAAAGATCAACAAGTGATGAGAAAAGCAGGAAAATAATGATCCTCTATGGCTGGAATAAAGCCAGGAAGATGTTTGGGATGCAGCTGAGGTGGAGGTGCTGCAGTGAGGAGAGCAGGTAGATAGTAGCAGGAAGACGTGTGGAAACATGGAAACAGTTTGTTTCAGTACCAGTAATTTTTCTCCTGAAACTCAGGACTTGAGAGAATGATGTGCAGATGAGAACTTATTGTTACTGCGAGTTGGTCCTGAAGATGTTGCATGTTTAAGAGGTGTGCATCTACATGCAAGTTTACATGGGGTCGACTAAACGGATCACATGGGCCACGTTGTTACTCCAAGGCCAGAAGGAACCCGTGTCCAGGAGGCCTGGAGGGTTGGACGCAGTCAGTCGGAGCAGCTAGTATATCATGAGAGCTGTCATCGTGGTTTTTTCCCTGATTTGATCTTGAGGCCTCCAGTGAAAGCAAAACAAAGGGCCTAATCATATACGAAGGATAACTTCATTCTTCAGGATGGCTTCACTCTGCCTGCCGGAGATCTAATCATTTCTGCCTCACAACAAGCCGCTTTATGGATACCTTGTCTGCACACAGCACGCTGAGATATGGGAGGTGTTTGGAGTGTGTCATAGACAGACTGAAAGAGGAATTATATTGTTGGGAGCATGCATTTCACCTTGAGTGGGTCTGTGAGTAGAGGAGAGGTAGAACTCCATTAAGCCCCCCCCTCCTCTCGCTCTGCCTCCCTCCATCTACGTCACGGGCCTTTTAAGGGCTTGTCACTTTTCCAGATCAGCTCCCAGAGCTCTAAGAGCTTCTCACATTCAAATTGAAAGCTGTTGTATTATCTAGCTTAATTTTGAATGTCTGTTTAAGCCCTCAGCCGTCTCTCGTAACGCAGCCGCTGTAGTAAATACGAAGCCTCATAGTTTATTTATGCACTAACATCAAATGTGGTGAAAAATGCTGAATTATTGATGCTAAAATGCAATCTGAATATTGGCCCTAGTGCTTTAATTATAGCAGAGAGAGAGAATTATTAAAGAAGAAGCTGGTTGCTCGGTGGGAAGGCACTCCGGATGCTTTCTCCACGTGTGAAATGAGGAGATACGTTCTGCTGCTCCAGCACTTTATCACACATTCCTTCTTGCTTAAACAGAATTTGGACAACACGGACTTCCAGCAGGATCCCGGCCCTCCAGATCAATATGGTTCTAATGTATCAGCCTGGCTGCAGACGCTCAGGCTGCTTCAGCAGAGGAGAAAATGAAGCGGTCACAGAGTTATCTGCAGACCGTTGTTGTGATAATGTGCGATTTTGCTGCAACATAATTGGCGTTGTTCAACGATCACAGCGTAGGACGTTTGGTGCTCATTTATTAAGCTTTCTTCCCAGCGTCTGCCTAATCTCTTTGTTCAGAACAGACAAATTACCTCTCATACAGAGCTGCTTTGACCCAGGGGAGGAAGACCCTCCCAGCGTCAGTCACTTTAATTAGCCCCCAAGTAGGAGTTTGCAATTGCTAATAGACTGCAGCCCTCCCAGTGATTCAGGGATGAAGGGAAAAGTAAATCACCCCTCAGAATCATGCTGGAAAAAAACAAAACAAGAAAGATGAAAAGTTTTAATGCTGGTGGAGCCCAGACAGATAATTGTATTTCCTCCCCTGCTTTTCTGCTGCACCAACCTGAGCGCCTCCTGCAGTTACGCTGGAGCTCGCGTCTAATTATACCAAAGAGAATGGCCTCATGAAGGCACTTTTAAGTAAATGCAAAGTAAATGGGGCACCAGATGGTTTTCAAAGCCTGGCTGATCAATAAATGAAGCTGGTGGGATGATTATTTATCAGCTGGTGAAATATTTGACACTTTCTGAAATGTGACTTTTATCTCTTTGTGTTTTTCTTCCATGGCGCTCTGTGCAGGTGTGTTAGGCGGGAGCCGAGCAGGAAGCAGGATGTGTGCCTTCATTTAAGCCCTTACTCATTGTCACCCGAGACAGCGTGGAACAGCAGCACCCAGCCTTTTCAGCTGTGCTCCCAGGCCCTTTTCACCCGAAAGGAATCCTCCACCCATCTGACGAAGTAACCCCACCTTTTCTTCTTTTTATTTCTGCAACCCATACCCGACTGTCAGCCTTCGAACCTTGGCTTTTCCCCGAACGTGGGTGGATATTTGCACTTAACCGCACCTGAGACTGGATGCTTGGGACTCTGTTTTGGATTTAAGAAAATGAAAAAGAAGGAGATTCTGCTAAAGGATCCGAAGGGACTCTTGAGGCTCGGGCAGAGGAGGACTGAAGCGGTGGGGTTTAAGAGCTGCAGACTTTTCAGCTCTGCACATTTGTTTAAAAACATTTTGGGGGGAAAAGCGGGACCTTTTTTCATTTTTCTTTTTCTATCCTCATTTCCCAGCAACATGGTGTTTCCACTTTCTATATTTTAAGTGTTGTCAAAGGGGAATGTGTTCTTCTGTTCTCTCTTTTTGTTTCTTTTTGGCTTTTTGGTGGTATATAAAAGCATATTTAAAGATGCGGTTTAAAAAAAAAAAAAAAAAAAAAATATCTGTGGCATTTTGTGGAAAACCAATCATGAACGCTGTTGGTGTATTTGTAAAACTACCATGTATGTACAGTATGCATGTAAATGTCGTTGTCCAGGCGTGGCTACCGTACATCCGACCCCCTCCGACCTCCCCTTTCAACCATGGCAACCTGAAGAAATCTGCTCATAGTCAGTAATGTAGAGATCATTCCCAAACATATAAATGCCGAATGAAAGAGAAATTTATTTGTAATATTTTCCGAGACATTTGCTCCAGTATGGTGTATTTAATTAATAAAAATATTGAAGATTTAAAAAGCCTCCTTAGATTTATTGTAAACCTGGAATCTGCACTCAGCTGTGTTTAAGTAATTGTTTAGTTGCATTATGATCATTTCACATTGTGAGCGCAGAGAAGCCTCAACTCGGTCCATTTCTGTGGGTCTCTTTGAAAATCGTCCTCATTGAGGACTGCAGCGCCGTCTTTCCATTTCCAGCCTCGCAATCATCCATGGACGAGATCAGCGTCTAACTGAAAATGGATAAACATGTATCCTCTCTTTCTATTCAGATGACCGTTTGCTATTCATCACTCTAATACCTGACAGAAATGGAGGAAAATGTCCCTTTGAAGATTCAATTACTGCAGAGAGGACGAGAGGTGTCTCTCTTTGGCGGGCACAAATTGAATGGGCTATTTGCAGAACAAATTGGTGTTTGAAGTCCTTGCAAGACCTAATAGGTCTGAAGGAGGGAGCTGGTAATAGCTGATGCACTTATCTGCGCGGTGTGCAGCCCCCGGCGAGCCCGCTGCAGAAACAATGCCACTGCTGCTGGACAGAAGCAGATTTTGATGCAGAAATCGGCCGAAGTCGGAGAGGAAATGGACCTACAAAGTAAACAGTGTCTAATGTTTTACATAGAAATTTCCTGCAGAACGGATCCTTTCTGGGCCTCATCGGTGCGGAACCAAACAAGGTGATTCTGAAATGGTCAAGGTGGAAGCTGGAAGGTAAATAATGATCAGCTTTGGTGTTTGAGTTGGATCTGCCAGGTAGGTTTTATGAAACTGAATCCTTTTGTTTTCTGTAAATCAGTAACACCTGTGTTTTCACCGCTTGGGCCAAGATCATCCAGGTTGATTTGTTTGTGGGGTCAGGGTGGCTGGAGGGTGGGGAGGCCAAAGCTTGTTGCACATGCAGAGGAAAAGGTAATTGTGCTCTACAGATTACTTTTTATTTCCTCTTGTCAGTTATTCTGTGATATTTCCAAGTACATCTAACAGCATTCTGCAGAAAGAAATAGTTATGAAAGACAAAGCGAGTTAAAATGTATTGGAAGAACGATATCGATAATAAAAGCCACATTTAATTTTACAGCAGCAGCTCTGTCTATCACACGTAGCACAGAAAATCTTTCATAAAAAGAAGTTTTGAGATCCAGATCAGAATATTTGTCATGACATGTCGGTGTGTTTTCTTTAAGTGTGAGTGCAACTGAATGAAATCAGTTAAGTGAAGAAGAAATATCATCCCATTATTAGTTTTTTTTTTTTTTTTTTGTATAAGTATATTATTAAAGAGGGGAAAAAATAATATAGCCCCAAATAAACAGCCAAAATAGCAAAGTTCACTGAACTAGAGTTAAAACAGTAATGCTGCTCCGATAAGGGGACCTGATTGATCATCATCAGTGTGATTGCCTTTAAAACATCAAGAAGACAAAATACATTGCAAAGAAATTTCGACAATAATTGCTTGTCTATTAATCTGGAGAGGGTTATAAGACTATTTCCAATTAATCTGCACTTTATCATTATTAAATAGAAAACATCAAAGTCATTAGTGCATTTCCACAGTATTGAAACGCTCCTGTTAGTTCAGCTCGAGGTCAAACTAAAGAGCTACAGCTCAGATTCTCCAGGCCTCAGCTGCCATGTTAAAGTGCATGAAAGTCCAGTTAGAAAAGGTCTGAAACTATTTTTATTCTATATTTGTTTCATTAGTTTGATAGGAAAAGTGCATAATATTTATCATAAGGCAACAGATGTAAACATAGCGTATTATAACTTACAAGGTAGTTATGTGTTGTCTCCAGACAGGTGAAGAAAGAATACACAAGACAGTAAAACAGCTAAATGTTTCATTAGAAAAAAAAAAAGAAAAATTAAATATGACATCAAGTTTTTGAAAAATATTTCCATGTTTAAAGTGATCATAAACTGGTTTGTTTGTAGCGGTGAGGTGTGGGACATCTCCAGCTTGTCTTGTTTGGAAGAGTTGTAGAAGAAAGCTTCTTCTTTCGGTTTACGTTAGCAAAGCTACATCTGAGCAAACCATAAAACGTGTGGAATTATCTCCTTTAGACAGACAAAAGCTGCATGGATTCATTTGGTCAGAATGCAGACAAAAGAAAGCCCAAACACGTCACACAGTGGTGGACGGATGATTTTCAGCCACAGACCCTGGACACCTCGCAGTCGTTGAGTGGACCATCAACGCCCAACACATTCTGGTTGTATAAATGTGCGTCCGACAGGTTAAGCTTGGCTGAAATTAGGTCATTCAGCAGAGCAAAGATCCCCAGACGGTGGCTGTACAAGCTCAGTTTTGTTAAGTAAATCATGTCGGTGTTATATCTCTATGGACTAATGTAATCTCACATCTTTGATATCAAAGATCCAATATGGCTCTGACCTGAGGGCAGCCCGATTGTTAACCAAGAAGCAACTCCTCAGCTAAATAACACAAACCAGTTTGTAATTCTGCAATTTAGCGATGAGTTTGCAGGTCACCCACTACTCCACAACCCCTCACTGTGCAGGACCTGAAGCATCAGACCCTCACTCCTGCAGCAGAGTCTCACTGCAAATACTGAAAAGTAAAAATAAAACAGTCCACGGGGATAATTCCACTTTTTTCATGTGGAATTTAAATGGAGCTTTGGCATACTTTCCATCAACCACTCTAAACTGGAATTTGGGGGGAAGAGCTACGCAAACATTAAAATGTGGTCGGCATTAATACCTAAATGGCTGCAAAAATGATTCTAAATCATACTCTCAGCTTAAACGCTGCATTTGATCTAAGAACCAGCCATCAAACATGCTGATGCTTGACTGATAACAGGTCTGTTTGGCCACAGAGGTACAAAAATTAATTTTAAGAAAGAATATTTCTTTGCGTTGATTTGGGGTCAATTTGCTTTAAAGTGACCTCATTAATCCACATCAGTAAAAGACTATTTTGTGCACCACTATCCATTAAGAAATCCGCTTGGTTCTATTAAGCTGTTTACTGTCTCACACATCAACACATGCATGTGCACGTAAACATGCACAAGCTGGAACATTCACATACATGGATTTCCTAGTTTTTGAAAATGACCTGAGAATGTTGAATCAAGTTGCTCAGTTTGAAGCTGGAAAAAAAAAAAAAAAACATGGTTTGGAAAATGATCTATATGTGAGGATTTGCTTTGATGTGGCACACCAGAGTGGGGGCTAATGGATCTCACTCATAACAATGCAGCACACTTAAATGGCACATCTGCCTGAGGGAAATCACCGTGCTCCAACCCCAGCTCCTCTCTGCTCTCACCGGGGAGTCTGCCGATGCTCCACAACCGGTTTATGTCTTCACTCTGCTGCAAGTTTTTTTGTTCATAATTTATTTTAGAGTGATTTTGATTGTGATGTCAAATAAAAACAAACTGATATTTTCATGATTTTCTTATAATTATGTTGAAATCCTTTTACATCGAGGCTAGTTTGCTAGCACATCATCTGTTGTATCAGGTATGAATCGTAAGTTTTTCCCAACATTCAAATCCAATAAGTTACAACAGACATTTGTGAGACTTGCTTTTAAGTCGCTCGCTGCCAAAGACATGGCTGGCAGCCAATGAGTTAAATGGCCAGAATGGTAAACTTTAAAGCTAATAGTACTATATACAGAACACAGGTAGCATAATCATAGCTCCACATTATTAGTCATGATATCAGTGCCACCCCATCCCCTTTTGTTACAACCAACACAGTGCAAGCCTACTGACTCGGACATTGCATTTACTTCCATTCATCCTGACCTAAACCCTGAGAAAGTGTCTCGGAAAAGATGTTCTGCTTCATTAAGTCCCCATAAAGACCACTGTCCTCTTAAGGTAAGTGGTTGTGTCAGAAATGGCCCCAACGAGGTAATGAAAACAAGTAAACACATGGGTCAAATGTAAAAGCGCTGCTTCAGTTATCCATTTGTCCAGTCAGATGACTGTTTATGTGGAGAATAAAATTAAAATAGGAGGTTTTGCTAAACTTTAACGATATAATTACAATAAACTATCAAACTTCTGCAGGACTTCTCAAAACATCAATAAACACAAGCAAACAGTTTAAATGATCATAGTGTCAACAGGAAGACAAAGGTTTATTTCCAAATGTATTGAGAGCCAATTTCTAGATATGTGGGCTGAAATTGTATTTATTGGTCTCATGGCTACAACGTCCACAATCCATGAAATTACAGAATCTGAACAAACCCGTCCGTCTGTTATAAACAAATACAGACCAATTAATATTTCAACATTTTTCTAAACTTTTAAAGTTCAATAAAAATGTATTGCAACTTAAACTATTTGCAATATTTAAACAATTTAATTAATAGATTTGTTAAATCTATGTCTGTTGTTACAAAAATTGTTGAACAAATATCAATCAGCCAATCACAAGGCAGCAACATCTTAGTCATGTAGACATGGTGGAGACAACTTGCTAAAGTTTAAACTGAGCACCACAATGATGAAGAGAAGAAATTTAAGTCTCTTTGCATGGTTGTTTGTCTGAGTGTTTACTGAGATTTTCACACACAACCATCTCGAGTGTTTACAAAGAAGGTCTGAAGAAGAGAAAATATCCAGCAGCAGCAGTTGTCTGGACCAGAATGTCTGGTTGATGTCAGAGGAGAATGGACAGACTGGTTGGAGATGATGGAAAAACAACAGGAAGTCCAGTAAGCACTGGTTCCATCCAAGATCTGCAGAACATCATCTCTGAACACACAACACGTCCAGCCTGGAAGCAGATGGTCTCCAGCAGCAGAAGACCACAGCAGGTTCCCTCCTGTCAGTAAGAACAGGAAACTGAGGCTACAATTCACACAGACTCACCAGAACTGGACAACAGAAGATGGAGAAACGTTGCTGGTCTGATGAGTCTCCAGTTCAGCTCCACATCCACATGGTAGGATCACAATCTGGTGGAAACATCATGACAACATGGATCCATCCTGCCGTCAGGATCAAGGCTTCAGGCTGCTGCTGGTGGAATGGTGGGGGGAGGTTTTCTGGTCCCACTTTGGTCCCCTTAGTACCAACATGACCTGGTTTAACCTCCACAGCCTACCTGAGTCCTGCTGCTGACCATGTCCATCCCTTTCTGAGCACAGTGTAGCATCTTCTGATGGAAACTTCCTGCAGGATGATGCACCATGTCACAAAGCTCACATCATCTCCACCATGACGATGAGTTCACTGTCCTCCAACGGCTCCACAGTCACCAGATCTACATCCAGCAGAGCAGCTTTGGGATGAGGTGGAACGGGAGATTCTCATGGTGATGAGGTGGAACGAGAGATTCTCATCATGATGAGGTGGAACGGGAGATTCTCATGGTGATGAGGTGGAACGAGAGATTCTCATCATGATGAGGTGGAACGGGAGATTCTCATGGTGATGAGGTGGAACGGGAGATTCTCATGGTGATGAGGTGGAACGGGAGATTCTCATGGTGATGAGGTGGAACAGGAGATTCTCATCATGATGAGGTGGAACGGGAGATTCTCATGGTGATGTGGTGGAACGGGAGATTCTCATGGTGATGAGGTGGAACGGGAGATTCTCATGGTGATGAGGTGGAACGGGAGATTTTCATCATGATGAGGTGGAACGCGAGATTCTCATCATGATGAGGTGGAACGGGAGATTGTCATGGTGATGAGGTGGAACCGTAGGTTCTCATCATGATGTGGTGGAACGCGAGATTCTCATGGTGATGAGGTGGAACGGGAGATTCTCATCATGATGTGGTGGAACGGGAGATTCTCATGGTGATGAGGTGGAACGGGAGATTCTCATCATGATGAGGTGGAACGGGAGATTCTCATGGTGATGAGGTGGAACGGGAGATTCTCATCATGATGAGGGGGAACGGGAGATTCTCATCATGATGAGGTGGAACGGGAGATTCTCATCATGATGTGGTGGAACGGGAGATTCTCATCATGATGAGGTGGAACGGGAGATTCTCATCATGATGAGGTGGAACGGGAGATTCTCATCATGATGTGGTGGAACGGGAGATTCTCATCATGATGAGGTGGAACGGGAGATTCTCATCATGATGAGGTGGAACAGGAGATTCTCATCATGATGAGGTGGAACGGGAGATTCTCATCATGATGAGGTGGAACGGTAGATTCTCATCATGATGAGGTGGAACGGGAGATTCTCATCATGATGTGGTGGAACGGGAGATTTTCATCATGATGAGGTGGAACGGGAGATTCTCATGGTGATGAGGTGGAACGGGAGATTCTCATCATGATGAGGTGGAACGGGAGATTCTCATGGTGATGAGGTGGAACGGGAGATTCTCATGGTGATGAGGTGGAACGGGAGATTCTCATGGTGATGAGGTGGAACGGGAGATTCTCATGGTGATGAGGTGGAACGGGAGATTCTCATGGTGATGAGGTGGAACGGGAGATTCTCATGGTGATGAGGTGGAACGGGAGATTCTCATCATGATGTGGTGGAACGGGAGATTCTCATCATGATGTGGTGGAACGGGAGATTCTCATCATGATGAGGTGGAACGGGAGATTCTCATCATGATGAGGTGGAACGGGAGATTCTCATGGTGATGAGGTGGAACGGGAGATTCTCATGGTGATGAGGTGGAACGGGAGATTCTCATGGTGATGAGGTGGAACGGGAGATTCTCATCGTGATGAGGTGGAATGGGAGATTCTCATGGTGATGAGGTGGAACGGGAGATTCTCATGGTGATGAGGTGGAACGGGAGATTCTCATCATGATGAGGTGGAACGGGAGATTCTCATGGTGATGAGGTGGAACGGGAGATTCTCATCATGATGTGGTGGAACGGGAGATTCTCATCATGATGTGGTGGAACGGGAGATTCTCATCATGATGAGGTGGAACGGGAGATTCTCATGATGAGGTGGAACGGGAGATTCTCATCATGATGTGGTGGAACGGGAGATTTTCATCATGATGAGGTGGAACGGGAGATTCTCATGGTGATGAGGTGGAACGGGAGATTCTCATGGTGATGAGGTGGAACGGGAGATTCTCATGGTGATGAGGTGGAACGGGAGATTCTCATCATGATGAGGTGGAACGGGAGATTCTCATGGTGATGAGGTGGAACGGGAGATTCTCATGGTGATGAGGTGGAACGGGAGATTCTCATCATGATGAGGTGGAACGGGAGATTCTCATGGTGATGAGGTGGAACGGGAGATTCTCATGGTGATGAGGTGGAACGGGAGATTCTCATGGTGATGAGGTGGAACGGGAGATTCTCATCATGATGAGGTGGAACGGGAGATTCTCATGGTGATGAGGTGGAACGGGAGATTCTCATGGTGATGTGGTGGAACGGGAGATTCTCATCATGATGAGGTGGAACGGGAGATTCTCATGGTGATGAGGTGGAACGGGAGATTCTCATCATGATGAGGTGGAACGGGAGATTCTCATGGTGATGAGGTGGAACGGGAGATTCTCATGGTGATGAGGTGGAACGGGAGATTCTCATGGTGATGAGGTGGAACGGGAGATTCTCATGGTGATGAGGTGGAACGGGAGATTCTCATGGTGATGAGGTGGAACGGGAGATTCTCATGGTGATGAGGTGGAACGGGAGATTCTCATCATGATGAGGTGGAACGGGAGATTCTCATCATGATGTGGTGGAACGGGAGATTCTCATCATGATGAGGTGGAACGGGAGATTCTCATGGTAATGTGCAGTCACTGTCTGGTGCTTCACGTCAATATGGAGCAAAATCTCTGAGGAATGTTTTTCTTTTTTTTTTTTTCTTTTTTTTTTGTTTTACCTTGGTGACCAATGACACCAACAATTCAGGCAGTTCTTGAGATAGAAACAGGTCTGTCCCAGTACTAACAAGGTGGAGTTGATGAAGTGACCAGGAAGTTTATATATCTCTATCATGACACAGAAAATATTTACACAAGTTTCAGATAACTTTACAGTGTTTACCTGTTTTAACAGACTTTTTGCAGTCATGGAAAGTCCTTTATCAGCTCATAGTGTAATAGAAAAAGTTTCTGGATAGGACCAGGAATAACATTTTCACAATGTTTACAGCATGTTGGAAGGCCCACCAGAGACGCTGCAAATGTTTTCTCACAAAGACGATCACCTCATTTTTAAAGGCTGGTAACATGAATTAGGTACATATGACCCAAAGGTAAGCTACCTGTTTGAAAGCAGAATACTTTATTTCCACTCATATTTAATCTAAAGATGTATGAATAATATCCATTTCAGCATTTCTAAAGCAGAATGTCCTCCATAGCATCATTCAATTCACACTTCTTTATTTGTTCCTTCATTAGTTCGTCCATCTGTTTCCTTGGCAACAGTCAGAGATGAAGAAAAAAAAAGCTGTGAAAAATATGTATCTCAATTTTACATTCCAGCATTTCTGTAATTACACTGATAAGGTCCAAGAGGCTTTTCTGTCTCTTACAAACACTTTAGTGGACTTTATTACCCTTTAATTTCTGCTGATTACAGGTACAAATAAAGATTGATAGATATTTACTTTTTGCAGCAACGGCACAATTGATCACCCATAAATGTATTTCAGAAGGTGTAATTTCCATAAAAGTTAGCATCTGTCCCATGAGCAATCTAAAGCGTGCCAGCGAAAGCTGAGGCCCCTTAAAACACCATAATGGAGTGAAATGAGCTTCATAATTGTCTTTTTTCAGCCCACAGTGGAATCAACAAGCAACTTAAAATAGTGCTGCAGTGCTCAGTTACTCAACATGGTGTTCAATAACACTAAGAGGGACATGCAAATATTGGTGAGGCAATTATTGGCAGTCATGATGGCCGAAAGTAGCAGGTAACACTATCCTCTCCATTATGTATGCTGTGAACTCTGGTGCAAAGTGTTGCTTTTTACCAACCAGAGGACGCTTCATGTCCATGTCCTTCACAGTGGACATAAGTCACATTTAGTCACACATATAATCCGACTATGGAAAATCTCACATTGATACGTCAGAAACTTAGCTTTTACTTCATGTAATCACATCCTAAACACCCCCTGCCCCTTCCCCATTTTGTGATGAGGTTTTTTCAAACTGCAATATCTTTGTCAGTTCACGACCCTTCCAGGTCATCAGTGGAGGAAAAAGTTCTCTCCCACAAAATGTTACTTAACATTATAAATCCATATTTTTAATACTTACTTTGTTGGAGTCTTTGAGTCAACAACAGAGCTCATGTACATTGCCAAATATGCAATAATTCAAATTATTTTACCCCTTTAAATGCCTGTTTGATTCCATGTTGACACTGTTGTCATGAAGAAACGCATACATAATATTTGTTATTTTCTCATGATGCCTGCATTAATTTGGATGCAACTGATGTTTTTCTTTTTTACGTTTTAAAATTTATGGCACTTTAGGTTCCCTTAGGTGTAGAAAAATATACTCTCACAAAAACATAATTAAAACATTTCAGATTAAATCTTTAGTGTATCTAAAAAATTAAATTAAATTAAATTAAATGTGCAGGGTAAAATATTCCTGTTATGAATCTTTTTCATATAACATTGATATCAGGTGATCTGCATTTTAATATTAATTTTAATAATCTCTGATGTCCTGTTGTTCCTTATGCAAAATTGAAATTATAATTCTATAGCTTTTCAGGAGAAACAATATCTCCCATTAAATCATCCCATACGGGGTAACGTGTCCTAAATGGAAGGGAAAACATGACCTGAAGGGACAGAACAGAACTGGAGCTGCTCCTAATCCTCTGTTCAAAATATTTATTTCACTGGAGAATATTACAAACATTAAACATTAATGTTACGTTTGCATCCTTGCACTTCATCTCTCCTTTTACTGGTTTGGCTTTTGAAAAGCATTCCTTGCCCCCCCTCTCTGAACCCCCCCCCCCATTCTTCTCAAGAATGTAGTAACAATAATAATGCATTAAGTTGGCTGAGTACTCCAAACACTCAGAGCTTCCTCTCTCAGTAAGTGCAGAAGCAGTTTACTTGTTGTTGAAAGCATCTTACACACACAGTCCTTCAGAGAGTGAAGAGTTCGACACCACCCCAACCCCCTTCCTCGTTCTGCCTCACACACACACACACACACACACACACACACACACACACACACATCTACACAGTTTCTGTGCGTCTGGAGGACAAAAACCAAAGTAGTGTCAGAGTTTTGCACAGGCATCCTGCAGAAAAGTCCCATCTGACTTTCAGCGCTCATCGTGCTCCTGTCTGCTGGAGCCAGCAGCATGGTGCAGCTCTGAGCAGGGGGTTAAATCCCCCATAAGAACAGCAAAAGGTCACCAAATGCTGTTGTTTATCAGCCATCCTAAAATGAAGCACTGAGCAGGTATCCTGTGGATTGATTTGAGCCCCTCTGTGCCTGCAGCCTCACACAAACACACCGGAGTGATTATCCAAGTTCCAATTTCCACACAAATAATGGGCAAATACTGCAAATTTCAAGCAAATTTCCTTGATTGATTATTGAGCATGGTGACCATCAGTAGCTGCAAAATCAATAGAAAAAAATGTGCAAGGTAAAAGGCCAATTTTTCTGTAAAGGCTGTGTGACTGAAGACATCCGGTCCTCAATCCCTCTGCTGTTCTGTCAAAGCTCCTGTTGTCTCTGAGACACGATGCCCTGACGCACCAGTCATAGTGATCCTAAAAGGCAGCAATCACCGTTCAGAGCTGTGCAACACTGAACGTGCAAAACAAAAATCTTCATAAGATGGAGTGATATAGTACCAGGAACTACAAGCCTAAGATCCGTATTTCAGACCGCTTTAAGTCTCTTGTTTATTCTCTTCCTTGTGTTTTCAGCCGCGCCTGAAAGGTTTAAGCTGTGATTATACTTACCATGTAGGTTCTGAAATGTGAAGTGAACAACATCAACAGGCTTGTTTATGATATTTACTATTGTTTTAGTGACACTGGACTCTGCGGTTTTCTTCACAAACTGCAGGCGTCACTACTGCAAAGCACCGGGACAGATACTGCATAGCTAATAAAAGATGTTTGCCTGCAGTGTAAAACTGTAGTTGTGTCCAGTGAAATCACATTTTACAGTTTTCTTCTTTTTACGAGCAACTTCAGTTTTTAATTTGTTTTTTTCATTAGGATTTTTGTCCCCTGGAAGAGCATATTCAGGGGTGTCAAACTCCTGGTATCTGGCAGGTTTAATGTTAATTTCAATGGACCCAACAACTTCTGTTAATCTATTCATTTATTTTGGTTAGCTGCGTTGGAGCATGGAGACAAGAAAAACCTGTCTGACCGGATATATGTGGCCAGACTGGTCCTTTCTGTTTGTGGGACTGGTAGTTTTATTTGGAGCAGTAACTCGTTGAAGCTGTTGTTGCAATCAGCATTAGTTATTTTTTAACCCAGTAAGCTCAGTTACATTATTATAACTCATTAAAAGAGTAAAATACAATTAAATCAAAGTCATAATTTACAAACTGCGTTAGTGGCCTAGAGTTAACTATCTTCCCAAATCACAAAGTCATATACTTCCTATTGATGTCACCCAAAAGGCTCTGTTGATCACAATATTTTATTTTGGGGAGTATTACCCTGACATAATGGTAATCCAATCCAATTTACTTTTTATTTCTGAATGTAACTATTTCTTATGACTAACCCCAACCAAGTGTTTGCTGCTTCAGTCAAAACAACAGAAAGTAACAGCAAAGTTGAAACATGGAAGAACTTAAAACATAAGCTGGTGTTGAAGGGTTCAGACAAGGTGGAAGGACTTTCAGTGGCAAACACTCCTGTGGATGGCGGGATATACAGTCATTCTTTTTAGTGTGCTTTAAATATCACCAAGCTTACATGGGTTTGTCTAATTAATGGTGAATAACAAAACAATTCGGAGACATCAGGTGTTCCACCTTTTCTTTTTTAAACATTTTTTTCTCAGTCTACAAATCCCACCAACCTGGGCAACAGGCTGCCTTCTCCAGAGCAACTCTGGGAGACATACACCTTACTAAACCTCAGAATCCAAAACACCAAGATGGTATGCTACACTTCCAAACTTCCAGGTTAGGTCAGTATTACCCATTCACATTATATTTAGTACAGGTCTTTAATAACGCATATGACATACGAATATGCACACAAATATGTTTTATTCTCTCTTACTTCCCATGGTGATGTAGTGAGTCAAGTCAAGTTTACTGACACAGTTGACTGAAGTTACTGGAGTCTTGTAGATAATATTATGCAAAATGAAAGTAATGATTAAAAGCAGCTCAAACTAAAAGCAACAGTTAAATAGTTGTTTACAAAGAACCCTGTAAGTCTGTATGAAGAAAAGACTGGTAAGTGTTATTGAAAAAAAAAAAAGAGTGATATGCAGGCAATAGAGCCTTTCTCTTTCAAAAAATACAGATGAATCATCTGCACTGTCGCATTTCTCAGACATGTCTTACTACTGAAATGAAAAGTGCTTTCAGAAGACCAAATCACTGGTTCTACATGAATAAAACACACTAATGATAAAAATCTTAAGTTAACACACCTCATCTGGTCTCTGTGTTGACGTTCCTTCGTTTAAACAACACTGTCTCTGAACCGTGAAAGCCTCGGGAACCACTTTGCTCTTTGGGGAGCCCAGATGTGGGAACCTCTGATCTGCAGTAAGTAATATCAAAAGTCTCAGATGTAAGAAGTCTGTGAGCAGGGGACACAGTCAACCTGTGATCTGCAGGCCTTCAGGTAGAACTGCATCACAGACAGGCAGATGTCAGTCCACTGTAGCATCCACTCACAAAGCTCAAAGCAGATCTGCAAGGTGTCATCATGGCTAAAAGAGCCAGGTCTGGATGGGAACGGCATGTTTTAGAGTGGAAGACCATGCTAAACCAGACCATCTATAGGAATAGCACGGCTTGCAGAAGCTGCGTCTCCGGTACCATCAGACTTGTGAAAAAAAAAGTAAATATCACAATAACAAACAGGCAATGGGGACATCTACATTTAGAAAAACCTGAGAAATGTCACTAAAAGGTTTTAATGCACTCATGAGGTAGTTTTTTAGATGTCTTGTTATTAGTATATTACAAAAGTTTAATAAAGTTTTTCGTGATCCTACGTGACTTAGGGGTTTATGTGACCCGTTCATTTGAAGTAAAGATGCTTCTGGATGACGTATTTTGTCTTCTGTTAAGGACAGCAGCAACAGTGGCAACCAAAATATCTGCTCTGTATGTCCATTGTCATTAAAGTGGAGTTTCACAGGATGAGACTGAAATGAAAACATCTCATATCACTAATCTGTGATGTGTTACTATCATACTTCAATAAATTCTTCAAAATAAAATTGTAAAATGCTTCACTTTCAACATTTGTTTCTTTTCCTATGCTCTCTTCGGAGTTAAATGTTGGTTCATTGGATTTCTAATCAGTAGTTTTATGTATTTATTACCTCCACTAATGTTTTTGCCGGCATTTATCTGTTTGTTTGTTTGTTTGTTTGTTGTTAGAAACTTTATGCAAAAACTGCACAGATTTTCTCGATGTTTTTTCTGAGAACACATCTTCGTCTAACTTGGACTTTAATAAATGTTGGGAGTGATCCGGATCAGCATCTGGAGGAAGGAATGTTGTGAAGGATTCTTCCTCCTTGTGAGATGGGACCAATGTCAGTATATATACATGATAAACACAATAAATGCACAATAAATGATGTGAAAATAGAGAAGTTCCCAAAAGGTTTTCCAAAACGTTCTGGATGCTTCCACATGAAACAGGAATAACATTCTTGATACTACCATTCAGAACAGGAACAACATTCTGGATTCTACCATCCAGAACAGGAACAACATTCTGGATGCCTCCATATGAAAAAGGAATGACATTCTTGATACTACCATTCAGAACAGGAACAACATCCTGAATACGACAATCCAGAATAGGAAGCACATCCTGGACGCTACCATCCAGAATAATAACAACCTCCTAGATACTACCATCCATAACGGGAATAACATTCTGGATGCTTCCACATGAAACAGGAATAACATTCTTGATACTAACGTTCAGAACGGGAAACACATTCTGGATTCTACCATCCAAAACAAGAATAACATTCTTGATACTACCATTCAGAATGGGAAATACATTCTGGATACTACCATTCAGAACGGGAACAACATTCTGGATTCTACCATCCAGAACAGGAACAACATTCTGGATGCCTCCATATGAAACAGGAATGACATTCTTGATACTACCATTCAGAACAGGAACAACATCCTGAATACGACAATCCAGAATAGGAAGCACATCCTGGACGCTACCATCCAGAATAATAACAACCTCCTAGATACTACCATCCATAACGGGAATAACATTCTGGATGCTTCCACATGAAACAGGAATAACATTCTTGATACTAACGTTCAGAACGGGAACAACATTCTGGATTCTACCATCCAAAACAAGAATAACATCCTTGATACTACCATTCAGAATGGGAAATACATTCTGGATACTACCATTCAGAACGGGAACAACATTCTGGATGGTTCCATATGAAACAAGAATAACATTCTTGATACTACCATTCAGAACAGGAACAACATTCTGGATTCTACCATCCAGAACAGGAACAACATTCTGGATGCCTCCATATGAAACAGGAATGACATTCTTGATACTACCATTCAGAACAGGAACAACATCCTGAATACGACAATCCAGAATAGGAAGCACATCCTGGACGCTACCATCCTGAATAATAACAACCTCCTAGATACTACCATCCATAACGGGAATAACATTCTGGATGCTTCCACATGAAACAGGAATAACATTCTTGATACTAACATTCAGAACGGGAACAACATTCTGGATTCTACCATCCAGAACAAGAATAACATTCTTGATACTACCATTCAGAATGGGAACAACATTCTGGATACTACCATTCAGAATGGGAACAACATTCTGGATGGTTCCATATGAAACAAGAATAACGTTCTTGATACTACCATTCATAACAGGAACAACATTCTGGATTCTACCATCCAGAAGAGGAACAACATTCTGGATGCCTCCATATGAAACAGGAATAACATTCTGGATGCTTCCATATGAAACAGGAATGACATTCTTGATACTACCATTCAGAACAGGAACAACATTCTGGATTCTACCATCCAGAACAGGAACAACATTCTGGATGCCTCCATATGAAACAGGAATGACATTCTTGATACTACCATTCAGAACAGGAACAACATCCTGAATACGACAATCCAGAATAGGAAGCACATCCTGGACGCTACCATCCAGAATAATAACAACCTCCTAGATACTACCATCCATAACGGGAATAACATTCTGGATGCTTCCACATGAAACAGGAATAACATTCTTGATACTAACATTCAGAACGGGAACAACGTTCTGGATTCTACCATCCAGAACAAGAATAACATTCTTGATACTACCATTCAGAATGGGAACAACATTCTGGATACTACCATTCACAATGGGAACAACATTCTGGATACTACCATTTAGAACGGGAACAACATTCTGGATGGTTCCATATGAAACAAGGATAACATTCTTGATACTACCATTCAGAACAGGAACAACATTCTGGATTCTACTATCCAGAACAGGAACAACATTCTGGATGCCTTCATATGAAACAGGAATAACATTCTGGATGCTTCCATATGAAACAGGAAAGACATTCTTGATACTACCATTCAGAACAGGAACAACATCCTAAATACGACAATCCGGAATAGGAAGCACATCCTAGACGCTACCATCCAGAATAATAACAACCTCCTAGATACTACCATCCATAACGGGAATAACGTTCTGGATGCTTCCACATGAAACAGGAATAACATTCTTGATACTAACATTCAGAACGGGAACAACATTCTGGATTCTACCATGCAGAACAAGAATAACATTCTTGATACTACCATTCAGAATGGGAACAACATTCTGGATACTACCATTCAGAATGGGAACAACATTCTGGATGGTTCCATATGAAACAAGAATAACGTTCTTGATACTACCATTCATAACAGGAACAACATTCTGGATTCTACCATCCAGAAGAGGAACAACATTCTGGATGCCTCCATATGAAACAGGAATAACATTCTGGATGCTTCCATATGAAACAGGAATGACATTCTTGATACTACCATTCAGAACAGGAACAACATTCTGGATTCTACCATCCAGAACAGGAACAACATTCTGGATGCCTCCATATGAAACAGGAATGACATTCTTGATACTACCATTCAGAACAGGAACAACATCCTGAATACGACAATCCAGAACAGGAAGCACATCCTGGACGCTAACATCCAGAATAATAACAACCTCCTAGATACTACCATCCATAACGGGAATAACGTTCTGGATGCTTCCACATGAAACAGGAATAACATTCTTGATACTAACATTCAGAACGGGAACAACATTCTGGATTCTACCATGCAGAACAAGAATAACATTCTTGATACTACCATTCAGAATGGGAACAACATTCTGGATACTACCATTCAGAATGGGAACAACATTCTGGATGGTTCCATATGAAACAAGAATAACGTTCTTGATACTACCATTCATAACAGGAACAACATTCTGGATTCTACCATCCAGAAGAGGAACAACATTCTGGATGCCTCCATATGAAACAGGAATAACATTCTGGATGCTTCCATATGAAACAGGAATGACATTCTTAATATTACTATTCAGAACAGGAACAACATCCTGAATACGACAATCCAGAATAGGAAGCACATCCTGGATGCTACCATCCAGAATAATAACAACCTCCTAGATACTACCATCCATAACGGGAATAACGTTCTGGATGCTTCCACATGAAACAGGAATGACATTCTTGATACTAACATTCAGAACGGGAACAACATTCTGGATTTTACCATCCAGAACAAGAATAACATTCTTGATACTAACATTCAGAATGGGAACAACATTCTGGATTCTACCATCCAGAACAAGAATAACATTCTTGATACTACCATTCAGAATGGGAACAACATTCTGGATGGTTCCATATGAAACAAGAATAACATTCTTGATACTAACATTCAGAATGGGAACAACATTCTGGATACTACCATTCAGAATGGGAACAACATTCTTGATACTACCATTCAGAATGGGAACAACATTCTGGATACTACCATTCAGAACGGGAACAACATTCTGGATGGTTCCATATGAAACAGGAATAACATTCTTGATACTAACATTCAGAATGGGAACAGCATTCTGGATTCTACCATCCAGAACAAGAATAACATTCTTGATACTACCATTAAGAATGGGACCAACATTCTGGATTCTACCATCCAGAACAAGAATAACATTCTTGATACTACCATTCAGAATGGGAACAACATTCTTGATTCTACCATCCAGAACAAGAATAACATTCTTGATACTACATTCAGAATGGGAACAACATTCTGGATACTACCATTCAGAACGGGAACAACATTCTGGATACTACCATTCAGAATGGGAACAACATTCTGGATGGTTCCATATGAAACAAGAATAACATTCTTGATACTAACATTCAGAATGGGAACAACATTCTGGATACTACCATTCAGAATGGGAACAACATTCTTGATACTACCATTCAGAATGGGAACAACATTCTGGATACTACCATTCAGAACGGGAACAACATTCTGGATGGTTCCATATGAAACAGGAATAACATTCTTGATACTAACATTCAGAATGGGAACAGCATTCTGGATTCTACCATCCAGAACAAGAATAACATTCTTGATACTACCATTAAGAATGGGACCAACATTCTGGATTCTACCATCCAGAACAAGAATAACATTCTTGATACTACCATTCAGAATGGGAACAACATTCTTGATTCTACCATCCAGAACAAGAATAACATTCTTGATACTACATTCAGAATGGGAACAACATTCTGGATACTACCATTCAGAACGGGAACAACATTCTGGATACTACCATTCAGAATGGGAACAACATTCTGGATGGTTCCATATGAAACAAGAATAACATTCTTGATACTAACATTCAGAATGGGAACAACATTCTGGATTCTACCATCCAGAACAAGAATAACATTCTTGATACTACCATTCAGAATGGGAACAACATTCTGGATGGTTCCATATGAAACAAGAATAACATTCTTGATACTAACATTCAGAATGGGAACAACATTCTGGATACTACCATTCAGAATGGGAACAACATTCTTGATACTACCATTCAGAATGGGAACAACATTCTGGATACTACCATTTAGAACGGGAACAACATTCTGGATGGTCCCATATGAAACAGGAATAACATTCTTGATACTAACATTCAGAATGGGACCAACATTCTGGATTCTACCATCC
Source organism: Telmatherina bonti (assembly GCF_933228915.1). Lineage (NCBI taxonomy): Eukaryota > Metazoa > Chordata > Actinopteri > Atheriniformes > Telmatherinidae > Telmatherina > Telmatherina bonti. The sequence goes on from NC_136626.1 coordinate 35,512,780, forward strand.
AGAACAAGAATAACATTCTTGATACTACCATTCAGAATGGGAACATTCTTGATTCTACCATCCAGAACAAGAATAACATTCTTGATACTACCATTCACAATGGGAACAACATTCTGGATACTACCATTTAGAACGGGAACAACATTCTGGATGGTTCCATATGAAACAAGAATAACATTCTTGATACTACCATTCAGAACAGGAACAACATTCCGGATTCTACTATCCAGAACAGGAACAACATTCTGGATGCCTTCATATGAAACAGGAATAACATTCTGGATGCTTCCATATGAAACAGGAAAGACATTCTTGATACTACCATTCAGAACAGGAACAACATCCTAAATACGACAATCCGGAATAGGAAGCACATCCTAGACGCTACCATCCAGAATAATAACAACCTCCTAGATACTACCATCCATAACGGGAATAACGTTCTGGATGCTTTCACATGAAACAGGAATAACATTCTGGATGCTTCCATATGAAACAGGAATGACATTCTTAATACTACCATTCAGAACGGGAACAACATTCTGGATGCCTCCATATGAAACAGGAATAACATTCTGGATGCTTCCATATGAAACAGGAATGACATTCTTAATATTACTATTCAGAACAGGAACAACATCCTGAATACGACAATCCAGAATAGGAAGCACATCCTGGACGCTACCATCCAGAATAATAACAACCTCCTAAATACTACCATCCATAATGGGAATAACATTCTGGATGCTTCCACATGAAACAGGAATAACATTCTTGATACTAACATTCAGAACGGGAACAACATTCTGGATTCTACCATCCAAAACAAGAATAACATTCTTGATACTACCATTCAGAATGGGAACAACATTCTGGATACTACCATTCAGAACAGGAACAACATTCTGGGTGCTTCCATATGAAACAAGAATAACATTCTTGATACTACCATTCAGAACAGGAACAACATTCTGGATTCTACCATCCAGAACAGGAACAACATTCTGGATTCTACCATCCAGAAGAGGAATAACATTCTGGATGCCTCCATATGAAACAGGAATAACATTCTGGATGCTTCCATATGAAACAGGAATGACATTCTTAATACTACCATTCAGAACAGGAACAACATCCTGAATACGACAATCCAGAATAGGAAGCACATCCTGGACGCTAACATCCAGAATAATAACAACCTCCTAGATACTACCATCCATAACGGGAATAACGTTCTGGATGCTTCCATATGAAACAAGAATAATATTCTTGATACTAACATTCAGAATGGGAACAACATTCTGGATTCTACCATCCAGAACAAGAATAACATTCTTGATACTACCATTCAGAATGGGAACAACATTCTGGATACTACCATTCAGAACAGGAACAACATTCTGGGTGCTTCCATATGAAACAAGAATAACATTCTTGATACTACCATTCAGAACAGGAACAACATTCTGGATTCTACCATCCAGAACAGGAACAACATTCTGGATTCTACCATCCAGAAGAGGAATAACATTCTGGATGCCTCCATATGAAACAGGAATAACATTCTGGATGCTTCCATATGAAACAGGAATGACATTCTTAATACTACCATTCAGAACAGGAACAACATCCTGAATACGACAATCCAGAATAGGAAGCACATCCTGGACGCTAACATCCAGAATAATAACAACCTCCTAGATACTACCATCCATAACGGGAATAACGTTCTGGATGCTTCCATATGAAACAAGAATAACATTCTTGATACTAACATTCAGAATGGGAACAACATTCTGGATTCTACCATCCAGAACAAGAATAACATTCTTGATACTACCATTCAGAATGGGAACAACATTCTGGATACTACCATTCAGAATGGGAACAACATTCTTGATACTACCATTCAGAACAGGAACAACATTCTGGATTCTACCATCCAGAAGAGGAATAACATTCTGGACGCTAACATCCAGAATAATAACAACCTCCTAGATACTACCATCCATAACGGGAATAACGTTCTGGATGCTTCCATATGAAACAAGAATAACATTCTTGATACTAACATTCAGAATGGGAACAACATTCTGGATTCTACCATCCAGAACAAGAATAACATTCTTGATACTACCATTCAGAATGGGAACAACATTCTGGATACTACCATTCAGAATGGGAACAACATTCTTGATACTACCATTCAGAATGGGAACAACATTCTGGATACTACCATTCAGAACGGGAACAACATTCTGGATGGTTCCATATGAAACAGGAATAACATTCTTGATACTACCATTCAGAATGGGAACAACATTCTTGATTCTACCATCCAGAACAAGAATAACATTCTTGATACTACATTCAGAATGGGAACAACATTCTGGATACTACCATTCAGAACGGGAACAACATTCTGGATACTACCATTCAGAATGGGAACAACATTCTGGATGGTTCCATATGAAACAAGAATAACATTCTTGATACTAACATTCAGAATGGGAACAACATTCTGGATTCTACCATCCAGAACAAGAATAACATTCTTGATACTACCATTCAGAATGGGAACAACATTCTGGATGGTTCCATATGAAACAAGAATAACATTCTTGATACTAACATTCAGAATGGGAACAACATTCTGGATACTACCATTCAGAATGGGAACAACATTCTTGATACTACCATTCAGAATGGGAACAACATTCTGGATACTACCATTCAGAACGGGAACAACATTCTGGATGGTTCCATATGAAACAGGAATAACATTCTTGATACTAACATTCAGAATGGGAACAGCATTCTGGATTCTACCATCCAGAACAAGAATAACATTCTTGATACTACCATTCAGAATGGGACCAACATTCTGGATTCTACCATCCAGAACAAGAATAACATTCTTGATACTACCATTCAGAATGGGAACAACATTCTTGATTCTACCATCCAGAACAAGAATAACATTCTTGATACTACCATTCAGAATGGGAACAACATTCTTGATACTACCATTCAGAACGGGAACAACTTTCTGGATACTACCATTCAGAATGGGAACAACATTCTTGATACTACCATTCAGAATGGGAACAACATTCTGGATACTATCATCCAGAATTCGAACAACATTCTTGATGCTTTGATATTGAACAGGAATAACATTCTGGAAACTACCATCTAGAACTGGAAAAATGTTCTGAATGCCACCATCCTGAACAGGAATAACGTTCTGTATGCTTCCATTCAGAACGGGAATAATGTTGTGGATACTAACATCCAGAATGCGAACAATATTCTGAATTCCACCATCCAGAACAGAACAACTTTTCATCACTGGAAGAGAACAAACCTGCAACAAACAACAATGTAGCCGAGATAGTGTGGATTCATTATCAGTGGATCTGGAATCTGATTGTGGATCCATATAAAATGAATGTAGGACCAGAACACCAGCTGGAAATCAGAATGTGGGCGTAAATTAACTGTTTGGTGGAGGTCTGACCTCTCAGTGTTTCTCTAGTTTACATTTGACACAGTGTCCTTTGGCCTGCAGTCTATAAAAAGCTGAAAAGTCCAACAACAGTACAGGAATCTCTCTCGTCTTGGAAGTTGGAGCCATTAAAAAGCACCACATCTCGATGCCAGTTGGCTAAGCAAAGGACTGTTAGATTTGGCATTATCTTTGCAATTACAAGGAAGAGAGCAAGATGTGCTTAAGATCTCTCTGACTGTGCCCTTTATAGACACACACACACACACACACAAAGAAAGAGAAAGACAAGCTCTCCAGGGAAAGAAAATACACCCGAGGGACATCCTCTGTCTTTGATTTCATAGCTTTGCACTGCTTAATTCCTAATTTAACTTAAATACCATACCAATATAGAACTGTGGGTCGAGATGTGGGTGTTTTTTAAGGGTTGGGGCGCTTTGTGTTCATCTAAGTTGAGTTCTGCCTGCTAATGATTGCGCTGCTATCTTTTAGCTGCAGTTGTCATTTTCAATTAAAAGAAAGGCACCATGAATGGGACAGATTACACAATCACCCCAAGACAAAAAGGCAAAGCAGAAGACCTGAGAGAGAAATTTCTTTTCATCCTGCGGTCACTGACCTATACATGTAATTATGGGACCAGTTCAAGCAGCTTCAAATATACCCCGAGGAATGTCCTGCACCATTCGTCCATTGCCTCACAACTGATATTTTTCCAACCCCTCCCCCCCCACCCCCATTCTTTTTTTTTAAGACATTACATTTAGCTGTTTCTTTATATGCCACAAAGATTCAGAATCTGTGACCTGAAACACCCTGAGGAGTGTGACTTCACAGGCAGTTTCCTCCAGGACGAATGTGTTTTCAGAGCGGCGACCATCTTTTTCCCTGCTTAATGAGCTCAGTCATAAATAAATGCATGGCCTTAATTAGCCTGCGTGTGGCGGGGGCACCGGAATCAGTGTGGAGCTGTGGAGATGGAGGCTCCATGCCCGAGTTCTTCTGGAGATGGTGATCTGGGCGTGGGGAGGTGGCCTTTGAGCAGATGCTCTCCTTGCTCTCTGCTGGTTGAGCTTTCCATGACTCCCTCCTTTCATCTAAATCTATTAAGCTGCTCCTCACTGAGAGCTCCTCGGCCAGAGGAGGGCTTGCATCGGACATTCTGCAAAATCTCAGATAAACATCATCTGTCTGAACAAACAAATAATAAATGAACAAAGACCTAATATATTTTGTTGCAGTTTACACATAAAAAATACATTTAACCTTTTATTGTACTCCTTATATTTAGCCTTTAGAATAATCTGTTTATCAGTTTATTTTTGTTATATATTCCATAATATTTCTCACTTTTCTTTAAATACATAAACTGTCAGGGTCCTGCTTCACTGCATGCAGGAGAACAGAAATGTTTCTCTCTCAGCAAAGATTCAAACATTTTTGAAAAGATAATAAGATCAAGATAAAAAAAAACAAAACAAAAAAAAACAAGGAAATACATAAAATCTGAGGAAAATAAATTCAGTAGTTCATGTAAATAACAATCACAATTTTTTTACGTTAATCATCTCGACTTTTTAGACCATTTTGGGAAAGCAAAATTATTATAAAAAGGTGAAATTGTTAGAATGTTTGAAGTGTGTTTGCAGAATTATCTGATATTGATTTCTTTTATTCTCTATCAGCAGGATCCCTGGATTAGAGCAATGCTACGTACCGGCCCACTTTCCCCGTCCTCTCCACCCCCAGCTGCTCCGGGCTGACCAGGCATCCTGGTTCTGGTTCTGATGGAGGTTTTCCTTTACGCCGTCTCCTCGTGCAGTTCAGGGTCCAGGATGGGGACTGAATTAAAGAAGATTTAATATAATTTGTTGGTTTCATTAACTGAGTAATTATTACCTCTGCAAAGGTTATGTTTTTGCCAGAATTTATGTTTGTTTGTTTGTTTTCAACTTCATGCAAAACTCCTGGACAGATTTTCATTTTTTATCTAATATGAGGCCATTTTCAGTATAAATAACTGCAGAATAAATGGGATAAAAACAAGGAGAAGGAGAAGATATCAGAGATAGATCTGATTCCCGGTAATATTATGGATGCTACCATCCAGAACAGGAACAACTTTTCATCACTGCAAGAGAACCAACATGGAACAAACACCACAATATAGCTGAGACACTGTGGATTCATCATTAATGCATCTGGAATCTGGAGCTGAATTCAACTTGATGACATTTCTGAAGACGGTAACTTTTACTTGTATTAAAGCAAAGTTCTCTTAGTTTAAGCAGCACTGCTGAATTTTGGCAGCTTTTCTCACTTTCATGCACCTTAACAACGGCTAATTCAGCATTTGTCTTGTCTCATTTTTCCATTAATATCCTCTTGTGTTTATATGGTTAAACATCTAAACATCTAAAATGGCAAGTGTTGATATCCAGTTCCTAGCATGTGACTTGGTGACATTAAGAAAAAAATCAGCTGTTGTATGACGTTTCAGGCTAAAAAAACCCAAAAACTAAAACAAGAAAAGTTGTGAAGTGTGGTTTTTTAGCCCTTGGATGCTACAGGGTTACAACATTTGCAGGAATATACAAAGTGAATGTAAATCTTTCATCAAAATGAGTCACAAACTCATTCTCAAGCGCAGAATCTTATGTTGCAGTATAACAAGAATGTGAACTTGTCACTAACAACAAGTTCCCTGCTTCTGCAACATTTGCATCTCAATGCAGTTGTCTGGTGAAAACAACCTTCCAAAGTGGGATTAAAATAAATTAATGGAAGTAGCTACAATCTGTAAACTAATAAGTAGTCTAATGGTGTGTGACCTGTAATACAGAGCATGCTGTACAGTCTGTATGAGGACCAGATCTAAAAAATACTAATTTACTGAATTTTTCACTGAATTTTGTGGGAATAAAATAATCTGCCACAAGCGTTAGCTACGCTGGTGGTCAGAAAGGCTAACCCCATGAACGTGGTTTTTAGGTATTTCATGGACTAAATCAGAAATCCTCAATCCTGGTCCTTCAGGGCCAGTATCTTCCAGGTTTTCCAAGTCTCTCAACACACCTGATTCTGACTCAGACAAGCTGCGCACATGTCTGCTAAATACACCTTGATTTGAGTCAGGTGTGTTGCAGCAGGGAAACCTGCAGGAAACCGGCCCTCATGGACCAGGATTGAGGATCCCTGGACTAAATTGAATCAAATACCTGAATCCCTTTATGTGCCTGTAGTTCAGCTCTGCAGGGGCCTGATAACAAGACATTCATCTGATTCAGGTATGTTTGAGAAGGTAATCTGAGATTAAATGCCATAAATATTATTTATGTTATTGCTTATTCTTGTGATTATTTGTGTAATTGATATGATTGATTCAGAAGGCTGATTTCTGCAGTGACGTTAGGTAGGAACCATGCCAGCCTTCCTTCCTGCACAACGACTTTTCCACTGTGTTCACCAGCTCTCGAACACGAGGTAGAAGAGGATTTAGTCAGGACGATGCACACTGTCGTTATAAAAATTCTCTCTTTTTTTAAATGACTTTATTTCCTCTTGGTTATGTTCAGCCAGCGATGTACGCGTACTTACACCTAGGTCATGTGTTTTTTCTGTCTCTGTAGGTCGACAATTTGACGCTGGATATACCAAACTTTACAAAGTTCTGTAAACAGCGACAGATCAAGATTCACACATCAGTGATTGATTAAGGCTGATTGTCCTCAAGGTGAGATGATCAGACCCGGTGTGCTATAAAAGTTGCAGTGATGACAGAAACGTACCGAGGCAGGTGAATGCCTGGTGCTCTGCTGTTATAACTGTGAGAAGACCAGGCTGTCCTCCCCTCCAGCACTGACCAAACTGAACACACACTAATTACCAACTGGAGAGAGGCCTATCATCTCTCTTCATCACTGCATCGGCACCACTTTCCTGCCCTCCACCACGCACACGGCTGCATGGTGTGCCATCTCACTGCCCATCAACATTTGTCCAAAACAATTTGTGGAAAGTGGTCCTGGATCAGGATTGTAAAAATACATTAGTAACAGACATTAGTAATATTGCTGTGCCATATGTGTGGCAGACCACTGAGGTCACCTGACAGTGAAGGTCACCTTTTTCAGTACAAATTATTAAGTGCTTCCCCTCTAATCAGATGAGACGTCCCACATACTGCCCATGCTCATAGCAACCAGCGTATTTATAGGCCCCAAACTGAAATGACCAGTTGGTTTAATTTAATAGTGAGCAATAGGATTATACATGGAAACAAATTACCTAAGTGGGGGTACTCAGTACCAAAATCTTTTAACAATGATGGAAACCACGGACATGATGTCTCCCAGTATTATTCCATTATTGGGTTTAGCTTCTGCATCTGTCAGCTAGGCCTGGCTTGCGGATGGGCCCAGCTTGTGTCCAGACTGACGCGCAGCTGCTAGCAGCTCACACAGACCCACACCCCGGCCATCGGACTCTGCAGGGTCAGCGAGGGGAAGGGCAGGCTCCCATCCCACCAGCAACCACATCCTATTACTCAATTACACTTCAATTTTCCAGCCGGCTGTGGTTAACAGAAACAAGAGATCCTCCGTTTGTGGTAGCGAACATCCGTGCTGTGATGCCGCGCTGCTTTAAAAGTGAAGAGCTGATGTTTAATGTGATGGAAGGCTTAAAGATGATATACTAAACCATTTCTGCTCAATGAGACTTGTGCTGGTGATGAGATTCCCCCCCTTTTTTTTTTAATATCAAGGAATGCAATTAGACTTCAGCCTTAATATCTCGGAGCCTGTCACATTCTCAAAACTACTCTGCTACGCCTGCCAACTGCAATCAGAAATAACTCTGTCCCTTCAACTTAATGAAAAACAAGTACTTGGCCATAAACTTGTAGTCATCCTCTATCCAATCACATTGTCTTGAGTAATTAAAATGATTAGCTTAATTAGCTTAATTAACTAAATTTGACTACAGGACATGGCCATATGGTGAAGAAAAACAAAGATGGGAGCTAATTAAAGTTAAAATAATGCAGGTTTTAATTAACTCAACCCTTAGGCATCAACATTTTCAAATTTATCCAAGCTGATAATTAAAAAGTCCTCTTGCCCAAGCAACATTTCTTCTCTGAGCTAATTAAATCTGGAAATAAATTAGCAACATGACGCTCCAAATATTAATTCCTGCTAGAAGATGACTTCACTTTCTAATGAAATTAATTAGCTGCACTGGACCCTCAATCAGATGCCAAGCGCTGTCCATGAGCATAGACCTCATGTAATCTAGCGCCGGGCGAAGGGCCTGAGGGCAGAAATTTACAATTGTAATGAACACTCTTTAGCTGTGTGTCCCTCTTAATATACCAAATGAACATGTAGATCTATTTATGCCAAGGACTTCCTCATTTATAAAGGAGTGGTAAGACCAGCTAGTTAAAACTTTGGTTTTTATTTTTTCCAGGGAGAATGTGTAGTGTGAGAGCGAGCGAGCACAGAAACACATAGCTGCCAAAAGCGATGCCAAGACCAGCTTCAGCAGCCTGCAAGGTTCCACAGGCTGTGCCTGTGTGTGTGCCAGCCTATTACAGAAGACCCTCATGAATTCACCCTAATACACTCTCTTGGCAGCTTAAGGGAAAGACACTGTGGACAGGAGAAGGGGGGATGCAGTAAAATGTATCTGTCTGCATTTTAAAGTGCCTCTTGCCTGTGCATATAATTTACTGTAAATACTGAGGCAGTGCTGTAAAACAAATGTCATTATCTGCCATCATGGCTCGGTTTAAACTGATGCTGAGTGTGCGTGACACCCCCGAACACCAGCATGATATCAAGTGAAAAAAAAATTAGACACAGTTTGCTGCATGTGCTGAAAAGCAGGTTAGAACGTTTCCAAACAGATTTTAAGATTATGATGCAGAAGATGAGATCCAGATGAAAGTTTAATGATCCCCGTGGGAGGGGGGAAGCCAGAAAATGAGCTAAAGTTGTGCTCCAGACAGCGAGACAGGTACTGGTTCTACGAATGAAACACGATTTATTCATCCTTTTTTCAGATGCATTTATCCCCAACGATGACGGCAGAGTGAAGGAAGTGCAGGAGCTTGTGTTTATTTTCAATAATTAAGTCGGTACAAGTCCCACGCTCGATAACGCTCATCAATATGATGCACTTTCTATTCTTTAGAGGCTGCTAACAACATCAGCAGCCTGACACACACAAAGACAGCAGAGCAGGCAACATTAAACCAGTTTCCCCAGTTTCACCAGCTTCCCAAGCTTCCCCAGTTTCACCAGTTTCACCAGCTTCCCCAGTTTCACCAGCTTCCCCAGCTACACCAGTTTCACCAGTTTCCCCAGTTTCACCAGCTTCCCCAGCTACACCAGTTTCCCCAGCTTCCCCAGTTTCACCAGCTTCCCCAGTTTCACCAGCTTCACCAGTTTCACCAGTTTCCCCAGTTTCACCAGCTTCCCCAGCTACACCAGTTTCACCAGCTACACCAGTTTCACCAGTTTCCCCAGCTTCCCCAGTTTCACCAGTTTCCCCAGTTTCACCAGCTTCCCCAGCTTCACCAGTTTCCCCAGCTTCCCCAGTTTCACCAGCTCCACCAGTTTTACCAGCTTCACCAGTTTTACCAGTTTCACCAGCTTCCCCAGTTTCACCAGTTTCCCCAGCTTCACCAGTTTTACCAGTTTCACTAGTTTTACCAGTTTCACCAGTTTTACCAGTTTCCCCAGTTTCACCAGTTTCCCCAGCTTCACCAGTTTCACCAGTTTCACCAGCTTCCCCAGCTTCCCCAGTTTCACCAGTTTCACCAGCTTCCCCAGTTTCACCAGTTTCCCCAGCTTCACCAGTTTTACCAGTTTCACCAGTTTCACCAGCTTCCCCAGCTTCCCCAGTTTCACCAGTTTCACCAGCTTCCCCAGCTTCCCCAGTTTCACCAGCTTCCCCAGCTTCCCCAGTTTCACCAGTTTCCCCAGCTTCCCCAGTTTCACCAGTTTCCCCAGCTTCCCCAGTTTCACCAGTTTCCCCAGTTTCACCAGTTTCACCAGTTTCACCAGCTTCCCCAGTTTCACCAGCTTCCCCAGCTTCCCCAGTTTCACCAGTTTCCCCAGCTTCCCCAGTTTCACCAGTTTCCCCAGTTTCACCAGTTTCCCCAGTTTCACCAGTTTCACCAGCTTCCCCAGTTTCACCAGCTTCCCCAGCTTCACCAGCTTCCCCAGCTACACCAGTTTCCCCAGCTTCCCCAGTTTCCCCAGCTTCCCCAGTTTCACCAGTTTCCCCAGCTTCCCCAGTTTCACCAGTTTCACCAGCTTCCCCAGCTTCACCAGTTTCACCAGTTTCCCCAGCTTCACCAGTTTCCCCAGCTTCCCCAGTTTCACCAGTTTCCCCAGCTTCCCCAGTTTCACCAGTTTCACCAGCTTCCCCAGTTTCACCAGTTTCCCCAGCTTCCCCAGTTTCACCAGTTTCCCCAGCTTCCCCAGTTTCACCAGTTTCCCCAGCTTCCCCAGTTTCACCAGTTTCCCCAGCTTCACCAGTTTTACCAGTTTCACCAGTCTCACCAGCTTCACCAGTTTTACCAGTTTCACCAGTTTCACCAGCTTCCCCAGCTTCCCCAGTTTCACCAGCTTCCCCAGCTTCCCCAGTTTCACCAGTTTCCCCAGCTTCCCCAGTTTCACCAGTTTCCCCAGTTTCACCAGTTTCACCAGCTTCCCCAGTTTCACCAGTTTCCCCAGCTTCCCCAGTTTCACCAGCTTCCCCAGCTTCACCAGTTTCACCAGTTTCCCCAGCTTCACCAGTTTCCCCAGCTTCCCCAGTTTCACCAGTTTCCCCAGCTTCCCCAGTTTCACCAGTTTCCCCAGCTTCCCCAGTTTCACCAGTTTCCCCAGTTTCACCAGTTTCCCCAGCTTCCCCAGTTTCACCAGTTTCCCCAGTTTCACCAGCTTCCCCAGTTTCACCAGTTTCCCCAGCTTCCCCAGTTTCACCAGTTTCCCCAGCTTCACCAGTTTTACCAGTTTCACCAGTTTCCCCAGCTTCCCCAGTTTCACCAGCTTTACCAGTTTCACCAGCTTCCCCAGTTTCACCAGTTTCCCCAGCTTCCCCAGTTTCCCCAGCTTCCCCAGTTTCACCAGTTTCCCCAGCTTCCCCAGTTTCACCAGCTTCCCCAGTTTCACCAGTTTCCCCAGCTTCCCCAGCTTCCCCAGTTTCACCAGTCTCACCAGCTTCACCAGTTTTACCAGTTTCACCAGTTTCACCAGTTTTACCAGTTTCCCCAGTTTCACCAGTTTCCCCAGCTTCACCAGTTTCACCAGTTTCACCAGCTTCCCCAGCTTCCCCAGTTTCACCAGTTTCACCAGCTTCCCCAGTTTCACCAGTTTCCCCAGCTTCACCAGTTTTACCAGTTTCACCAGTTTCACCAGCTTCCCCAGCTTCCCCAGTTTCACCAGTTTCACCAGCTTCCCCAGCTTCCCCAGTTTCACCAGCTTCCCCAGCTTCCCCAGTTTCACCAGTTTCCCCAGCTTCCCCAGTTTCACCAGTTTCCCCAGCTTCCCCAGTTTCACCAGTTTCCCCAGTTTCACCAGCTTCCCCAGTTTCACCAGCTTCCCCAGCTTCACCAGTTTCCCCAGCTTCCCCAGTTTCACCAGTTTCACCAGTTTCACCAGCTTCCCCAGTTTCACCAGCTTCCCCAGCTTCCCCAGTTTCACCAGTTTCCCCAGCTTCCCCAGTTTCACCAGTTTCCCCAGTTTCACCAGTTTCCCCAGTTTCACCAGTTTCACCAGCTTCCCCAGTTTCACCAGCTTCCCCAGCTTCACCAGCTTCCCCAGCTACACCAGTTTCCCCAGCTTCCCCAGTTTCCCCAGCTTCCCCAGTTTCACCAGTTTCCCCAGCTTCCCCAGTTTCACCAGTTTCACCAGCTTCCCCAGCTTCACCAGTTTCACCAGTTTCCCCAGCTTCACCAGTTTCCCCAGCTTCCCCAGTTTCACCAGTTTCCCCAGCTTCCCCAGTTTCACCAGTTTCACCAGCTTCCCCAGTTTCACCAGTTTCCCCAGCTTCCCCAGTTTCACCAGTTTCCCCAGCTTCCCCAGTTTCACCAGTTTCCCCAGCTTCCCCAGTTTCACCAGTTTCCCCAGCTTCACCAGTTTTACCAGTTTCACCAGTCTCACCAGCTTCACCAGTTTTACCAGTTTCACCAGTTTCACCAGCTTCCCCAGCTTCCCCAGTTTCACCAGCTTCCCCAGCTTCCCCAGTTTCACCAGTTTCCCCAGCTTCCCCAGTTTCACCAGTTTCCCCAGTTTCACCAGTTTCACCAGCTTCCCCAGTTTCACCAGTTTCCCCAGCTTCCCCAGTTTCACCAGCTTCCCCAGCTTCACCAGTTTCACCAGTTTCCCCAGCTTCACCAGTTTCCCCAGCTTCCCCAGTTTCACCAGTTTCCCCAGCTTCCCCAGTTTCACCAGTTTCCCCAGCTTCCCCAGTTTCACCAGTTTCCCCAGTTTCACCAGTTTCCCCAGCTTCCCCAGTTTCACCAGTTTCCCCAGTTTCACCAGCTTCCCCAGTTTCACCAGTTTCCCCAGCTTCCCCAGTTTCACCAGTTTCCCCAGCTTCACCAGTTTTACCAGTTTCACCAGTTTCCCCAGCTTCCCCAGTTTCACCAGCTTTACCAGTTTCACCAGCTTCCCCAGTTTCACCAGTTTCCCCAGCTTCCCCAGTTTCCCCAGCTTCCCCAGTTTCACCAGTTTCCCCAGCTTCCCCAGTTTCACCAGCTTCCCCAGTTTCACCAGTTTCCCCAGCTTCCCCAGCTTCCCCAGTTTCACCAGTCTCACCAGCTTCACCAGTTTTACCAGTTTCACCAGTTTTACCAGTTTCACCAGCTTCACCAGTTTCACCAGTTTCCCCAGTAACATATGCTGAAACGTTGTGTTGGGTCGGCTTCCATCAACACTAAACGATCGTTCTGAGGAAATGAGACATCAGCCCAGAGAGATGCAACAACTGGCGGCTATCAAGCGTCTCAGTGTTGACGGGACACCTTGGGGTTCTTCGAAATGTTCCAGTTTGTTCAGATCATGCTGTGACTTTTGAGTAAAACATTTGTAATGATATTTAATTTTAAACCTTCTAATTGTTTCTGTTCAGATGCCGAAAACATGAAAGGTCTGTTAACCGCAACAATAACAAACATGTTGGTGGTTTTTGTGAAGTTCTTCGTGTTTCCAGACACAAGGACACTCGTTCAGTCCAACTGCCACAAGCTTCACCTCATCTCTCTTTTCTGCTTTACTCTGATGGGGATCAATATAACTGGATCATTTTCTATAGAAAACAATGGATAGAACAGTTTGCAAACGTCAACACTGGTATGATGCAGTTTGTTTTCTCTATCAAGCTCTTCATGGTCACATGATCACTGGGTTGTGACTTAGATTTGCACGTTACCATGGGGACACAGGGATCATTGAGCCTTGAGAGCTTCTAACTAATAAATAATGCAAAATAAAATAAAATAATAAAATAAAAGAAAATAAAATGACTTGGTGGAGGTCTGTGCTCTTTAGGTGCTTCTAGTTATGTTTTTTTTTTTGTTTTTTTGTTTTTTTAACTTTGAGAGCTTAATAATAGTTAAAATCACCCTTTGATGATAGCTGACAGTACTTAATTTCATTTTATTTAGTTAATCAATAATTCAGATGACAAAAAGTTTTCTCATGATTTAAGTCGACAAAACAAGCAAACTGTAATGTTTTGCTTGTTTTTTATTTAATATAAACTAAAATATCCTTAATACAGAAAATATGTCCAAAACTCCAATTTTGCCACGTTGGTGCAAAATTTAAAGGTTAAATATCTTATTAAAAGCTTCTTTTGCACTTTGCTGTAATGATTTTAATGTTTTCATTAAGTACTTTTAGTTGTCTAGTGCATACAAATAAACCTGCCCTCCCTGTGTTTAAAACCAGGCAGCTGCTGTTGCGTGGCAGAGAGATGTGTGATGATCAGGCAGCAACCTCGTCCGGTGAGAAGTGAAGCCTACGCGGAAGTGACAAAACCTGCAGTTCCCCCTTCATCCACTAGGGGCTCCAAAACAGAGCAAATCCCCATAGACTCCCATGTTAAAAAGACCAACTTCACAGCAGAAATAAACATGTTTACAGCAGAAATAAACATGTTTACAGCAGAAATAAACATGTACCTGGTACAAAAATCCACTTTCGGTTTAATAGATCAGATTTACCTTCAGTAGGGGGGAGTGAATTTTTTTTTAAACTCCTCCGTTTAGAAGTAATTTCATCTCAAAATTCGACATATTTGGGGGCGTGTCCCTTTGATTGACACGTACCTGACATACAACAACAACAAGGCATAGCAAAACCGCAATTTTTAGCTGGTTAACAGCGTGACTTAGCTTTAGCCCGCTTACCTCCATTAGCTGGTTAGCTCCTGCTAGCTCCAGGTTAGCTCAGTTAGCTCTTAGCAGACAGGTCGGAATCCACACCCTCACAGCCCTGCTCTCAGCTCTACCTCTTTGCCCATTTTTTGTATTTTCCAGGAGTGACAGCACGCATGATGCTGCAAAGACGGTGGGAACCGCCCAATGAGCTTCACTTCACCTTTTCAGAAACCTACAGCAGAGGCTTCATTTATCTTTTATAAACATGGTGGTATGAATATGGTGGTGATCCACACAGAGTCTCTGCTGCAAAGCAACAGCTATTTTGAGTTTATATCTTACTTTAAGTCAGGTGGACCAGAAATCAATGTGTGTTGAAAATAAAAGTCACATTTTATGAAGCATGCCCTCTTATTTATGAGAAATTATCCCATAATGGTTCTTCTGAAACTTCATAACACTGATCCAGTTCATTTAACATCTACTAACTCAAAATCTTCATTTCTTTGAGGCATCAAGTTTGCATTTTCTTACACGTAAACTCTACTGGTAATTTTTTACAGTGCAGCATGTTGGCTGGAAGTTGGCCATGAAGGGCAAACATTAATTTCACTGTTGCATCTGAAGATGCTCTGGCCTTTGTGCCTGACCACGCTCTCTCTAAAATGTCTTTAAAATTGAGATAATTGTGTTTACTGAGCACAGAGCGGCTTTCAGTCTGTGCAGGCAACAAACTATGAAGGGAGGAGTTGGTTGGAGTGGGGGGTGAAGCTACTCGTTTGACTCTGTCACTTTTTCAATAATTAATGTTCTTCTCTGGAAATTTTGATCTGATATGTAAATAGTATCTCATCCTATTATGCAGAACATTGATGAATGTGACAAAATTCCAAAAGATGACAGTCCAGCTGGTGCAGTTTGTGGGCAAACACTACAATACACTAATGACCCGGCGCCTTTAATGTCATCCCATCTGAGACTTTAGAGAATTTGAAATTAAAGGTACAGTTGGCTGGCTCGACAAAGTGGCCATCTCATCTAAGTGGGATACCCACATCAGTCAGGATGCAGCCGTGATGTGCCAGGGCCTAGCTTAAAGCTAGTTATAGCTCACATCAAAGGAACGTCATCATGCCCAACAGCTACACTTGCCATTTGGATCCCACTGAATCCGATCCTTTAGTTACATTTTTCAAGCTATCTCTCCTCCAGCTTTCACGCTTAAACACCATTAAAATGGAAAATACAATGTTTTCTGCATCGGCCCTGGCCTTCGTTATTTCACAGAAACGTCCTTGTTATCTTGATCGCAGTAAACAAGCTGCGTGCACTTCTCTGAATCCTCAGCTCTAGCGTTGTCTGACAAAATGGTCAAGAATGTAGACGCAATTAGTGCTACAAAGAAATGTCTAGATATCAACAAGGTGGTGCGGTGACCTTTAAAACAAAGGAATCTAAACACTGACATCACATAAATGCACTGGGCTGCAGCCATGAGGCTCAAACTCATTTATTTCAGGTGGTTTTCACGTGTTCTGCTTTGAAGAAGAATAAATCTCACTGCTCTGATTGTGCTGCTGCAGGCTGCGACTCTTCACATGGAAAAATAAACACATGCATCCGACCGGGTCAGTTACAGTACATACACAGCTCTCAAAGATGGAGCATCTGATGGTGATTGTTTATTTGATGCTCTGAGAGGCAGCTCTTCTAATTATCCTGCTATGCATGGGAGGACTAAAGGGTGGTCAAGACTTTATCAAGGGGCTCATACATAAGTAAGGAAATGATTGTGTTCTACTTCAGACAGCTATGACGACTGTGATATTAATAATCTGGGTCAAGTGGAAATATTTGTACTGAGTTTATAGAGATCAATAGAAAGGAAAATTAGTTGTTTAAGGGTTACAGTTAGGATATGTAAGGATTTATGCGGGGGGATCACTGCTTTTGTAGTAGACTGGATCCTTGTGTCAGACCACCTTGACTTGTATAGTTACCTCCACTGAGAAAGTTTTATCAGCGTTTATCTGTTTGTCTGTTTGTGTTCAAGATCACTCAAAAAGGTATGGACGGATTTTCATTTAATTTTCAGGAGTTGTTGGAAATGTGAAAAGGAAGAACTGATTTAATTTTGGTGGTGATCCGGATCGCCGTTTGGATCCAGGAACTTTTCAAAGGCCTTGGTGCCGTCGGGATTCCAGTACTGGGTCTGGGGTCTGTCTCTGCCTGATCTGTGTCCTTCCTCCCTTTTTTTTTTTATTTTTATGGATCCCCATTAGCTTGCAACAGCTAGCTGCAGCTATTCTTTCTGGGCTCATTTTGTGAAATACAGTTATGATTTACAATTATTATTTTTACATACATATAAACTGTAAACATACAAAAGCATGTCCATGCATAAATACACATGCATATCTTATACAACCACATACACACATACATAAAGTGGGGCTCCAAAGTTTGGGCACCCCTGGTAAAAGTTTATTTTAATGTGCAAATAAGGAGCTTTAAAAAGATGGAAAATCTCGAAAAGGCATCAATTTACAGTTTAGATATTCTTATAACACATCTTATTTCCATCATTTAAACCTTCAAAATAACAGAAAACAAAATATGGTGTCTGTAAAAGTTTGGGCACCCTGCAGAGTTAGTACCTTGTACTTTGACCTTGTAATTTGACAACTGAAACCTGACAGTGTCTTGGATTGTTTACAGTTAGTGTCTGGGAAGACCAGGTGATGTCAATCTCTAAGGTTTTAAAGGCCCAGACTCATCTGACCTTACGTCAACAATCGGCACCATGGGTTCCTCTAAGCAGCTGTCAAGAACACTGAAACTGAAAATAGTTGATGCTCACAAAGCAGGAGAAGGGTGTAAGAAAATAGCAAAATGTTTTCAGATGCTAATATCCTTTGTTCCGAATGTAATCAAGAAATGGCGGTCATTGGGAACAGTGGAGGATAAAGCAAAATCTGGAAGACCAAGAAAAATATCAGACAGAACAGCTCACAAGATTGTAAGAAAAGCAAGTCTAAACCCACAAGTGACTGCACGATCCCTCCAGGAAGATCTGGCTGATACTGGAGTCGTGGTGCACCATTCCTCTATAAAGAGGTACTTGTACAAATATGGCCTTCATGGAAGAGTCATCAGAAGGAAACTTCTTTTACGTACTTATCGCAAAAATCAGCATTTGAAGTTTGCAAAGGAACATATAGACAAGCCTGATGCATTTTGGAAACAAGTTCTGTGGATTGATGAGGTTAAAATTGAACTTTTTTGCCGGAATGAGCACAGGTACATTTGAAGAAGAAAGGGCACACAACTTAATGAAAAGAACCTCTATCCAACTGTTAAGCATGGGGGTGGATCAATCATGCTTTGGAGTTGTATTGCAGCCAGTGGCACAGGGAACATGTCACGAGTAGAAGGAAAAATGGATTCAATGGGATTTGAGCAAATTTTGGATGCTAACCTAATGCCATCTGTGAAAAAGCTGCAGTTAAAGAGAGGATGGCTTCTACAAATGGATAATGTTCCTAAAAACACCTCAAAATCCAGGGTGGATTACATCAAGAGGCATGAAGTGAAGGTTTTGCCATGGCCTTCACAATCTCCTGACCTCAACATAATTGAAAGTCTATGGATAGACCTTAAAAGAGCAATGCGTCACAGATGGCCCAGAAATCTCAAAGATCTGGAAGACTTTTGCAAGGAAGAATGGGTGAAGATACCTCAAACAAGATATGAAAGACTATTGGCTGGCTATAAAAAGCATTTACAAGCTGTCATACTTGCCAAAGGGGGGAGTACAAGGTACTAACTGCATGGTGCCCAAACTTTTGTAGATGCCATTTTTTGTGTTTTATTATTTTGAAAGGTTAAATGGTGGAAGTAAGATCGAACTTTTTTTGACATGTTAAAAGAATGTCTAATCTGTAATTTGACGCCTTTTGGAGATGTTCCATCTTTTGTTAGTTTCTCTTTGGCACATTAAAATAAATTCTTACCAGGGGTGCCCAAACTTTGGAGCCCCACTGTATACATACATATATCCCGAGACATACACTTGGAAATTTACATCATCCTCTACAATCAGACTGGATACAGGATATAGTTTTCCACATTTTGTAGCTATTTTGAAATCAGCTAGCTGCCTGGCTAGCCTCCTGTTTATGTGGAGCTAGCTTAGTCAGTGATTGGCAACATGGATACTGAGGTTCTCTTTGAGTATTATTATAGTTTATTTTCAGCTCCTATGTGAAATCTTGATGCACTGATTTGACGTGTAGTCCCTAAATGCAC
The DNA here is from genome assembly GCF_933228915.1 of Telmatherina bonti. Lineage (NCBI taxonomy): Eukaryota > Metazoa > Chordata > Actinopteri > Atheriniformes > Telmatherinidae > Telmatherina > Telmatherina bonti. Next base: position 35,531,997 of record NC_136626.1, read on the forward strand.
TAATTGATAGCTAAATATGACCTAATCTCCTCACATCATCTTAAAACTAAGTGCTAGCATAGCTCTAGATTAGCACTGCTGTGTAACTTCTTGCTAATATCAGGTTAACTGTCTTACATAACATTAGTAGTTAAATTTGCACAGAGACAAAGGAGGCATTTTTAACACTAGTACAGTTTGATCCACTTTAAACTAACCCTGGTTCACTTCCAGGGATTAAATGGTTCGTTTAGAGCAGTGTAAATGTGGAGCAGACTTAAGAAACAAACTAGTCCATGTGTAAATCAGAGGTCTTTTGGGATGGACATTACTCTGAAGCCATTAACTTCGGTATCTGCCCGTCAAAATATCAGATTTGATACTTTTTTAAATATCAGAAGACCACTTGGCTAACATGCAATTTATTTTCACTCCAGAGAGTTTCAGGCAATAATATTGTATGTGAATATCAGCAACAGCTTATTCTGTCTGTGTCACATGACCATGGCAGCCTATCAGATGTCATGATGCTGCTGTTGTTAGTGATTATAAGTTTTTAAAAAAAAAAAAAATTTCTGATTTAATGCAGATTTTTACACCTTATGTTTTATTATAATTATATTATTTTTGCATAATAAGTTATTATTATGCATGTAATAAATGTGAATTATAAGTAGTGAATAATAATCTTTAGTTGAAATATTTTTTATCATTTCAAAGATTTATTTTAATTTAGTGTTTGTTTATTTATCAGTATATTTTATTATTGTTTTAAAAGCTTTTCCTTTTCCCCAAGTATTGATGTTCTTGAGTTTTATCAATCACAAGACCTTGCAATAAAGATGTTAATGCATACTGCACAATAGTGATTTTCCTTTAGGGGTAAGAAGTATAAATATTGGTATAGGGTTAGATTAAAAAAAAAAAAGAAGAAGTGCCATAAACAACAGGAAAGATTTAGGCATCGTCCATGTCAGGTTTAAAATATATAAATTTCCTAACAGTCCATCCCTAGGTTACTTACATATGACCTCTGATACTGTTTGGTTGTAGTTTGAAAGCAACCAGACCATAGAACATGGTGGATATCTGGCTTCCTCTCCTGCTGATCACATGAGACAGATTCAGCTGAAAGCCACCTTGAGTTTGTGACTTTTTGGACAGTTTGGTCCACTTCAGCAGAACAAACATAGCAGCAAAATCTTCTGAATTCCCTACCCAATCAAATCAAATCCCACAGACTACTCTCGTGCAAATTCACCCAAATCTCTTCTCAGGATGTGCAGACCAATGTCGTTATTTTCACAGGTTAATTAAGTAGAAAACCACTTTAAAATGGACTTCAAACTGGTGTAGTGACAGTGGTGATCCATGCTTTCCAAACTCCTCCAGTGACCTGTCCACCACCTGAGGTAGCACCTGGGGTGTCCAGAGGTGGCCTCTTGCTCTGCCCCTGCTGCCATGGATTAAATTACGAGACAATTCCGTGGTTTTCTTTTTTCTCTTTTTCGTCCTTTCTTTTTAAATCTGGCTTCTCTTTAAGCTAACTCAACCGAGCATGACTGTGATTAACTTTAAAAGGTCATTTAAAATTGCTCTCAGGAAGCATGTGATGAAACTTGGGTGAATGATTGGAACTGATGTACTCAGAGATGAAGACTGTCTCACCTCCCCCCACGAAAAGAATACTCTTTACGCCTTAATAACCCGCTGACAGCATACAGAAGTAAGCTCCAGACCTCCTGCACGTGTACCTGCAGAAGAAACAAGCCGTCTTCCAGCATCAAGATCCCCTTAAATGAGTCTTACCATGTCTCCAACTGCACCTCTTGTGACCTACCTCAGACACACAAGGTTAATCCATGACAGGGTTAAAAACTTATCTGGCCTCTCTGGTCACATAACATCCCAATTACTTTAACAACCTCAGAGTGAATGGAGGTGACGGTGGGTTAGGGGAGGGGGCAGTGAGCAAAGAGATGGGGAAAGAAGAAAAATACAGTAGATAAAAGTCTGTCTCAGAGAAAAAGATAAGTTCTTATCTCTATCTAATGTCTCCACAGCCTTAATTTGTCAAGCCTGGGTCCCCCTGAATGGATTAAAATAAAAATAAAAACGCGTGAGCGTTTAAAAAAAAAAAAGGAGAGTTTCTTGTACACCGTGTTAATAAGGGACGTCTCAAGTCTCAGAAAAAGGATCATCAGCAGAACATTCAGTGGCATTCTCTAGATGTTTTTTTTTTTTTTTTTTTTACTTGTGCTAACTGTCGCTAATTAGCACCTTATCACCCTCGAAGTAGCTCCATACTGTGGAGATGCCAAGCACACTAGTATTTATAACCCAGTGACTGAGAAGATACAGCAGCTCTGTGTGGCCAGTAGCCAGATCAAACATTTTACTGGTCTTATGGAACAATTTTGCAGCATTATTCCAGGCAAAACAAACATTAATATCACCCCGATACAGTCCTCTGAAAGTCACCCCGTATCCGTGTCTTTAAAATGAATATAGTGCATGAATGGGTGCTTTGGAGTCGCACCCTGAAACCTGGCGCCAGCGGTGCCATGCTTTGCTAACGTAGCTACACAGAACCAGACTGACGCAAGCACAAGCAAACAAACAAAAAAAGAAACATGTCTCTTGAGCTGCAGTTTCTTTAATGAGACAAAGAAAATAGAAAGTGAGCATTGTGTGAGAGCAAATCTCAACAGATTAATTTGAAGTGTTCACTGAATTGTGATTCCTTTTAATTAATGACAGAATTAACTGCTTTGTTAATGCGTTCCTGGAGGAAATGAGCTGCTGGCAATTTCTGCAGCGAACAAAAGGAGGGCAGATCTCTCTTGACATTTACACAAGCTCGCCGTGGTGAGAACGCAACAGCTCATGTGGGGCAAAATTGGTCTTTAAGGAATGTTTTTATGAACTGTTGGGAGACAGTGATTCCAAATCACGATTCAGACACACGCTGCTTTCCATTAATTATATGGCAACTGAACGTGTCACTGTCATGTGTGAACGAGCAGCCAGGTGCTTTTTCTGTAACATTTTACGTTCAGCATCGTACATGTTTCCCTTTCAACATGACACATGTGAACTCCTGCAGTCACATTAACAAACAAAAGTAATAGCTTTGAGTTAATTTGGCTCTAGATGAGCTGTTTAGAGGACTCAAACTGGCTGAATGTAAAATATACAACTGAGTAACAGTTCTAATGAGAAAATGAAAGGATTTACAGAGTTATAGGCAGGAGGTTTATGGATGACAAACAGAAACAGTAGTGCTGCAAGATGTTGGGTTTTTGTAGTGTTGATAGCAAATTACCCCCTTACTGTAATGCAATTAAACCCTTAACTGGATATAAAGAGGCTGTAACTTTTCCATATGACCACAAAATGAAGTTTTCAACTTAAACTGACATTTTCACACACATTGTTATGATGACATGGTGGGGAGGATTATGAGGATATAGTATGGAGGATGGAGGTTTTCCACCAAATAGCAGATTTACTAAAAAATAAGGAAAACAATGTTGCACTCCATTGGTAGCTATGTTCCCATTTCACCTTGAATTGCACAAAAATTCAATATTGCAATAAAAAAAAAAAAAAAAAAAGGCAAATGGAAGCACCTACATTTTGAAAAGTGTCAAATATCGTTAAAAAAGTTTTATACCCTCATAAGGTGGTTTTTCAGACGTTTTGATCGAGAAATATGTTGGAAAGTGTAATGGAAACACGTTTTTCACATTAACATGTGCCTGGATGTGATGCAGGAGGTCATGTGACCACTTCATGTCTGGTAAAGATGGCGCGGTGTGGAACAAACAACAACAAATTTCCAGTTTTAGAAATGAAAATGAGGGAGAAAAGCTTTGAAAAGCTGCAGCAAATTCTCTGCAGCAGGTAGAAAACCCCAACATGAGGCTACATGGCTACTTTGCATAGACTGCAATTCTTGGAAAATCTCATCAATCACATGAGATTTTACAGGAACGGAAGTTTATGTACTAAACACTGTTCAATAGAAACACTGGCAAATCGCAAACTGTTTGTCAAAACGTAGAAATGTCACTTTTATTTTGGGAAAAAAATGTAATGGAAACGCAGCTATTTTGATCAGGTTTCCAAACAACTTCAAGTCCATCATGCTGACATAATTGTAGGAATGTGTGACACCAAAATCTTTCCTGTCGATACGATACCATTAGTTTATGCTACTTTTTCATCAATACCAATGTCAATACTTTTTGCCTCTAAAAAGAAAATCACAATTGTAAAGGGTGCTTTAATGTCTTTAATGCAGACGTAAACACAAGAAGTACAGATTAATATAAAATTACTCATGTATTTTAAATGGATGAAAAGAAAATATAATATGCAGAAGTAATATGATAAAAATAATTAATCATAATATACAATAATCTACATTAAATCAATGAAATATGTAAACAAAACCTCCTCATCACTAACAGAGGAAAGACAGTTCAGTGCTTTACATAAAAACATTAAAAGCATTATGGCAGGGCGCAGAAAGTATTAAAAACAGACTTTCAAATAAAGAGGAAAAAGCTAGATCATGACATCTGATCATGTGACCCGGTAGGAAAGCACTGTTTCTGGGCTTCACAGTTTTATCGCCTAAAACTCAGCAATGAATTAAAAGTCATGTTTTGTATTAGCAGGGTGGTATCTACATACATACTCAAAAAATACTGAACACCCAACATCATAAATGCCTGATATCAAAGTATTAAATTCAAAATATTGATACTGCCATCCCTGATTTACTGTCGATTTATCCAGGAAAAGATCGCGTTCTACTTATGTCATTACTGGAAAGGTTCTCTATCTCAGACTCTCCAGTTAGCATGTTGGATGTTAGCAACAATCCAATCAGAGAAACACTGAACAAGAATGACTTTGTTTGGATGAACTGCAGGAGAAAGTAGTTGTCTAAAATGGTCCGGTTCTGATGGACATTCTTATTGGTGGTTCTGATGGACGTTTTCTTCGTGGTTGTGGTTCTGATTGGAGGATTTAGTTCCTGATCCTGGTTCTGATGGAGGTTTTCCTTCCTGGTTCTGGTTCTGATGGAGGTTTTTCTCTCCACTGTCTCCTCGTGCATCTCAGGATGGAGGACTGGCAAGCTCTGATGCAATCATTGGTTTCCTCAGCAACATCATTATTTTATAGATTGTTTCATATGAACGCAGTTATTATAAACTGGACTGATGTAAATCATCAACGTGCCCTGAGTTGACCTTGTTAGGAGTTGGAATTTCACAAATAAAGCTAAACTGAACTGAATTTTAAAATGCACAAACAGAAGTTCAGTGTCATGTTACAGTGAAACAAGGATGGCTGAAGTCTGTTATTTGGCTAATCTCTTCACTGTTTTCCTTTCTCCTCATGTAAATCTGACAAGTGACAGTCTTGACATCATGATTACCTGTAATAAGCTTCAGCCTTTAGGAAATATAAGCGTCTCCAGTCATAAAGATAAGAACTTTGAATATCTGTCATTGTAATAAAAGAAAGAAAATGACTACTTCTTCTTCTCACAGCAGCAGCACGGTGAGCTGAATGCAGTAATTATTCCAGGAAAGTTTCCCACAGAAGCAACCAAAGTCAGAATCACACTGTGAGCACGGCTACATCCTGCGTTCCGCCACCATATTCCAGTATGCTTGAAGTGGATCTCATATTTCAGACTTTTTTTATTTAACCGTGTGCTTTGAAATGATTTTGTGTCCAGGCAAGAGGCTGAGGCAGAAAATCATTGAGATTTCAGCCACAGTGATATTGGAAGTGGAATTGAGTGAGTGTTACAGGCGTACATGCCCAAACTCAGTATGAATCCATCAAGGGTGAGGGTGGAGGCTGTTACATCTTGTCATCCAGTCACTGAAGGTATTTAAGGAACAATTTGGAAGATGCTTCTGCAGAGGGTCAGATCTGCATCCTCTGGTAAGTGCAGGCTGCAGATGCTCCTCACCGCTGTCCTCTGGGTTTAATCATATCAAACTGTGCTAGTTTTCAAAGCACGAGCGATATGTGACACTCGTGTCTTCCAGTCACTGTGTCAGGAGGATCCAGCCCTGCATCAGACCTGTTGCCACTGATTTTTAATCTAGTTTTTATGAGGCACATCTCAGCCTTTTCTCCCTGTTTCCCTTCCTTTAAGGGATAAAATCAATATCTGCATTTATTTATTTGTTATCATCAGTGTATTATGAACTCCACTAAACTCTGACCCTTTTTGTAAGCAAAGGATTATTGATATGTTCAAAACATATAATGGGTAAACTGGTAGGGAAGCACCATGACAACCTGCCATCTTGAAACTACAGCCACTGGTAAGGGACAAAAGGCACTAATGTGGAATAAGAAAGCGTTAGAAAATCCCCTTACCTGTCATTTAGAGAAATGCAGCATCAGCAGCAGACGTTTTCACCGTTGCCAAGAGAGCGAAACGGGGCACTTTCAATCACAGCGTGATGGGGCTCGTCCAGGTGGAAGGAGCTCAAGATGGAGAAGGATTTTAGACGGTGTTACTTATCACCATGGCAACTCATTACCAGCCTGATTGCTACAGAAGTGTATGCTCACGTGCTTTCAGTAACTTTTACAGTTGCGGTGAAGTTGCTTTTCGTCCCTGTAAATGCAGCTTGTTAACGCCGGCTTGTAGTCCACCTTTAGTAAAAGCTGCGTTCTATGAAATTTTACTGCGACTATGAAGCTAATGAAACCATTTAACTATACATACAGAGGAGGAAAACCAGATCTAACCAGATCTATATGATGCCATGTAGTCTGGGAAATTTACGAAAACATGAACCTCTTCTTTTGAGTGAAAACTCCATGAAGCATTGGATGGCATGGTTTCATCAGTGTTGTTGAGGTTGTTTGTTACACAGTGGCTACCGTTGCTGGAACAGGGAAACTATGAGGCACTACAATGCATTAGATGTCTCTTTAAATGCACTTTGAGAATGGCCTCACAACAACCACATATTTCCGATGAGATCCAGCAAATACACTGAAAATCCAGATTCTTCTTTTGGGTCGAATGTGTTTCCTTGTTTAAACACTTGATTCATTTTAATGATTAACTAACCAGAAGCCGATCTATTTCATCTGAATCAGGTGCATTTGAGAAGAGAAACCTCTAATACAGTGGTCTCCAAAGCTGTCCTCGATGGAACAGGAACACATTAAAAACCTGCAGGAGTTTGACTTTTGAGGACCATAGTTGGACACCCCTGGTGTAACACCTGCGGGTCTGTTGCTCTGGAGATCCCCTCCTCTGTCTTTGGAGTTTTTCTAATTCCTCCCTATACGTAGTTCATCTGGAATCAAATAAGTTGGGTCAGATATAGTCAGATGTTTTTCTGGTTCACATGTAGGAACAGCACTGGCTCATCCCTTGAGTTAGGAACCTTTCCTATGCTAGATGTAGAGGCCAGTGTTATAGCTTATAAAGGAAAACATACACGTGTTTGGTCCATCTGTTGAACTGTGTGTTAAAACAAATATGTAAACAGTCAATAAAATTCCAGCAACCCAGTACATTCAGTCATGTAGACATTGTGAAGATGGCTTACTGATAACGGGAAATTCTCTTAATGATGTGGTGAAACGGAGATTCTCATCTTGATGAGGTGGAACGGGAGATTCTCATCATGATGTGGTGGAATGGGAGATTCTCATCATGATGTGGTGGAACGGGAGATTCTCATCATGATGTGGTGGAACGGGAGATTCTCATCATGATGTGGTGGAACGGGAGATTCTCATCGTGATGTGGTGGAACGGGAGATTCTCATCATGATGAGGTGGAACGGGAGATTCTCATCATGATGAGGTGGAACGGGAGATTCTCATCATGATGAGGTGGAACGGGAGATTCTCATCATGATGTGGTGAAACGGGAGATTCTCATGGTGATGAGATGGAACGGGATTTTCTCATCATGATGAGGTGGAACGGGAGATTCTCATCATGATGTGGTGGAACGGGAGATTCTCATCATGATGTGGTGGAACGGGAGATTCTCATCATGATGTGGTGGAACAGGAGATTCTCATCGTGATGTGGTGGAACGGGAGATTCTCATCATGATGTGGTGGAATGGGAGATTCTCATCATGATGAGATGGAACGGGAGATTCTCATCATGATGAGGTGGAACGGGAGATTCTCATCGTGATGTGGTGGAACGGGAGATTCTCATCGTGATGAGATGGAATGGGATTTTCTCATCATGATGTGGTGGAACGGGAGATTCTCATCATGATGAGATGGAACGGGAGATTCTCATGGTGCTGTGGTGGAACGGGAGAATCTCATCTTGATGAGGTGGAACGGGAGATTCTCATCATGATGAGATGGAACGGGAGATTCTCATGGTGATGTGGTGGAACGGGAGATTCTCATCATGATGAGATGGAACGGGAGATTCTCATGGTGATGTGGTGGAACGGGAGATTCTCATGGTGATGTGGTGGAACGGGAGATTCTCATCATGATGAGGTGGAACGGGAGATTCTCATCATGATGAGATGGAACGGGAGATTCTCATGGTGATGTGGTGGAACGGGAGATTCTCATCATGATGAGATGGAACGGGAGATTGTCATGGTGATGTGGTGGAACGGGAGATTCTCATCATGATGAGATGGAACGGGAGATTGTCATCATGATGAGATGGAACGGGAGATTCTCATGGTGATGTGGTGGAACGGGAGATTCTCATCTTGATGAGGTGGAACGGGAGATTCTCATCATGATGTGGTGGAACGGGAGATTCTCATCGTGATGAGATGGAACGGGAGATTCTCATGTTGATGTGGTGGAACGGGAGATTCTCATCATGATGAGGTGGAACGGGAGATTCTCATCATGATGAGATGGAACGGGAGATTCTCATCATGATGAGGTGGAACGGGAGATTCTCATCATGATGAGATGGAACGGGATTTTCTCATCATGATGAGGTGGAACGGGAGATTCTCATGGTGATGAGGTGGAACGGGAGATTCTCATCATGATGAAGTGGAACGGGAGATTCTCATAGTGATGAGGTGGAACGGGAGATTCTCATCATGATGTGGTGGAACAGGAGATTCTCATGGTGATGAGGTGGAACGGGAGATTCTCATCATGATGTGGTGGAACGGGAGATTCTCATCATGATGTGGTGGAACGGGAGATTCTCATCATAATGAGGTGGAACGGGAGATTCTCATCATTATGTGGTGGAACGGGAGATTCTCATCATGATGTGGTGGAACGGGAGATTCTCATCATGATGAGATGGAACGGGAGATTCTCATGGTGATGAGGTGGAACGGGAGATTCTCATGGTGATGTGGTGGAACGGGAGATTCTCATCATGATGAGGTGGAACGGGAGATTCTCATCATGATGAGATGGAACGGGAGATTCTCATGGTGATGTGGTGGAACGGGAGATTCTCATCATGATGTGGTGGAACGGGAGATTCTCATCATGATGAGATGGAACGGGAGATTCGCATCATGATGTGGTGGAACGGGAGTGTTACGTCCCCTGGGAGGAGTGCAACCTGACAACCACAGAGGGAGACAAGACAAGTATAGAGGGTTGACACGTTTATTTACAGGTCTCGGATATGGCAGGATTATGGAACCTGTGGGAGAGGATGGGACATTTAGGCTGTGCCAAAATCAAAGAAAACAATAAAACAAAATGAGGCCTAACTCAGACTGTATCTGTGAACCAAATGAAAACCAAATAAACTCCTATCTAACTGATCTAATAACCAGCTTGACCAAAACGTTTACAAGGGGTGGCAACAGCCTCCAGCCCTAGTGTGTCTATACAATGTTTTCTGCATTTGGAAATGTAAAGGGCGCCCCAACTTACCTGGTCCTCATGCCTCCCCACATACCTGTTCCACCATGCCATTAACAAACACAAGCAAAAACAAAGAAGAGCCTGATGGCCTCCAGGTGCTGCTCTTTTAAAGGGTGATCTTTAGTGCTGATTGGAGCATCCGAATTTGAACCAGCCAATAGATCCCAAGCTAGGCAGATCTCCACTTCAGCTACTTGGAACCACCTGGAGATAACAGGGATGACAAGTTTGATAATGCACGTAACAGGGAGATTCTCATCGTGATGAGATGGAACGGGATTTTCTCATCATGATGAGGTGGAACGGGATTTTCTCATCATGATGAGGTGGAACGGGAGATTCTCATCATGATGATGTGGAACGGGAGATTCTCATGGTGATGAGGTGGAACGGGAGATTCTCATCATGATGATGTGGAACGGGAGATTCTCATGGTGATGAGGTGGAACGGGAGATTCTCATGGTGATGAGGTGGAACGGGAGATTCTCATCATGATGAGGTGGAACGGGAGATTCTCATCATCATGTGGTGGAACAGGAGATTCTCATGGTGATGAGGTGGAACGGGAGGTTCTCATGGTGATGAGGTGGAACAGGAGATTCTCATGGTGATGAGGTGGAACGGGAGATTCTCACCATGATGTGGTGGAACGGGAGATTCTCATCATGATGAGGTGGAACGGGAGATTCTCATCATGATGAGGTGGAACGGGAGATTCTCATCATGATGAGGTGGAACGGGAGATTCTCATCATGATGAGGTGGAACAGGAGATTCTCATGGTGATGAGGTGGAACGGGAGGTTCTCATGGTGATGAGGTGGAACAGGAGATTCTCATGGTGATGAGGTGGAACGGGAGATTCTCATGGTGATGAGGTGGAACAGGAGATTCTCATGGTGATGAGGTGGAACGGGAGATTCTCATCATGATGAGGTGGAACGGGAGATTCTCACCATGATGTGGTGGAACGGGAGATTCTCATCATGATGAGGTGGAACGGGAGATTCTCATCATGATGAGGTGGAACGGGAGATTCTCATCATGATGAGGTGGAACGGGAGATTCTCATCATGATGAGGTCATGTCAACATGGAACAAAATCTCAGAGGAAGGTTTTCAACATTTTGCTGAATCTATGACACAAAGATAAATCGGTTATGAAAGGAGTTCCACTCCGGTACACCAAGGTGGACCTGACAGTGACCAGTAAGTGCATATTCTGATAATGGTAAAGTAGAATGCAGACAATGAGTTAAAATACAGCCAAAGTCAACAACTTTGATGTGATCAAAAAGTCCAGAGAAGTTTTGATCAACATTACTTTTAAGAGAAGAAGGCTGGCTCAAGACTTTTACACAATGCTGTCTCGATAGAGGGAACAAGTAGCTTCACACATCAAGCAGTGAGCTGCATGCGGGAAGCACGAGCTCATGCAAATGTCACCTTGGTGTTTGTAGTACCAACACCCCCATCCTCCAAAAATAACAAAAATCAAACAAACAAAAGCTGCATATGCTATTGAGGAGCAGGGCAATGGGGCATTCATAGCAGCATCATATCGGCAAGCAGGCCTTTTCTTGCTTGGGCCTGTCGAGCATGATGTACGTAGCGGGCCGATATCTTCCCCCGCAGAGCTCAGATTGTTTTGATATTTTTATTAACATGTCCTCAATCATAAATCACCCCGAAGGGGAAGTGAGGCCAATCGCTCCTCTGCGCAGCATCAGATTACAGGTGGAAGACAAAGTTATCGGACACCTTGCCACGTGTCTCGCGTTCAACACTTCTCCCAGTCTCAGACTTGAATTCAGGTTACATTCAAACATCAGGAGGAGGCAGAATACAATATACATAATATTATGTAAATGGACTCTCCTAAAGAGCGGCTGGGACTCGGAGGAAGCCTTCTATCCTTCATCTGTTTTTATCAAAGCCGGATACAAAAGCACTTGGACAGGCAGTAAGCACTTCTTGCACTGTCAGGATTTGATGTCATATCTCCTTAAATAGGACATCGGTGTGTGTTATTGTGCATCTGGTGATGTTATCCTCTGAAAAGACGACACATTAATGCATTGTTTAAGCACAATACTGTGTCCATTTGCATCACAATAAGACTTTTTTTTGACTTCTCAGTCAGCGCTACGCCCCTGACTCAGACCGAGCTGCAGCCCAGCAGTTCTGCAGCTGCACACAGTTTCATGTCACACTAACTTGCAAGTGTGCGCAAAACTGTCAGAGTCTTTTAAAGGCTCTGGATGCTATGTGTAATTCCTTTAACACAAGACTGTGCAGATATCCCTATGATTGTTGTAATGGCGTCTTCATGCCACCCTGCATCCTGCGAGCTTGCACAAGGCAGCTGGTAATTCATTTAATTTATTCAACTCGACCTACGGTGGCTCAGACAGGGCTGTGTTGATGGCTGGAAATACACGGCTGGACACTCCGCAGCCTTCGTCCTGCGGAGGCTGTCGCTGGATCATGTGTAATTCCATCACAGGCCTCACTTGATGAAAGCACGTTTCTGCCTTTGCTTGTTTGCAAACACCATCTGTGTTTAGCTAAACCCTCCTCAACAGGTAACTAAAGCAAATCCGTCTTCACGTGCAACCTCGGACGTTTGGCACGCCGACTCTCTGATTCAAGTCTGTGTGTTGGTGCTTCAAAGGAAATGTGTTGTTCACGTGGTCTGAAGCGCTGCGGGTGTGTTCGACTGGATCTCAGTCAGAGCGGGAGCTTTATCTCTCCTCATGGATCTGGCCACTCGTTATGAGGCAGACTCGTCTAATGAGTTCTGATTTCATAAAGGCCTTGGCTTTGGTTCAATTTAATATGAGTGTGAGGCATAAATGACTTTGTGTTGTTCTGTGAGCATGCTCAATGGAATTGTGTATTTGGAAATGGAGTGATGCATGACGCCATGAAGATTTGACATATGTAGAGTTGTGGAGTCAACAAGGTGTTGGTAACATTCCTCTGGACAACAAGGCAGGATGGATCCATGTTGTCATGATGTTTCCAGCAGATTCTGATCCTACCATGTGAATGTGGAGCTGAACTGGAGACTCATCAGACCAGCAACGTTTCTCCATCTTCTATTGTCCAGTTCTGGTGAGTCTGTGTGAATTGTAGCCTCAGTTTCCTGTTCTTACTGACAGGAGGGAACCCGGTGCCACATTTTGGTCCAGAAAACTGGTGCTTGCTGGATATTTTCCACCTTCTCTGTAAACCCAGGAGGTGGCCAAAATGTGCTGAGTACTGGTGGATTTAGAATTTATATTAACAAGTATTTGAACAGAACAAGCTGACAATGTGATTTTTGAGGATATATCTCATATAACGGCCTGCTTTTCTAGATTTTGAATTAAAGAATACTTTTCATTCATTTTCTGAACTGCTTAATTGAATTCAGGGTTGTGGGGAAGCTGGAGCCTATCCCAGCTGGCTTTGGGCAACAGGCAGGGTACATGCTGGACAGCTTGCCAGTCCATCGCAGGGCCACACAGAGACAAACAGCCACTCACACTCATTCCTAATGGCAATTTAGAGTAACCAATTAACCTAACATGCATGTCTTTGGATGGTGGGAGGAAGCTGGAGTACCTGGAGAGAACCCATGCATACATGGGGAGAACATGCAAACTCCACACAGAAAGGCCACTGTCCAAACCCCTCCCCAGCCAAGGATTGAACCTGTGACCTTCTTGCTGTGAGGCCACAGTGCTAACCACTGTGCCACCGTGCAGCCCTAAAGATTACTTTATTGACATTTAATAGAACCGTGATGCTTCATACCAGCAGCTACTTAAAGGGACAAAAATAGCTGAAACAAAAAAAAGTGTAAACATTTCCTTTAACATTTCATTGTAAAATATACAACTTAAATAAAGCAACATTGAAATTATCTGAGCTAACTAGAGATACAAAAAAATCATTTCAGATTTTGTTGCTGCAGTGAGAAGAAAGAAGCAGCTTCACACAATAAATTCCTCCTGCTGATGTTTTGCCCTTTAGTGAGTAAATCCAAATACTTACATCCTACTCTTCTATAAAAATCTGATTTTACCAACAATGTTTGAACTGTTACCGTGTTACCGCTGCTAAAAATGATAAACAAACTTTACTGCACTTTTTTTTTTTTTTTAAAGGAAAAGGATATTTTTCATGTAACAATTACCAATATATTGTGAAATTTTAGATGATTAATTCTGGTTATAAATGGTAATTGTTGCCCCTCACTAACAGCTAACAAGCTAACCGCTAAGTCCAGTTAAGGGTTGCAGCGAGCTGGAACCTCTCCCAGCAATCATTTTGTAGGATGTATGTATATATAATATTTTTGTATAAAGAAAAATAAATGACCTTTGATCCATCTCATAATGGGCTCTCATGCTGACGGGCTCTGTCATGCTGCGTTTGGTGATCACTGGAAGTGGAAGGTTAGGAATCAATATTGCGTCAATTTCATCATACAAAGAGCAAAAAGCCTGCAGGCTTGTTTTGTTGTTTGCTCTCAACAAGAAATGCTCAGAAGCTGTTATATAATCCACTTAGCAGGAAGGAAAACTTTTTAAAGTTCTTCAGAACACATGAAGGAGTTCAGCGGCGTTAAGCAGTTGATAAGTTGATTAACTTCTGAGAGTTACGGACTCAGAAGTCGCTGGCCTGTTTCAGATGGTCCAATTGCAGTTTGGAGATTCAGGTTTCCTTGTAGTCAGTAAATGCACCATTTGACAGTCATAACTTGCATCTGAAGTGTTTGTCAGATGGTTTGCTTTCCTTCCTTCAGTAGAATAAAACATTTTATGGTCCATTTACAGTTAAACACACTGGTTTCAACCAATCTGTCAGCATTCCAGGTTTACTGGTGGTCAGGAATACCTGGGTGAAGTACACCATGTTTGGGATGAGCCCAGACTCTGGCTTGCAGAGGAACGGCTGCTTCTGGACATGCTACAGCAAAACCATTTCTCTAAACAGCTTCTCTTCCTTTTTTCCTTCGGAACGTAACTCACGTTCTCATCCAAATGAATCATGGGTTGTTTTCTTTTTAACACAACGGTCTGTGCATATTTTTCTGAAAGTCTGAAATACAGTCTTTTACCATTCGAATGAATCCATCCGTTTAAAACCTTTAACTTAACATCTCCATTCATTTTCATTAATGAACTTTAATATAAATAATTTCCTATCCAAACAACTCACAACATGATTTTTATACCAAAATACAGAGTTTATGTGAGGAAAGCTTTACTGTACATTCATGGTGGTGGACATCGTTGGGTCTAATCAGGCTACTTTGGCCTTGTATGGCTCAGTTACGGCACTGGCAAGCGTCCGGATCACAGGGAGTATTGCTTTTGGGCCACGTGTGGTGGTCATGTGACTGAGTTTTCGCAGCTTATCTCTCATTTAGTCAACGCTGTACAAGGCCACATTTGGGCCATAATTGGGCCAGACGTACAGTATGTGGGCCAGGCTGGTAATGGAGCCCTACGACCACCATATAAAACAATGTTATATCCCCAAAATGAGGATCATACTGGCACAAATTGGTGCCGACAAACTGGTCCATGGTTCTGTTACTTCCAGACTGCTGCCATTTCTCTGTATTGATCTGTCCAGCAAATGATCTATAAAGTCTCCATCTGATCCAAAA
Organism: Telmatherina bonti; assembly: GCF_933228915.1. Taxonomy (NCBI): domain Eukaryota; kingdom Metazoa; phylum Chordata; class Actinopteri; order Atheriniformes; family Telmatherinidae; genus Telmatherina; species Telmatherina bonti. Next base: position 35,547,539 of record NC_136626.1, read on the forward strand.
AGCTGCAGCGTGATTTCTGATGAGAACAATCAGCATAGATCTAATTTCCCAAGTTTTGTCGACTCCTCATCAGCTCCCTGTTAGATCCATTCCAACAGAGCTCCACTCCACGCAGCCAGGCTGCAGGTTTACAGGTGGTTCCTGGAGGCTCTAAAGGCAGAATGGGAGGCAGAACCTCCAGTTATCAGACCCCTTCCTGTGGAAGCAGCTCCCAGTCATCCTTGCTACCTTTTCAGCGAGGCTCCAAACTCTTCTTTTTTTATGAAGCATATTGTTGGCCTTGCTTGGTGACACTTAACCACCCTTTAGTCCTGCTGCTATAAGCTTCGACAGCTGGGTGACTTCCCATGATGCACTGGGCTCCTCTCTGCCAGATATTTGCATTATTAAGTAATTGAAGAGGTGAATCTGATGAAGTGGCTGCTGAGTGTAGCTGGTGATCACAGTAGATCATCCAGCAATTACAAAGCTGCATTTATCTCAGCGGGATGTAAAGACGCTAAAATAATAACGGCCATTTGGGTGTTTTCAGTTTGTCTGATTTGCTTTCATTTATCAGAATTATTTCCGTTTTCACACTGATTCCCCTCAGTCTTCAGGAACTAGAGGTTTTTCCTACTTATTCCTCCTGTAACCTTTCTGCCTGCCGTTTGTTGTGATGCCCTCGGTGGTGGGTAGAGACGTTCCCGCCTGCTCCTCATGCTGCAGTCTGCTGTACCATGTGGAGCCCCAGATGTAGCCTGCAGAATAATCCACTCACATACACTCATGGAAGTGTCCATCTGGCCTCCCACGCACACACTAAGCCTCAGAACCATACAGGCGTGGGGGTCACTGTTCTTGTGGCATTTAACAGCAAAATCAGTGAGGCTTATTACTGTAAAGCCAATTCTGTTCGTGGCGAGGCGCAAGCTGAGGAGCTGCATAGCTGAGCGGTACTTTGTGGTGATTGGAAGATGAAGCAGAAAGGGATTGATGTCCGTAAGCCTGCAGAGCTCACTATTTGGCAGAATGAGAGCGAGAACGGAGCGGAGGCTCAGACTCAGGTAGATTCCTATAAAAAGCTGCCAGGCGGGACGATACTCACGCCGCGGCCCTTTCTCACAGCTGCTAATGTTTACACACTCACAGTTTGAACTTTTCTTTTCAGATAAGTATAATATTTTTATTATTAATATGTTATGGTCTCCCGTAACTGGATCCAGACAGAACTGAAAACTCATTTAAGGTGAAAATGTGAGGCAAGTCTCTGTTTTTATATGTTTTCATTTATTAAAGTTTTTCAGTAGCATAGTGGTTCAGCAACATTCATGTACTTATCACACAGTTCAGGACAGGCTCCTGTGCAGTACACTTGCATTTATTTACACACATTAATTAGAAAACTGCTGCTTCAGGAAAAACTTTGTCAGGCCTGAAAAATAACTCTGATCTTGCCACTGCCTTTATTTTGTGTTTTTTTTTCTTTCATTTCAAGGCGAGACAGTGACAACAAGGCTGGACAACTTCATCCACTTTGTTCATGTAAAGTCCACTTTGCTGGAAAAAAAAGCAAAACCTGTTTGCCCTTATGTGGCTGTTGTTGTTTATGGTGATTTTGTATGTAAACAAAATAATAAACATGACATGACAACAGATGAAGTTATTGACAGTGGTGCATCATAAAGCTGTTTGTACTTTGTCAACAAGTTTGTCGTCCCTTTGACTTCACTCCTGGACAAATGACTTACTACACTGCTGCTAGTTGTTGCATACAATGTGATTAAAAACAAGTATATTTTCAGCTTCAGTCCTTAATTCATCACTTCTTTCTGCTATAGGTCATTTCCCGAGTCTCAAACAGCAACAAAGCACTTGAAAAAATACTTTCTTCATGCTTGCTGAGACTACGGAGCGTCTGACTTGGTCATTTCTAAAAACCGAAGTAGCATTTGTTCTATTTTTGCAGATGTGTCATTATAAAAAAAATCAGAAAATGCTCCATTAACACTTTCTATAAGCTTTTGGTCAACAAACAACAACATAGAAAGATAATCATGGTTGGCAAACTGAGTCACCAGCTTGGAAATTTAATTTCTTAGCTTGCTTTCTAAATTTACCAGCTTGTTTTTGCTGTTTTGCCCCCCCCCAAATTGCTCTGAAGTTTAAATATCAATGCCCTTCTAGTAGCAAGAGCATAACGCAAGTGTTGTAGCATAACAATGAAAGTTGAAAAAAGGCCTTAAATGATTCTGATTTTCCCTTATAAGCTAAGCTAAGCTATGCTAGCTGTGAATTATATCCCTTTTCTCATGCAAGCATTTTAAAGGAGAGATCTGATTCTGAGACAAGATGCTGCATCTTCACCAAATAGATAAATCTGCTGCTAATTCGCAGCTGTTATCCATAAAACAATCTGTTCTGGATTTGATGGTAATATAACATGAGGGCTACTTGTTAGCACGTTTCTGTCTGTCTGATAATAGTTTGTGTTTCCACAGCTCGTGTCTCTCTGGGAAGCTTTCCTCTCATTTCTGAGGCAGCAGTGGGACAGACGTTGTTCTCGCCCCCGTCCTTGTCACCACTTCACGGGCTATTCAATTAGCAGAAGAAGCATGGGAGATGGAGCCATAATGGAGCTGATGAGATGCACAAGGACAGGTGACACTAATCAGAACGGCGCCCCATTGTCTCTGTGTGGGCATCATTAAAGAAGGAGAAAGGTTTTTTCTCTCTCTCGGAGCTTGAACACACTCATGCAGACTGCGTGCACTCTCTTTTTTATCATCAATTTGCAACTTGTGCTTATGTACTCCTGGAATAAAGCGAGAGTGTCAGTTTTAATGCAGTGGAAAAACAAGGCTGTGTTGCACCTTGAAAAAAACAAATTCTAAAGTGTAAAATCTCATGAAAGTCGCACAGATATGCTCAAATGGCTGTTGGAGTCATACCTAAAACATTTATTTTCCCTCTCAGACTCCCTCTGCTTCAGAAAAGCAGAGATGCACACTCTTCAGCACATCCACTTTGTTCTCCTCTCCCCGACTGGGTGAGGCTGGCGGTGAAGCCTGACCCTCTGCAGCTGGGGCCTCTTTAGACCGATCCCGGCGTTCCAGGCTGCTTCTGGGTTGAACTGTGAAGGCGTACTGCTCAGCCTGCTGGTATTGACTGCTCAGGTAACTGGATACACACCTACAACAAAGAAAAAAGTCCCACCACGATTTCAGATCTTCAGGTTTCATCCCACATATATCTGTCCAATTAGCTACATTCACTCTCCTCCCAAACAACGTTGTTAGTATAATACCATAATCCTCATCTTATTAATTCCCTGCCCTCCCATTAACTAGGTCTTAGTGTGTGTGTGGGAGACTCCCGCTGAAATCCAGATTACTTTTCATGCTGATTTGATGCAACCAACCCGTCCAGTTAAACCTTGTCTTTAGAAACTATCTGAGATGCTCGACAGCCTCCTAAATGTCTCTGCATGGGGATCTGCTGCACCTTTGTGTCCCATCCAGGCAGTTTGGTTATTCCAACCCTGAACCTGACGATTCATGAGTTTTTTTTTTGCCTCTTTACACCACAGAAGCCCATCTGAGCATTATAATTTAGCCCGATGTTGGGGGTGGCGCCTACTCAGTCTGCAGGATTCCCATTGAGATCCCTCTGGTGGAGGGGGATTGGTAGGGTCCTGCACTGCAGTCCTGGCTGTGGTTTTGCCCAGCTTGCCCTCAGTCGGTCGGTTCCCATGGCGACACTCTCTGCAGTCCTTGGTGATGCGAGACATGAACGTCAGTGTGGACAGATCCGCAAAATATTGTTTCCTCGCCTCGCTTCCAATCCAGATGTTTATTTCCAGAAGTTTTTCTTCAGTTATGTTCATTTCATGTTTCAGTTTATCAGATAAAAGCAGAAGTCAAAGTTAATATTCGTGCAGAGAGGGGGAGGGGGACGTGTTGTGTATATGGGTGTGATGTGCATGAAAGAGAGCATGACCAGGTGTGTGTTCTTGAACATAGATGTTTTAAACTTGAGTTGTGAAGGGTTTATTTTACAGCTGGATCTGACTCAGCAGAAAGTTTATCCTGACACGATGTGTCCACATGATGCAGCTTCTCTCCACTGGGGATGTCAACAAGCTGTCGGATGCAGCTTGCTTCTTTTACAATTAAACATATATTAAACAGAACCACGTTTTGCTACTGAAGGAACTTTGTGAACATGCAGAGATGAAGACTATGAGTAATCTCATAGGAACTTTGCTTCCTACTGAGAGCTGACAAAATACCTGACTTTTAACTTCCTGTTTGCATAAGTAGCTATCTGCGTTGTGAGCATAATCGTTCACATGCTTGCTAGTCCTACATGTAAATCCTGCAGGACAATGGCCTCTGAGGACCAGCGTAGAGACATTCCTGGTCCAGGTTATTGAAGGACTTCTAGGTGATCTGTAACTGGGAACCAGTTGAGATGTACGAGGGTGGGAGTGCTCAATGTGGGTCAAAAGTCTAGCAGCTGAGGTCCGGACATACTGGAGTGTTTTCAAGTTTTTGCTGGAAATCCCAAACAGGACCAAGGTGGTGATGATGAAGTAATGGATGAGTCTTCAGTACAGAGCCAGGGAGATGAGGTTGAGGGATGTTTTAGGTAAAAAAAAATGCTTTGATGAGGCTTGACATTAGCCTCAACTAAAATCAAGACCAACACCCAGGGGTCAAACGTCTGGAAATGAAGAGATACCGAGGGCAACTATCAGGGGTGATGAAGGGAAGTCCAATCTTTCCAAACAAAGCATCATAACTAGAAGTGAATGGCTCCCCAACCTGAATAAAATGCTGTTGTGGGACTTCACTAAGCTCTTCATACATGCCTGGAAACCTTAATGACACTAACTAACGTAGAAAAAAGTGGATCAAACTGAATCCACAACAATGTGAGACTGGCATCATACAGAAGGTGGGTACTTGAAGCTGTTCTTCAAAAACTGTTGAATCTGCTAACTCGGAGTTCTTCTTGAAATGTAAAACTTTCCGATCAGGTGAAGCGTTTCTTCATAGCTGCTTTTGAAATGACACCAAAGCAAGAGCAGAGGTAGAAATCTTGAATGATGCGCAGACAAACAAACCATGCTGAAAGGGCTGTGATAGTTGCTGTAAGACAGAGAGAATCCTCTTCTAGTCTTAGTAGAGAACTATGCACTTTGTGTGATTCATGCTGAGCATACTAACTATCCCCGCCATCAGTTCATTATCATTAGGTCCATGTGACTGATGGAGGGGCTAATCGTCATAGCTTGACTCCGAGGTGGTTGAACAGCTACACATTGTATCATTTCCTACAATCAGCAGCCACTTAATATCAAGACATACACCTTTCAGTGCTGCCTGGCCCCCTGATGGAAGGCCAAAGGAATCAAGACTCATTATTTCTAACTGCAACTTTTCACCTGGAACAGTTAATAATACCGTTTTAATCCAGCATTTTAGAGCACAAAAAGTACAATGGACACAGGGGCGCTGAGGAGGGTGAGGGGGGGTGTTTCTCCAAGCAGATTGACTGAATGGATAACCTCGGCCCACATAGTAATTGGCTGCCGAGGCAAATCAATGGCTCACATCAGAATTGAAGCATTCTGCTTGTTTACAACATCTATCATTTGTTCTTATCAAGTGTGATCAGAGCAATTTTCCCTCCCTTAATATAGGTTTGATGGCACAAAGAAAAGCTCAATTCTCAGAGAATTGGAAAACACATTTCTGTGCTTTGTGGTAACTAAATTGTCAAGAGATAAGAGAGTCCGTAGTATCAGCTGGTGGGTAATTCATCTTACAACCCCTGGCAAAAGAAAATTATGGAATCACCTCTCTTCAATGATGTTCAACCACTTGTTTCATGCTGTAAAAAAAATATATGACAAGAAGCTGTTTTATTAAACAGCTGGACTTATTAAATATCCCATAAAAGGTACAAAAAAAAAAAAATCTGTTTTCCAGTTGTAGTGGAGAAAAAATTAACCAAAAACAACAAAAAGAGCAACATTCTTACTTTATTAAGCTGTATGATGGCTGGAATTCTGGCTGGTGCTGATGAAAAACAATATTGTCCATCAATTACACTCCAGCTTTCAAGCGGAGCGGGATGGGAGCAGGTTGAGATGACATGCTGCTCAGGCTGCCGAGTTCTTATGTTTTTTTAAAAAAAAAAAAAACAAAAACTAAAGACTTCGACACTAAACCCACATTTGATTGATGGATTATGAAAAATGTCCACCTTTCCATTTTCTTAGAGGTGATGACTACAATCTCCCCCAGTCTTCAGCAGTGGTGGAAATGTGTTGCTTTCCTTCTTAGAGGTTTTTATGTATCACAGTACCACCAAACCGAATTTCTGGTATTGTCTTATTGCCCAACAAAGATCACGTTCAGCCAGTTACTGATAGGCTGTAAAGTAACTCCCAGTTGAAAACATTTTTGAATGAGGAGAAAAATCTAAGATGGGTGACACGAAGACCAAAAACATGGTGATGGTAAGACCATCACCGTCTTAGTAAGACGGCTGAAAGAATGAAGCAGAAGGAAAGTTGTTTCCCTTCACGCACTTCCTATTTGGTTAATAAGGACTTACTGAACAACCTGTCAGGTACAACAGCTCAGTAAGATCAGATAATACTTCATTTTGGCTAATTAGACCAAGTACACACATACTTTGGGCTGCCCGGTGGAACAGTGGTAAGCACTGTGGCCTCACAGCAAGGTCACAGTTTCAATCCTTGGCTGGGATGAGGCTTGAACAGTATCATTTCTGTGTGGAGTTTGCTCTAGTTTCCTCCCACCATTCAAAGACATACATGTTAGGTTAACTGATTACTCTAAATTGCCATTAGGAATGAGTGTGAGTGTTTGTTTGTCTCTGTGTGGCCCTGCGATGGACTGGCGAGCTGTCCAAGGAGTTCCCTACCTTTTGCTGAAAAAAATGGCTGGGATAGGCTCCAGCTTCACCACAACCCTTCATTGGATTGAGCGGTTAAGATAAAGAATGAATGAATAGACACACATACTTCTCCTCACAACTTCTCTTCTTGACCAAGCTCCAATCAAAGATCTGATAGTACTCCAAACAGAGCACTTGGCTCTCAGACTGCAGGTCTACTTGTGGCTCCAGTGTCTCTTATGATGCAACGGAATGCCTACCCATCAGGCTCTGCTCTTATGGAACCAGTTGTTAGTCTGGGTTCGGGAGGGAGACTCCATCTCTACCTATAAGATCAAGTCTAAGCCATTCATTTTGATAAATCTTAGTTATGGGGTCTAGCCATCTATTAGTTATGCTGCCATCAGCTTAGACTGCTGAGGGATGTCCCATGATGCGTTGTAGCTCTTCCTTTCTATTTCTCTGCTACTTATAATCTGATGGAAGTCTTGGCATCATCAACTCATATTTCTGTTCTTTCAGCAGGTCTTCCTGGCTAAAAGTTGTGTTGCCTCTTGGTCCATCTGTCCTGTCCTCTCCACCCCAAAAGATCAAGACAAATGGCCTTCCTTGCCAAAATGGCTTCTGTTTTTACCTTTTCACAGTCATCCGTGCAGCTCATGGTGAGGAATCTGTTGGTTTCCTTAGCTAGGCTAATATTTCTTATGCTAGTATAACTACTGACAGAACCACAATGAGTTGGCTTGAACTGACTGTTCTGTAAAGTGCCCTGAGATGACCTTGTTGTGAATTGCCGCTATGCAAATAAAGCTGAAATCAATGGATTCAGACGTTACAGTGTACTCCATAAAGCACTCTGACACATCCATTTATTCATACAGTGGGTTTATAGATGTACATCTAAATAAAATTTAGCATTAGGCCTCAAGTCTCGTAAAATCTCGTTGCTCATGTGAGATTTTACGAAAGTTGCGGCGAGTGCAAGGTAGCCCAAGCGGCAACCTCTGGTGGTTAAAAGTGAAGTCCATGCACAAGTACATAAAATTACAGGGCAAATCCTCATAGATTCCCATGTTAAAAAGACCAACTTCACAGCAGGAATAAACATGTTTACAGCCTGGTTCAAAAATCCATTTTCTGTTTAATAGGTCAGGTTTACCTTCATGACAACTTTGGGGGGAATTAAATTTTTTCTAACTCGCCCATTTAAAAGTAACTTAATACTTATTTAAGGGCATATTTCGGGGCGTGTCCTTTTGATTGACAGGTACCCAATCTTCTGCTTCAAGTCAGAAGAACGTAGAACAACCGCGGTTTTTAGCTGGTTAACAACGTGACTTAGTTTTAGCCGGCTTATCTCCGTTAGCTCCCGTTATCTCCGGGTTAGCTCGGTTCTTGGCCACAGAAAGCTCAGAGTTTGCTCGATGTCAATCATCCACCATCCATCATCCACCAATCATCCTCACAGCCCCCCTGTCAGCTCCACCTCTTTGCCCATATTTGTATTTTCCGGGCGAGACAATGCACATGCCCCTGCCAAAATGGCGATGGTAGGAACCGCCCACTGAGCTTCAGTTCAGCTCTACAGAAATCTACGGGTGACGTCACGGAGGCTACGTCCATCTCTTTATATACAGTATATGAGTTAGCCACATAGCGTTAGTTTAGGGTTTTCTCCTTGCTGCAGAAAATTTGTGACAACTTTTCAAAGCTTTTATCCCTCTTTTTATTTTCTAAAACTTTAAAATATGGCATTGTTTGTTTGCCATCTTTATCGGAAATTAGCTAGTCATGACTCCCCATGTCACGTCTGGGAACACTTAAATGCAAAAAAAGTGTTTCCATTAAACTTTTGTGATATGTTTCTATATCAAAACCTTATGAGAGCATGAAAATTTCTTAGCGATATTTGAAACTTTTTTTTTTTTTTAAATGTGCTTTTATTGGCATTTTTTAATTGCGATATTTAGTTGTTGCAAAATTGTAGGTGTAATGGAAATGCACCTAGTGTAATTGGAGGATTAGGAAATGTGCTCTAACAAACGTTAATGCAATAATTTTTCTGTAATGTATTCATCATAATTTACACGTTAAAGTTCCACCTAAAACTACGTGAAACATTTGGCTATGATGGTCAGGATAGGCACCATCTTGACTCAAACTATTGTTACCACAAGTGTCAAACATGGAGAAACTGCGAACAATCCAATGTGTCAACTTAAAAATTCCAAATTTTGCATTAACATTGCAGCTGGACTTTGTGAAATATCTTACCAGGTGTTAATATTCTAACATGTTCATGCAGGGTGCTGACTTGGCTGCCGGACCTAAAACCTAAAACTAAAGGATTTGTTTTAGAAATATGCAGCAATGTGTTATCATATGTTTCATCATCATACATAAGATTTTTCTTATTTTTAATGTTGAAATACCATAATTTTCTAGCTGTGTTTTAATTTGGAAATGGTAAAACAGCATCGGCTTTTGTCTCAGTGTTCACTAAAAGAACAAGGCCGAACACAAAAGGTGAGTTTTTCGTCCCAGAGTGCTTTTTTCTATGACTGAGTGTAGTTTCCACTTAAAAAAGGCAAATCTGTGGCTCGTCCTCAGGCGTCTCTGCAAACCGCTGTAGACAGTAGCGTGAGGTGAGAGAGCAGTGTAGGCCACTTTGTATCATGTCAGCACTCGCGGTTAGACGCCATCTCCACAGTGTCCCTTGTCACCAATCACATCCTTTTAAACCACCCAGGGAGCTCGACACCCCCCCTACCCTCACCAAAATCCCTACCCCCCCTTCTCACACACACATGCATATACATGCACACACACGCACACACTCCTTATCTGTCAATGCTGCTTAAATAATGTAATTAATGACTTAATTAACATTTCCATAATCTATTTTAATAAATCTAACACGGCATAATGAGAGTTTCTAACCTCCAGGCAGTGGCATATAAAAATTCACAGTGCAGAGCTGCACGGTCAGGGCTCTGTCTCCGCGCCACAAACTCTCGCCATGACAGTAAAGGAAGGAGAGGGCGCATATTGTGTGACAGCCTTCCGAAAGGCAGCTCGAGCCTGACAAATGTCATGTGACTTCATGAATGTGTCCAGTGACAGACCTACAGCAGCAGACGGGCAAACCAAAGCCAGACGGCCACCTACACGGGAAGCAGTTTGTCAGCACGCTGCCCAGCCAGAGCAAAGTGCACGGGACTGAAAACCAGTGCATGTTGGTAGGTTTTAACATCAGCACCGCAGCCAGCCGCTTGTTACGTCTTTTCTGTATTTACAGACATTTTGACGCGCTGCTGCCATTCATGTGGATATTTTCGTATTTTGTCAAACAAATGACAATTTTTTCCTTTTTTAAAATTTTTTTTAATTTTTTTTTTACCAAGAGTGAAATCTAAGCAATGCTGTGGAAAGTGACCATCTGACATGGATTCACTGTATTTCAGAAGTAGTTCAGTCTATTTTTTTGTTAATTTGAAATCGATTTATAATAGATTTATTAGTCCAGATTTGTGATTTAACAACAAGATTTATTATAATTTCTTTTTCTTATTTCACAATTAAAACTTTACTTGTAAAAATAATGATAATAATCATTTTAACACTAAATTGCTTCTAATACTTATAAATTTGGTTAAATATTGTAAGTTGTTTAAATGCTGAAGTATGCATCCGTCCAAAACTCTGTAACCGTGGAAACAAGAGGCCAATAAAACATTTCCGTTTTACCGTCTCAGCTTTGTGATATAAACAGGGTTACGCTGCCCTCTTCACCCCCAACTGGTCCAGGAAGGTGTCTGCCCCTCCTGGTTCTGGTTCTTATGGATGCTTTCCTCTCCACAGTCTCTTTGTACAACTCAGGATGGAGATTTGATGCATCCTGTTGCTTTCCTTAGTTATGTTAATATCGCCTTTTTATTTATTGGTGTATATGAACACAGATATTCAATAATCAGACGGATGTGACTCCTTTTCAAACTGAATTAGATTTAAACTGTGATAAACTAGACCAGGAGCTCATCTTGAGATAAATGGGATGCTGGGATTTTGGTTGGCAGAAATAAAGCCAAAATAAACTGAACCGAAAATAAAAACTCAGGACTCCATAAAAAAGAAAAGCATTAAAAGAAATATATTAATAAAGCTGCATATGAACAATCACTAGAAATTTAACCAGTGAATTCTTTTCAGTTGACCTATAATAACACTACTACTACTACTTCTACTACTACTACTACTACTAATAATAATAATAACAATAATAATAATAATAATAATAATAATAATAATAATAATAATAATTCTTATTATTATTATTTTTATTGAAGTGTAGAAGTCGAAACTTTTTTAAAAATCACATAAATGGGATTTATAACGTGATAAAAGATCATAAACGAGCAATAACTTTGTTAGAAATGACTTATTCTGTCCAAGCCAAAATGGCGTCCTGGAGGTAAAATCAAAGCTCAGAGCTGCTGGATCAGCCTGATTTCATTTAAAAACTATTCTTACAGGAATAAAGTTGAGTTTGCGTTACGCAACCTGTCATCAGCAGTGCTGTTGCCATGGCAACAAACAACAGCTAAAATCAACACAGAGGGTGGCAAAATGCCCCCTCCAGTCTCGCTATTCCATCAGGAGGGAGTTTAAATGAGCATGAGCACACAACGTGGATCCAACATGGAGCAAACAATAAAAGGTCGTGAGCTGTTTCCTTGTTTAGTTTGGCTGCTTCTTGTTTGGAAGACTTACAGGCAGAGCGGTGGCTGGGCTGGGGAGAGGAGGTGGAGGTTATGGCGGGGGGGTGGGGTGGTCGCTCCTTACAAGAGCTGGACCCGCAGGGCTGAAGTATGATTGAGATGCACACTGACAGGGGGCAGCAGGAGGCTGGCACATCCCAGACAGCACTAGCACCATGGGGCACGGGTCTGCAAGGACCACCAATCCTGATAAGGACACCCACCAACCTTCGTCTTTGCATCAGAAATATGCAACCATCAGAGGGTCCTCCATGGTCCTCACTGAAACATCACAAACCATTGTTATTTCATCTGATTTTACAAAGCTGCAGCAGCGATGTGCAGGGAACGCAGCACGTTGGAGGCTGCTGAACACGCTGTAAACAAAGCAATTTCCTGTCAGAGAATTACAGCTCATTACCAGCATGGACGAGGGCTTCAACAGCATAATGATGCAGCAGCACACCACTCCCGCCGCCACATTTATTAATTACCAGTTGACTTGCTGCATTCCTTGCATAGGCATTTAATGGAGTGGGGGTGGGTTGGGTGATGGTGGGGGGGGGGGGGAGGGGGGGGGGGGGGGGGGGGGGTTGGGCCTTGTTGAGTCAATTACAAACAGCCTCTCTTCCTTTAGTTAAGACAAACACTGGAGGAAGGACACATGTACAAGACAAGTTTTAATTTTGCTGCTGGCACAAGAAGCAGCTCAGGGTAATTAGAGGGTCACTTCAACCACTACAATTATATTTTACAGTGAATTTTAACTAACAGGGGGAGCAGCAGAAATCCAAGAATTTGCTTGTTAGAGCAAACTTAGAGAGGCCACATTAAAAAGGTGGATTTACATGAAAGCATATAAAATAATGAACCCTAATTCCACCTAACTTCGTCTGAGTCTCTCATAAATGTGCAGCCTGACTGAATATATAACCTGTATTTGTAATCTGATTACAGTATCTGCCATATGTTGCTCTCTAATCAGAGAGTAGGTTTTGTTTACGCCAGAAATCTGATGCATTATTTACAAGATAGATGTTAATAAAAACAGACTCTTCATTTACTAATGGTTTACAGGATCCTTCCAATTAGCAACATGAAAATGGGGAAAGTGGGAAAAAAAGGAGGTCAGACAACAAGATGTTTTTAAAAAGATGGATGTTCAAATGACATTTCTAAACCAAAACCCAAAAGGAAGCAAAGTTTAACAGGAGTTTCTCCGTCAGTAACTCAGTCATTCATATGCATACCAAGGTAAATGGATGAAGAGTAAAACATAAAATAAGATTACATGATGAGCAGAAGCTCGGTCAGGAAACCAAAAGATGCTGCTGCCACTTTGAAGGTGATGGATGGAGGAGGGTTGGTGAAGGCGGTCATCATGTAGTGAACGACATACGGAACCAGTCCCAGCAGAACCACAGCGGTGATCAACATGAGCCACGTCTGCCACTGGAAACTCAACAACCGCCATGGAGAGCGCCTCTGCAGCTGGTACTGGAAGACAAAAGTTCAAATCATCAGCGGCGGCAGTTTCCATAGCGATCCTGCCATCTTACAGGAAAACCATTTGGCTGCTCTGATGAAACGTTTGATGAACTGTAGAAAAAATGTGATCTGGAACGTTCATCCAGCCATCGCTAACTGAAAAAGGCCAACACAGTCGACTTCCCTCAGATTTCGCAAAGCACAAAAAACATTGTTTACTTTTGTTGATATGATCTGATTATACCACAAACACTGGTTTAAAGAATCTAAACAATGGCAGGAACACAGTGTAGCAGATCAGTGTTTTAGGGGGGACCATTTTCACTGCTGCACCACCAAACATGTTACTGGATGGAATTTGGATGAAGAAGTAACTTTTGTGGAAAAGTCCGTTACGACTGTTACAAACGTCGCCGGAGGTCACCGCCACGTTCCAACGTCAGTTTCAGATAAAAACGACCATGGTGACACTGTAGGAAACGTGGTCTGTACAGCGAGTGAAAGCATCACAACTTCTTCTTCGTTCCTGGTTGCATGTAAGCTACATCGCACCACATTGTTCCTGCAGTTTATGCTGACAGAAAGCATCTAAAAAAACACAAAAACAAAACGTGCACATAAAGGAGGCAGAAGATGGATGGATGAACCTGCCTCTGTCTGTATGTGTACTTAAGTTTGAGGGTGAAAGAGGCTTTGGTTACAAACACTGTGGACATTAAAATTTCTGTTATTTTGTACACTGTATATTTCTCAAACACAAAAAAACCCATCATGAACAACTGGTGTAATGGTTGTCTCTCAGTGAGTCAAAAATGTGATTAACAATCATGAGAAAAAGAAATACACTGCAAAAACTCAGCCTTAAAAAACAAGAAAAAAAAATATACAAAAATGAGGTAAATGTTGCTTAAAATAAGATAAATTATCTGCCAACAGAACAAGAAAAGTTGTCTTGTCGAGACTTCCCAAAACAAGTAAAAATACTTTTAAAACAAGAGGAATTCTCTGGCATAAAAACTAAGAATTATCTTACCTTTAAAAAAATAAGCATATGTGTACTCAATTTAAGATTTTTAATCTTAGATTTCAGTTTTTGCAGTGAACTGTGATAAATAACTAACTTTAGCCAGCATAACTTTTTATCATTAGTGTACGTTAACGTTGGCTTAAACTGATTTTAATTAAACATATGAAGGTGTCCAACTGATCAGCAGACCCAACGTAAGGAACGAGAATAAGCACAGCCAGCACGTCATCTCGGGCATGTAAGGTTACGGTGCGTGTGTTTTGTCTTGGTTTCTTAGTTCTAGTTTCCTGTTTTAGTTTGTAGTTTTCCTACTTCCTTGATGTCTAGTTTCCTGTTTTGTTTTCCAGTTCATTAGCTCACCTGGTCTCATTAGTCATTCCACCTGTGTCTCGTTCTGTTTGTATGTGTGTTTATATACTGCTTGGTTTCTGTTCCCTGTCACTGGATCATTATGTTAAACTCTCCGTGTTAACTTAAGCCTAGTTTTCTGTGTTAGATTGTGTTCGTTCATGTTTTCCTGTGTTAGTTTGGTTCCTGGTGTTAGTTCAGTTCCCTTTGTCAGTTCTGCCTTCATTCGGGTCCTGGATTAAAACCTCTTAGTTCTGCAAGCCTGGCTTTTGGGTCCACACCACCTCAGCCACCATTACGCCAGTTACATTCGGACTGCACATAATGGTCCCACGTGGGTTTATTTTCCACACCTGTGTTTGCCCATTTGGGTTTCAAGTTGGTTCTGACTGGGTTTAAGGTGGGGCCCAACTTTTTGGAGACCCCGTATCCCAGCCAGCATGTCTGTATGGGGCCCATGAGGGTTAAATTCAGGCTGTGGTACTTCCGTTTTTTTCTGATTAAATGAATTGTTTTAACAACACACCTGATCAAGGTGATGAGAAAGTACAAACATTTTTAAATACGTGGCATTTAAACACAGGGACCCAGACATGTGCACAACCTGTCCTGCCACGGACAAAGTTTCTTTTTAAAAATGAAATAACTGGGTTCATTGCACATAAAAGCAGACATCACTGCCTGAAGTGATCCCTGCTTCGTTGCAGCTTCTCATTGAGTATGAATGGACCATGCGGTCTTGAGAGCAAGAACAAAGTTCCCCCTTTCTTTTTGAGTGTGTATCAAGATTTACATGGGTCCCATAAGTACAGCCCATGTGGCGTGTATGAGCCCCATGGGGTGTAGGTCGGCTAAGTCGGCATGAGCATGACCGGGACAAATTTATTAGCCAAAGAAGACTTTTTTGAGGCACAGTCTGGCCAAAAAAAGAAAAAAAAGTTGGAGTTGGTTTGTAAATAGCAGGATCAATCAGTGAAAATAAGGTAAAAGTGTAAATATTTAAATAGTTTTTTGTTGTGTGTTTGTTTTAGATGTGAGAGAATGATGTGCAGATTAGAAAAGGCTTAGTTGATTTGATCTGTGTGTTATTTCTACAAACTTCTGTTTTCTTCTTTATGCTGCTTTATCTATTCATACAATTATTTTACATCATTTGAGCCTCAGAATCTGACAGCTGAGGCTGAAAACATCATGTCTACACGCTGACTGGGGTTAAAGATTTACATTCAAACACCAACGAGACCAAAAATAGCAAAACATCGCTCAGAGTTTGAAGGGTTAAGTCCATAAGACTTCCTACCTGTTAAATGCACAGCTCTGGACCTCAAAGCTCACTTTACAATAGCATGTACATTCACTGTCTTCATTCAGTTTGGTTAAATCAATCCAGCAGCAGAGCCGAGGTGGGAGAAATCTGCTAAGTGCAGTATGACCCCATAATAAGTAAAATAAATCCAAACCCCTACATCTGCACACAGCTTCCACATGTCCAGTCATTCACTTCAGACAACTAACAGGGAAAACACAGACACATGCATAGAGAGACTAAAAGATGCATGCAATCATTAAGCCAGCATACAAACACTTCCCTAAGTCCTCTGCAAATATCTCCTCGCTTTGGAGACAAACCAAACCACTTAAACTGTGTTTGATTAGTGTCTGGAATTCATCTGCAAATGCACACTTGCGTTGTCCTCTTTCATGGCTGCTATTCATTAATTAGATTCTTTGTGCAACTGAGCTATCCTCAGTGTTTAAGGTTACATCAGGCCCCACTAAGTGGCTGCCTGATAACGGAATGCATCCATCTTCATTACTCAGGCCTTTCTGTCTGGGCTTGCTCCTCCACAAGTGAGCTATGTCAGGAGCTTCTAAAGAACTGATACATTTCATTGCACTCACATCTTGAACTTTTGCCTCCTTTGATTTTTGTCACTCTGGCTGAATTTACTGGGTTGTTGTTTTCACTCACATTTACTTCTTTATCCGCACTTCTTCCTTCTGAAATGTGAAACCTTATGTGAAAGCTTAAGGGCTCATTTTTTGGTTTATAGATTCCAAAACTCTCCTGGTTAATGCAGCACAAGGATGGTTAGATAAAGCATACAGCCAAGACATTTGTGCTATATATACCACTACCATAATGGCACTGCCAAGCATGTCTCTGCTGGCATGAAGGAGAACTAGAAGATTCCAAAAATAATAATATTAAAAAGAAATTACATGTCTGTGAGGAGTGTTTATAATGAGCGGTTCAGCATGTTCACCTGGTTTTCTGTAAAGGTGCAGGCTTGCAACCTGAACTCGGAGCTGAGCATGTTGTCATGTTGGTTTGTTTGGTTTTGTGTTGCCGCATTTATGATTGCTGTAGGATGTAAACACTTTTTGTAGTTTATGCATACATCACTCTTGCATGCACATAACTACCAAACGGAAACTTCCAGCGGTTAAAAGTGAAGCCTATGCGTAAGTGCCAAAGCCTGCAGTTCCCCATAGAGTCCCATGTCAAAAAGACCAACTTCACTGCAGAAATAAACATGTTTACAGCCTGGTGCAAAAAATATTTTCAGTTTAATAGGTCAGGTTTACCTTCATGACAACTGTGGGAGGAGTGATTTTTTTTTTTCTAAATCCCCCATTCAGAAGTAATTCGGCATAATTAGTGGTGTGTCTTTTGATTGACAGGTACCCGATATCCCACTTTAAGAAGGCAGAATGTAGAACAACCGTGGTTTTTAGCCAGTTTACAATGCGATTTTGCTTTAGCCTGCTTACCTCTGTTAGCTGGTTAGCTCCTGTTAGCTCCTGTTAGCTCCAGGTTAGCATAGTTAGCTCTTAGCTACAGGCAGGTCGGAGGTTGTTAAATGTCAATCATCTACGACACGCTCACAGCCACCCTCTCAGCTCCATCTCTTTGCACATTTTTGCTGCCAGGACCAAGATAGCAACAGTAGGAACCACCCAATAAGCTTCAACTAATTTCTTCAGAAACCTGCGCAGGACATCAAGGAGGCTCCGTCTGTCTTTTATATACAGTCTATGGTAACTACAAAAGGGCGTTGGAAGAGTTTATTTGCACTGTAGTTTCTCATTGAATGCAGTTTTTTTTTTTTTTTTTAATTCTGGGTAAATGGCTAACATAGAAGTGAATTTGTAAAAGCTGAAGTAAAGAGTATTTTGACAAGGAGGAGGGTCCAGTCACATTGATTGATACCTCAGGATTCAGCCCTCCATCTTTTTGCTATACACCTCCTCCTTCTGTGCAGTTGTAAGCTCTCATGGCTTCTCCTACCACTGCTATGCAGATGACACTCAGCTTTTCCTTTCCTTCCCACCTGATGACACAACCATCCTTATAAGAACGTCAGCGTGCCTTGCTGATATCTCTGCATAGATGAAGCTCTCCAAGACCAGCTTACTGTCTGTCTTGCCAGTCTTTCCATACCTACATTATATGCTTAGAATCTTGGTGTCATGGTTGAGAATCAGCTGATTTTAAGGACTTGGTTGCTCCCTACAACATCAAGAGGATCAGACCGTATCTGACACAACACTATTGAGTCAGATAAAACTATTGTTTTACGCATTGACTACTGCTAAAACCTCTGCAGTTGATTCAGAACGCAGCAGCATCTCTGTTCTTCAACCATCCCAAAAGAGCTCATGTCACTCTGCTGCTAATCACACTGCCTTGCCTAACAGTTGCAGTGCATCAAATTCAAAGCTTTGCTTCTGGCCTTCAAAACAATAACTCCAACAGCTCCTGTCTACCTTCAGTCCAGAGCTACACTCTCTCGACAGTTATGTTCTACCAGTGAAAGCACTTCCACCACAATGTGGGGCTAAATCACTAGCCGGACTCTTTTCCTCTGTTGTTCTGCGGTCCTGGAACGACCTACCAAACTCTGTCTGATCCACAGAGTCCTTTTCTGCTTTTAAGAGCAAACTAAAGACTCAACTTTTAAAGAAGCACTTCTACACACTCTTCTACTCATCAGTATGAGTTAGAAAGATTTGTTCAGCTCTTTGCCACAACTCAGCGCTAAACAAGCTGCGTGCATTCACGCTAAAGACAGTATTGTGTGATGAAATCGGGATTTTCTGACAAAACAAAGGGAACAAGAAAAAAAGGGCACCATGTATCCAACTGGACTTTAAGCAGTCTAACTACCACTTAACTATAGCTGCGTTTCTATTATGTTTTCATCACAAAGTAAAAAGCAATATTCTTAAGTTTCGACAAACAACAATTGTGATTTGTGGGTGTTTTCATTGAACAATGTTTAGCACGTTAGCCTTGAGTTTCGTAAAATCTCATTGCTCTCACAAGATTTTACCGAAATTGCAGATGATGCAAAGTAGGCACGTAGCTTTATTTTGGGGTTTTCTACTTGCTGTGGAGAATTTGCTCAGGCTTTCTGAAGCTTTTATTGCTCATTTTCTGTTCTAAAACTCTGGCATTTGCTGTTATTTGTTCTGCACCATGCCATCTTTACCGGAGATGAACTGAAAGGCATAACCCCCGTCCCTAATGTCCGGGGACACGTAAATGTAAAAAAAGTCTTTCCATTAGACTTTTGTGCTATATTTCTATATCAAAACATCTGAAAAACCACCTCATGAGAGCATGAAAACTTTTTAGTGATATTTAAGTCTATTTTTTGGAATGTGGGTGTTATGCAATATTTAGTTTTTGCGCAATTCTATGTGTAATGGAAACGCACCATATGATGTCCTGCAGTGTTTAATCTGCTAAAATGTGTTTTTATTTGTTTGATGTGGACTCTGCAAAATGCACATTTATTTGTCGTGTTCTGTTCATGGAACAAACAACCAAAGTTGTACTTGTACATAAAGAAAATTCTCCCTATTAGCCACATACACAGAGACAGACTGGACAAACTGGTCATTTTCCTGCTGGTTTGACATGTTTCTAGGTAGAGTCATCATTGGTTTCGCTGGTTCATGAAACTCAATAGGTTGATGCACGGTGGAATTGTGGTTAACACTGTGGCCTCACAGCAAGAAGGTCACCGGTTTGATCCTTGGCTGGGGCGAGGTTTGGACAGTGGCCTTTCTGTGAGGAGTTTGCATGTTCTCCCTGTGTGTGCGTGGGTTCTCTCCGGGTTCTCCAGCTTCCTCTCACCGTCCAAACATGCATGTTAGGTTAATTGGTTGTTCTAGATTGCCTGTAGGAGTGAGTATGAGTGGTTGTTTGTCTCTGTGTGGCCCTGCAATGGACTGGCGAGCTGTCCAGGGTGTACCCTGCCCTACAAAAAATACAAAAATGGTGTATTGATAATGTCAGGGATCTGCAGCCTTTACAATCCAAAGAATCACTTTTTCTATCAGCATAACCAAATAAAACTCATTTAGAGGCATAAACATAAGAAAAGAAACAACTTGGCGTTTATCCATAAATATCTGTTTAAGGAAATCTCTCGTCATCTTCATTGAACTGCTGCTTTTATTTCCTCTTCTACTCTTTTAAAACAGAAAAACTTAAAAAAAAGGACAGATACATTTAATTTTCTGTGAGCTGTAGATGTTTATGGACAATGATTGTCCACCCAAATCACAGGCAAAACATATCTAAAAATTATTGCTGGTATTTTTAGTGCTGCTATGTGGTGGAAATTCAGTGCAATTATCCATCCATCCATTTTCTGACGCAATTATTACTTGAAAAAATATCTGAAAAAAACTGTTAAAACTTGCATTTGTTTTTATATCTTTAAAAACACGAGTTGGTTCTTAACTATTTTCAGTCAGTGTTACGCAGTGCCTCTGTGGAAGGTGCAAAGACCACCTCACAGCTCGGGGCCACGTGCTGCAGACCCCTGCACCATGTTCAGAGAGGGGTTCAATGAATCTAACACCAAAACAATCACACACACTTTAAGCTGTTGTCTCTGTGAAGCTGGTGCAGACTTCCTGTTGGGTGGTTGAAGTGTTGTGAGAGTTGTGTGCAAGGAAACACAAAGGAAATGCTATCTGGGTTAAATCTGAATCATGTATTTTTACGTTGGTATTTGTGTTGCAGGTCTCACAGGAGCGTTCTGCTGAGACAAGCTTAAAACCAAATTAATTTGCTCCTGATTTCTTGGTCTGAAGTCAGAACATTTCATTTTCATTGAAAAAAAAAAGAAAAGATGGACAAAATCAAGAGCAAAATGCTGAAGAAGAGCCAAACACCATGATGCACAGTGTGTGTGTGTGTGTGTGTGTGTGTGTGTGTGTGTGAGTGTGTTTGCATTTCTGCCTCTTGCTCACCACTATGCTTCTCATCTGGTCTGGGGACTGCTTGCACTGCATGTTTTAGATGTTTTTCTGTTTCCACACACCTGATTCAGATGAATTACCAGGCTTAAAAAAGGCTTGACAACAAGCTAAATGACTTGCTACTTGCAGTTAGAAAGTTTCAAGGACAGTGGTGCAAAACTCTAATTCAGAGCAACGTAAAACAATCCGAGTCGAATAAACTTTACACAAAAAGTTAGCAGATAATGGTTTGGTACATTCTTTCTTTGTTGCAGCAATAAATCTTCTGTCTGGTGTTTAAATTTAAGATGTGTGTAAGATGAGCAGCAGAGTTTGTGGGTTGTATGCATGAAAAACATGTCAGGGCTTCTCTACGAAACAACTGGTTCTGCTGTTGACTCTGGTTTGGTGTTTCTGCAGTTTCCAACCTGCGTTCTGAGGACTTGAGGAAACAATGTTTGGTTTTTAGTGATTTTCTCACCATAAATTAAGAATTATGTCCAAATTATAAAAAAAACAAAAAAAACAAACAAAAAAAAACTTGGGTAGACACACTTCAACTCATCTTCTTGTTGACAATAACAATGCAAGGTCAGATCTGTACCAGTATGGGGACCCGGATCCCGGGTTGGGAACCACTGGATTAGAGGATTAAAGCCTGAAGAAACAAAACACATTTAACTCCATAAGATCCTACTGTTTGCTTAAAAAGTGTTTTTTTTAAAAAAATTATTGAAGTTTTTCTGTATAAGAAACTTGTCGTTGACCTCCAGTTGAACTGGACTAGTCTGACTGGAGCCTTGCTGATGTAACAGGAGGGTTTTTAATGCAGTGTAAAATAATAATACAATATTTACTGAATGTATACCTATGAATGTAGTCTGCAGGGGTTAACGTCATTCACTTCTCAAGCGTCTTAGTTTCATATTGTTGTAGAGCACGCAGAAGTGTCACGTCCCACCAATGGGATGTCTGGTACCAACCAGTTAGCATTGTTAGCATTCAAACTACAGGAACCTCAGCATCAGGGGTGGAGGCAGTGTGAAGGTGTGGGTCGGCACCTCCATCAGTAGAAAAACAGGGTTTGTCATCCCTGGAGGATTTCTGAATGCAGGGAGATGTGGAGATGATACTTTATGATCCCACATTTCCACAGTCTGGGACTGAACTCTGTCCCCCAAGATGACAACACTCATCCCCCGAGTTCTTCCAGGCCACATCCAACACATTCACCTCTGCTGCTCATCCCATAAGTACATTTTCACTCGTATCAATGGCGAAATGAAACTTTCTAACAAGATGAGATTCATAGCCAAGAGCTTTGCTACGACAAAGACATATTCCACTAAACTCATTTACTGACGTTTCTGCTGACTTGATGTAATTTTTCCAAATGCAAAACTAAAGTAGTTTAGATCCGAAGCACTGATGCAGATCTGATGATTTTCAGACCTGCCACATCAGCACCAGTTTCCATGGTTGTGCGTCAATATGAACACAATTAGCACGATAACACAAAGAAAGTTAGAGATACTTTACATTTTCAAATGAATATAAAATCATAATCAAATCATATATATATATATATATATATATATATATATATATATATATATATATATATATATATATATATATATATATATATATATATCAGTCAAATATTAACTCGAAATAAAAAAAGATACTTTTTCAGTTTATGAGACCAAACAAACATTATTATTATTATTATTATTATTATTATTATTATTATTATTATTATTATTATTATTATTATTTAAATGATAGGTCAAAAATCTGGCTGTGTCTTTATGAGAATAATATTGTTTTTGAAATGTTTGGCTCATTAATTATCTTCTTTGTTTGTGTGTGTGTGTGTGTGTGTGTGTGTGTGTTGGAGTGTGTAGGTGTGTGTGTGTGTAAGTTCTGGAGGAAGAGGAGCTAATGTGGAAAATATGCAGAAAATGTATTTGGGTTGACTGTCCAGCTATTAATAATGACTGTTTGGATAAATAGTGTCCTACTTTCAGAATGTGTGGATTTAAATATTCCCAATAGGCTTCTTCCCTCTTCTATTGATTGATTGGTTCGGTGTTTAAAGGTCACAGTCATAAACCATCAGGATGGAAGTAACAGGATGGGATTTTTCTTTAACCAGTGGTTTATGTATTGCTTGTTGACTTTTTAAGTCACACCTTGTTTCTCATCTGGTTTTTGGTTTGCCACATTATCTGAATGTGTGATTAAGTAGAGAGCAAAAAACAAACAAACAAAATAAAGAGACAGGTAAGGTGGAACACACCTGTGATACATGTCCTGACGTGGTGCCTTTAATCACTGCTTTCTTTAGCTAACAGATGAAGGTGGTTTTCCTATTTTCTTAGAAACATCGGTCTCAAACATACAGAAAACTTGCTGTTGTTCCAAACACAGTAAAGTGGAAACGACACACCAGTAATAAAGCTGACTGTAGCCTGATTCAAGCTGGTTTGACCTTGACAGGATTAAAGCCAGAAGTTTAGTGGATATAAGACTTCATGTGTTGCATCGGACAAATAATTTCATTTTATTTGTTCAAACCTTCAACATCTGTTGTTATTCACTTCATAATAGTAATAATAATAATGAGAAGTAGGAGAAGGCAACACATTAACTCTGATGTTTCCTCACAGTTGTCTAATTAGAAATGAAAGTTTTTCTTTTGGTTATTTGATGACAGCTGTTAAACATCCACTTTAGACGTAATAATCATAAGAATGGTAATAAAACAGCTGGAGATAAAGAAGGTCTTCAGCTCAGAAGCTGCTAAACTACCTTCAGGCAGCAACAACTGCTGCTTTTTATTTCTAAAGCACATTTTCTGTAGTGTTACTGGTGATTCTGGAGACCTTTTGGTCCAACTGGTTGCCTGAGAAGTTCACTTTGACCAAAGCCAAACACTATGGCTGTGTCTCAATCAGCGCACTAACAGTACTTTGCGCACTATGTTTCAGTGCGTTTACACTGACTTTTGTGTAAAAAACTCAGTGCACTGAAAGTACCCGGATGCTGCCCTAAACCCGCCCATAAATGCAGTGTGGAACGATGGACACTTCGCGCACTAAATCGACGCCATTTTGCTGACGTAGCGGAAGAGGATGTACTTTCCATCAGTTTACCAGGTAAATAATGGCGGAGTTTAACGCCGGTCCAGGCGGGGATTCATTTGTGTAAATGTAAGTATTAAATGATTCCGTTATGATTGTGATGTATACTGCAACCTGACGACAGTTATGGATCTGACCATTTGTCAGACTCGGTAGTTAGCACCGTAGGTTAGCACACTGTTAGCAGTTTTTATCCGCTGTAGTGGACGTATACAGGTTATGTGTGTTATAAATGATGAATGTTATAGGTTCTGTATGTTCATTCATCCTTGTAGAACGTCCAGATGAAGCATTGCGGTGTTTATAACGTAAACTATCAATACCAATATAGTGCCAGTTTTTAGAGAGCGGTCCGTTACTATGGTAACCACTGATGCCATAAATCTGCATCGTATCGTCAGATCTGAACTGCTGAGACTGAACGAGAAAATATAGATTTAAAATAAACATAGTAGTGAGTTTAGTTGGTTTGATTATTAGAGTGCAAAGTGTGAGGTGTAACTTTCTTCTGCATGGCTCCACCTCGTCTGTCCCTGATTGAAAACCGTTCGAGTGAGTGTGTGTGTGTGTGTGTGTGTGTGTGTGTGTGTGTGTTTAGATTACGTTGTAGTTGGTGTCATGTAATATTTACTGAATGTTTAGTGTGTTTTCTTTATGGTAATAAATTAATCATTACAAATATTTAATTATATTATAAAAATGTAAAGAGAAGTTCATTGTAGATCTTCATCATATAGAGAAACACAATTTGTTTCCCATTCACCAAATTATTCATTGTTTAGATATAAATGCAATCATGATCTGGGGAATAACACGTCATTGCCATCCTCTGCTTCTCATCAGCCTCACAGACGGTTCCTGGAGATGCTGCTGGTTCTCCTGCTGGTTGTTCCCCAGCTTCCCTCCTGACATCTTCATCATCATCATCATCATCATCTGGCTCCAGAAGGTCACCGCTGCTCATGCAGTTGTTGTGGAGGACGATGGACGTACTTCACCTCCTTCCAGAGCCTTTAGGAAGACGAACCTCCACCTGGTCTCTAGGATCCTGAAAGACGAACCTCCACCTGGTCTCTAGAGTCCTGAAAGACGGACCTCCACCTGGTCTCTAGGATCCTGAAAGACGAACCTCCACCTGGTCTCTAGGATCCTGAAAGACCTCTCCACACACACCTGGCTTCTGACAGGCAGCAGGTGAAGCGAGCTTGCAGGTGGATTCAGACAGGCTGCCTGAGGAGCGTCATGAGGAAGATGGACTGCTACAAGCAGGGGGAGATTCAATAAAATGTTTCTAGAACAACGTTGCTGCATCTCTGTGTCTGAGCATCTTCTTTACAGCATTGCATTCCCTACATTATCATTTATAATCCCTTTCCTGTTGCCAGATGTGCACAGCATCAGAGTAAACACCAGTTAAAACACATGTGTTTAATGTAAAGGACATTTTTTCCACTGAAAATATCTTTGCATATTTAAAAGCTGTTTTATTAGTGTTTTGATCTGTTTTATACAATTATTTATTAATGTAATTTCAATTATAAAACTGGCTTTGATTCCATTTCTGCCGTCATTCATTCTTTTACAAACTATAATTGATGTTGGTATTCAAAGCCCCCTCCATTAGTTGTGGATGTGAACAGAGCTTTGGTTGTGCCAGCTGTTTGCATATAGAGGTAGTAAGACATGTGCTACACAACAGATCAAGGCTGTGGACAGGTCTGCTTGGTCAGAACAAACTAAGAGAGCCTCGTGCACACCCTACAATGACATGTAAACCATGCACTGCAGGGGTCTGACTGAAGGCTTGCCTCAGTCGCTCAGTTGTTAAACGTTGTCATAGAAAGATTTTTTTTATCCTCCCCACCAACGTGCATATGTTTCCATGTTAGCAGCTGTTGGTCTCTGCTCAGTCTCCAGAGAACTACGTAGCAAACCAATGACGCAGTGCACATTCTTCAGCCAGAAAAAGTCCTCGCCGCCACACGAAGCAGCGATACTTCTCAGTAAAACGCATGTCTTCCTCCTGCAAGCCCCTGATCAGGTTCTCCGTCTCATACATCTAATAAATGACTTGGATCTGAAACCTAAAAAAGTGACAAAAGTAAGAAATAAATGAACAATAAAGAGTGTACCCCGTCCCTGCAGTGCAGGAGCTCAAACCAATCCTGGTTTTCACATTAAAGTCACTGTGACACCCCCCACTCACATCCTCCATCAGGACAGCAGAGGACCCTGCACAGACCGGGACAGAGTCTCAGGTCTTTGTCATGTTGGATGTTTGTCCAACTTCCAGAGGCAAGTCAGTGGAAACCAGTCTCAGTCCACAAAAACTCTGGACCCGATCCCACAGGGCCCAAAGGACCTACTACCCAGACCGGTCCGCCAGAAAGCACCACAGTTCTGAGACTCCAGAACCAGAACCACCTATGTGTCACAACAGCCTGTGTGTTGAAGCTGGTATGTGACACGATGCCGTCACCATGGTTCCTGGGAACGCTGCAGGACAACAGCTCCAGGAGGGAACGTAGTGAACATCAATACGAGTCAGGAAGTCTTCAGGTCGGAGAAGTACAGAGTGGTACTTCCAAAAACCCAGAAAAAGATCTGCTATCTCCCTGAAAGTTTTTGTTTCTCTAAACGTTCAATTCAATTCAATTCAACTTTATTTATATAGCGTCAAATCACGGCAATGCCATCTCAAGACGCTTTACAGACAGAGGGGAAAACATAATGAAGGCCAATTCATAACAGCCTATATAAGGAAACCAACAGATTGAGTTGAGTCCAACTCAATCTCCCATCCTGAGCAAGCACACTGGCAACAGTGGGAAGGAAAAAACTCCCTTTTAACAGGAAGGAAACCTCCGGCAGAACCCGGCTCAGGACAGGCAGCCATCTGCCTCTGCTGTGTGGGGGAAGAGGACAGAAAGACAACAGACAACAGGAACTGCTACTCCCGGCCAGGGAGACCTGCTGAGACAGGAGACATACATGTTAATGATGCAATACTGTTATGGGGGGGGGGGGGGGTAAAAGAAAGAGATAAAGAGAAAAAGAAAGAAGCTCAGTGTTTCAGGAAATGTCCCTCAGCAGTCTAAACCTATAGCAGCATAACTAAGGGATGCTAACCATCCCTAGCTATAGGACTTATCAAAAAGATAAGTCTTCAGCCTAGTCTTAAAGGTGGGGAGGGTGTCTGCTTCCCTAACATTAACTGGGAGCTTATTCCATAAGAGAGGGGCCTGATAACCAAAGGCTCTGCCTCCTGCTCGGCTCTTTGAAACTCTAGGAACCACAAGTAAGCCTGCAGTCTGCGAACGAAGTACTCTGCTTGGTATATAAGGAACAATGAGGTCTTTGATATATAGTGGTGCCTGGCTGTGGAGGGCTTTATATGTAAGGAGAAGGATTTTAAATTCTATTCGATTCAACAGGCAGCCAATGAAGAGAGGCTAAAACTGGAGAAATATGATCTCTCCTGCTGGTTCTGGTCAGGACTCTGGCTGCAGAATTCTGGATCAGCTGAAGGCTTTTCAGGGCATATTTAGGACAGCCCAGTAATAGAGAGTTACAGTAATCTAGTCTCGAAGTAACAAAAGCGTGAACCAGTTTTTCTGCATCACTCCGAGACAGAATGTCCCTAATTTTGGCTATATTACGTAAATGAAAG
Organism: Telmatherina bonti; assembly: GCF_933228915.1. Lineage (NCBI taxonomy): Eukaryota > Metazoa > Chordata > Actinopteri > Atheriniformes > Telmatherinidae > Telmatherina > Telmatherina bonti. Next base: position 35,575,148 of record NC_136626.1, read on the forward strand.
AAGGCTGTTTTAGTAACCTGCTTAATATGTGGGCCAAAGGACAGGTCAGGGTCAAATATTACTCCAAGGTTTCTCACTGTAGCACTGGAAGCTAAAGTAATACCATCCAGGTTCATTACAAAACTGGAAAATTTAGCTCTGAGTTTTTCAGATCCAACGAGAATTACTTCAGTCTTATCTGAGTTTAAGAGGAGAAAATTTCTAGACATCCAAGTCTTTATGTCTATGAGACAATTTTGTAGCCTATTGGGCTGATTTGTTTCATCTGGTTTAAAGGATAAGTATAGTTGAGTATCATCTGCATAACAATGAAAGTTTATTCCATGCTGTCTAATAATTTTGCCTAAAGGGAGCATATATAGCGTGAAGAGTATTGGTCCAAGTACAGAACCTTGAGGAACTCCATGACTTACTGTAGTTTGGGAGGAGGACTTATCATTTACATGAACAAACTGAAGTCTATCAGATAAATATGATTTAAACCAGCTTAACGCTGTACCTGTAATTCCAATCACCTGTTCTAGTCTTTGTAACAGAATGTTATGATCGACTGTATCAAATGCAGCACTAAGATCAAGCAAGATAAGTACGGACAGAAGTCCTTTGTCTGAGGCCATAAGAAGGTCATTAGTAACTTTCACCAATGCTGTCTCAGTACTATGATGAGCTCTAAATCCTGACTGAAACTCCTCGCATAAATTATTTCTGCTCAGGTGGGCATGTAGCTGAGCTGAAACTATTTTCTCCAGAATTTTGGACATAAACGGGAGGTTAGATATAGGTCTATAATTTGCTATCACCTCTGGATCCAGAGATTGCTTTTTAAGTAAAGGCTTGATTACAGCAGTTTTAAATGATTGTGGTACATATCCTGTCACTAAAGACATATTGATAAGATTTAGTAGTGATGTATTAATTAAAGGGAAAATGTCCTTAAAGAGGCTCGTTGGGAGAGGGTCTAAGATACAGGTGGATGGTTTAGATGAAGCTATTATTTTAGTTAATTCAGAGGGTTGGACAGGACAGAAACTATTTAGACACAAGTCAGATCCTGGTTCTAAGGATGCTTCGGAGACCACAACAGGCTCAACATTATAGGTAGAAGGAAGAGTATTGTGAATTTGATCTCTAATAGTGTCAATTTTATTCCTGAAAAAATACATGAAATCATCACAGCTAAGTGAGAAAGGAATACATGGCTCCACAGCGCTCCGGCTCCTAGTAAACCTAGCTACAGTGCTGAAAAGAAACCGAGGGTTGTTTTTGTTTTCCTCTATCAATGATGAATAATAAGCTGTTCTTGCCATACGTAAGGCTTTTTTGTATACGATTAAACTTTCTTTCCAGGTTAAGTGAGACTCCTCTAGTCCTGATGAACGCCATCTGTTTTCCAAACGCCTTGATGCCTGTTTTAGAGCTCGAAGCTGGGAATTAAACCAGGGAGCCTTCATAATCTTACCTAATTTCTTCTTCTTTAGGGGAGCAACATTATCCAAGGTTGTACGCATTGAAGCTGTTATAGTATCAGCATGTTGATCAATCTGAGCAGGAGTAAGGCTTAAAGGGGGACTCTCAGTCATGCTAACACATGGTAGATGTGAAAAAATTGATTCAATTGATTGTTTAAATTTTGTAATATTATTGTCTGATAAACATCTACTATAGTAGAATTTATTTTTGGTCAGTGAGTAATCAAATAAAGTGAATTCAAAGGTTAACAAGAAGTGATCGGACAAGACAGGGTTTTGAGGAAATACTTTGAGCTTATCAGTCTCAATACCATATGTTAGAACAAGATCAAGAGTGTGACCATGAGAGTGAGTGGCTCCATTGACATTTTGTGAAAACCCAATTGAGTTTAGAATAGAGCTAAAGGAAATGTTTAAACTATCATTTTCAACGTCAACATGAATATTAAAATCACCTAGTACAATGACCTTATCAGTAGTCAGCACTAACTCAGACAAGAGATCCGAGAATTCGGTCAGAAACTCGGAGTAAGGTCCAGGTGGGCGATACACTAATGCTAAAAGGAGCGGTTTCTCTGAATTCCATTTTGGTCCGTGCACAGGGGCTCAAGCTGCAGTGGTCCTGCATGCTGCATGCTGCACAGTGACGAGCAGGATCGTATCCCAACCTAAGGACCAGCTTCCTGCCGTGAAGTTTAAATCTGCTCTTTGTGTTTGTTTCTATATAGCATTTAGTTTATCGTATCACCGTGTCGCATGTGTCAGATATTATATAAGCTGCTAAAATATTTATAATCGCATATTATGATTTACGTTTTGCTCTTGCTGCTGTGCAGATCTGCAGCGGTTTCCCTAAGCTGACTCTGTACTTAGTAACCTTTAAGTGGCTGTTATGGGCATATCGACAAATTCCGGTTAGATCTCCTAATTCCAGGCGCAACACAAATTAACTGTGTAATGTGGAAATGCCAAGCAGCTCCCGAGACGCTCCTGTCTCCCGCGTACATGCTGCTTGTTTGCTAACAACACGGATGAAGTTCCACTTAGCAGGACCAAACTCCAAAGTCTATTAACTTATTGAGATTAAAAGCCTGATGCCTCTTCTCCTCCTCCTCCTCCTCCCCCTCCCTCCTTCTCCTGCCCGAGATTGCACCTCCAAAGTAGAAAGGTGATTGATGAGATCCATCAGGCGACTTGGAATCTCTTCTCTCATTAGACTCCTTATGCATCTAAGCTGCTTCCACTCACACTGGGAGAGCGAAGGGAGGGGGGATGGGAGCCAAAGGTGCATCCGTCCTGTGACTTTTCAAAAGATAAGTTCACTTCCAAAAACATTTTACCTCACACATTAATCCCTGAGAAATTAATTTACCATTTTACCTTCTCACTGGGAAAAAAGAAGACTTTTTAATTGAAAATGGTGACTTCCACTCCCTAATTTTCATGCTTAGTGAGCTTTCTCTCTCTTGACTCACTCATGGGACTGCTTGGAATTAATGCCCCTGAGGGAGGGGTGTTTGGACAGACAGGGTGGATCCCATCATCGACCACTATGCCTCTCTTGAGGAGGATACGCAGGAGAGGCCAGAAGGGAAGTAAAGAACCCAGTATGCATACCCCGACCAGACGTGCTCAATCACATTAATGCAAGAGCTGCAGATTATAATGTACTAATTGCCAGCAGATAGTAGCATTACTATAATACGCTGGTGATCACATGGCTGCAATGCAAGTCCATCCTGCTCTGACAAATAACCTCCCTGGACCTGACGATAACAAAGATAAATAGTCTGAACCGAAGCCTGCTATTGAGTTTGTGCTGCAGCTGTTTCACGTTAACTTTTATGTCACTTTTCCTTTGATGAATTAGCCAAAAAAAAAGTGCGTTAAAGAGGAAGAATCACAAATTATAATTAGGAAAAAGTGTGTAAATCTAAGTGGTCACAACATGACCGCTCACTAACCCCCACCCCCTGCTCTCCCCCCTGCATTAACACTGTAGCTTAGCTTCTTGGAGCTTAATAGGATGAAGGGGTGTGCATGAGGTTATAGAAAGGTAATGCACGCCGACAGCAGAATCCTAAAGACAGCTGCGTTGGTATGTTCTGCTCACCAGGAGGAACACAAGCCTTCCTCAGCCAAGAGTCAGCACATCATTATTATTTTGTGAGGTCATGGGTGAAGTTAAAAAAAAGCCTTCCCCTCCCCCTACCAGCAGTGTGGGACCTGGTCCTGTAATTTTAGCAGTGCGCCCCAGTCTTTGTTGGGTTTAACGCTCCTTCTCTGGCTGTTACCTGAGATTTGAGCCCAGGTGTTCAGTCCTCAAAGCCTTTTGTCATGTAATGTTGAAACTGAAACGTGGTTTAAGAATGTGAGTAGAAATGTATCCTCACAGCAAGTCAGGTATGTGCGTTATTGGCCAAATACAGTTGTGCTAAAGTTACCTTGTACTTTTTCTTCTCTTTAAGGACTACTCATTTGTGGTTTGTAACATTTGATACATTTAGTTTCTTTCCACTGTGATCACTTTATCTGGTCCACTTTCTAGAACAGCGTTGGACGCTGTTTCACCAAGAACTTCCTTAATTCGTGATGTCGTAGAGTCAACAAGGTAGAAACGTTCCTTAATTTTGCTCCATATATACATGAAGCATCACACAGTTGCTGCAGATCGTGATGAGAATCTCCCGTTCCACCTCATCACCATGAGAATCTCCCGTTCCACCTCATCACCATGAGAATCTCCCGTTCCACCTCATCACCATGAGAATCTCCCGTTCCACCACATCACCATGAGAATCTCCCGTTCCACCACATCATGAGAATCTCCCGTTCCACCTCATCATGAGAATCTCCCGTTCCACCTCATCACCATGAGAATCTCCCGTTCCACCTCATCACCATGAGAATCTCCCGTTCCACCACATCATGATGAGAATCTCCCGTTCCACCTCATCACGATGAGAATCTCCCGTTCCACCTCATCACCATGAGAATCTCCCGTTCCACCTCATCATGATGAGAATCTCCCGTTCCACCACATCATGATGAGAATCTCCCGTTCCACCTCATCACCATGAGAATCTCCCGTTCCACCACATCACCATGAGAATCTCCCGTTCCACCTCATCATGATGAGAATCTCCCGTTCCACGTCATCATGATGAGAATCTCCCGTTCCACCTCATCATGATGAGAATCTCCCGTTCCACCTCATCACGATGAGAATCTCCCGTTCCACCTCATCACCATGAGAATCTCCCGTTCCACCTCATCATGATGAGAATCTCCCGTTCCACCTCATCATGATGAGAATCTCCCGTTCCACCTCATCATGATGAGAATCTCCCGTTCCACCACATCATGATGAGAATCTCCCGTTCCACCTCATCACCATGAGAATCTCCCGTTCCACCTCATCATGATGAGAATCTCCCGTTCCACCTCATCACGATGAGAATCTCCCGTTCCACCTCATCATGATGAGAATCTCCCGTTCCACCTCATCATGATGAGAATCTCCCGTTCCACCTCATCATGATGAGAATCTCCCGTTCCACCTCATCATGATGAGAATCTCCCGTTCCACCTCATCATGATGAGAATCTCCCGTTCCACCACATCATGATGAGAATCTCCCGTTCCACCTCATCACCATGAGAATCTCCCGTTCCACCTCATCATGATGAGAATCTCCCGTTCCACCTCATCATGATGAGAATCTCCCGTTCCACCTCATCATGATGAGAATCTCCCGTTCCACCTCATCATGATGAGAATCTCCCGTTCCACCTCATCATGATGAGAATCTCCCGTTCCATCTCATCCCAAAGCTGCTCTGCTGGATGTAGATCTGGTGACTGTGGAGGCCGTTGGAGGACAGTGAACTCATCGTCATGGTGGAGATGATGTGAGCTTTGTGACATGGTGCATCATCCTGCTGGAAGTTTCCATCAGAAGATGCTACACTGTGCTCAGAAAGGGATGGACATGGTCAGCAGCAGGACTCAGGTAGACTGTGGAGGTTAAACCAGGTCATGGTGGTACTAAGGGGACCAAAGTGAATGTGGAGCTGAACTGGAGACTCATCAGACCAGCAACGTTTCTCCATCTTCTATTGTCCAGTTCTGGTGAGTCTGTGTGAATTGTAGCCTCAGTTTCCTGTTCTTACTGACAGGAGGGAACCCGCTGTGGTCTTCTGCTGCTGGAGACCATCTGCTTCCAGGCTGGACGTGTTGTGTGTTCAGAGATGATGTTCTGCAGATCTTGGTTGGAATCAGCGCTGATTTGTCTTTATCTTGCTTTTCTGTCATCAAGAAGTCACTTAAATCTTCTTTCTTCATTCTGATGCTTAGTTTGAACTTCATCACATCATCTTCATCATGTCTACATGACTAGATGTTGCTTCGTTGCTGCCATGCCATTTTTAATTCATTATCATTTAAACATCAGGCTTTTTTTAAGTATTATGTTGAACAAGTTAAGTATCAACCTTTATAAATAACCCAGACTGGGACTTCATCTTCGCAGATAAAATCTGCCTGCGATGCTCGTCATGCCAGTCGGCCAAACTACCCGCGTCAGAATATCCTGCTTTTATCTACCTCTCTCTGCTTCTAATATTTAATTCAAGAGATAAATCCACCCTGTTATCCTTCTAAAATGCATGGCTGCTGTGAGAGAATGGAAAGCTTGACAGGCGCACCAACAGCATCTTGGCGAATGGTCCGTTGTGGCAACATGTACATCCTTGTGGGAGAGTGCAAGATAGTGCATGTGAGTGGGAAAACAGAGGACGCTTTGTGTGGAGCGGTCTGTGCGTCACAGGCGCAGAAAGAGAGAGAGTTTGTCTGTGGAGGGTGGGGTTTTGGTCATCTGCCATCCGATAAGATATCCTGACAGGGCAATCAGAGAGAAACAAATTCTGCAGCCACACGGGTTCAACTCTCTCGTTCTTCACCCTGATGAGGTTTTGAAAAATGGAGCACAGTTGAAATTGGTTTTGTATGAGGGGCTTCAGATCTGTCTCTTGTCAGGATTATTGCCACCTGTCTTCATTGGCTGCAAAGGTCTGTTAATTAATCTGCCTCTCCTTCTTAGTGGCCAGATAGGACGGAGAGAACAGCAAGCTGTCTTCTCTCCTCAGCACCCATGTGGCAGACCTTTTGCAAATAAGCGTGTGTTTGATTTTGGATAAGCTGCATCGCTAAAAACTACATTTTGCCCATTTTTTAGACTGAAAGTGAGGATTTAAAATGCAACTTCGAGTTAATTTAGTTAACGAAGGTTAAGAGAAATGTTCTCTGACAGTAAAATCCCTTCTGATCAGCGAAGCCGCCAGCTGAGCTCTTTATGGAGTCTCTCCTGTCTTAATGTTAACAGCTGCAAAAAAATAGATATGTCTGCAGCTGGTTTGTAATAGAAAGGTGACCCTGATATCAGTAGATGTAAGCAGCAGCCTGCAGCTAAGAGCTCCAACATGTGATGCAACATTGATGGATGGACATGGATAGATTAATATGGGTACTGGATAACCACGCCAAGCTTATCAGAGTAAAAGTGTTATTACACAACCATCAGCTGTGTCGCTGCAAATGAGCAGGAGCGAGTTCAGATGGATTTAACAGGCTGGAGTACTATAAGACTGGAGGGAAAAAGAGAAGAAAAACACATAAAACAGGTTGTAGACTGATTTCTTTTGTTGCATGGGGCCCAACCATGATCCACATGAACTTGCTTTTGGCTCCGGCTCTGCAAAGTGTCAAATTGATCAAGTGTTTGCTGGGGTTGTCTGCACCTGTGCATTCCTTTAAGTGTGTGGATCCTACGCATTTCTTTAAGGGAAGTTTGAACTTGGCCTGCTGTCTGCAGCCCAGGCGTACCCAGACTTGCCCCGAATGAAATGGGTTTGTATTGTACACACACTCCTGTCACTCTCCGCTGTTCCTTTGGTATGCAAACCACCAGCGTCACACCGTTGCTGTGCACCATGTTCACATGTCTGTTCGCAGTACAGGTGCAGTTTGAGACGCAGGACTGAACCAAACTACGGCGTGCAAATTATTAAAAATAGCAACGCTCACTTGTCCTAAGCTGCATGTGGATTTCTCTTAATGTTCCAAGTGTGAACAAAGGAAATAATCAGATCATGTACATTACATATTTTCCCTCTGAATGCATGCCAAAATACCCTTAATCAACAGCACTTTTAAACGTGTTTGATTAAACCAAGTATGAGCTGTTGTATCTCTGAGGAGTACTTTTCATGTGAAGAATACTTTTTCATTTAGCAGATGCTTACATGCAGAACCGCGCTGTTGCCGCCCACAGGTATAATCAAGCAGAAAATTAATAATCCTTCTGCAGGACCACAATAAATCATCACGCTTTGGACAATTAATAATAGAGGCGAAGCTTGGGATGTCTGATTACAATAGTTACGATGCATATCGTCAAGATTTAAATTTAACATTTCACAATGGGATTTCAGACACCAGTGCACATTACTGATGTTTAAATTTGGGCAGGTCAGGGTGTTATGAGGGATGGTGTGTGTCTCCATCTGCGACTCTGTGACCAAAGTGCAAGTAAGAAATTACAAGAGCGAGTCTGTTACAGGAAGTTTGCATGTGATACACAGCAGGAAGAAGCATGGCATGGAACCATCTGCTCTGTTTTGGGTGTAAAACAACTCAACAAGAGAATATTTGTTGATTTCCTGATTTGAAGCAACTTTAAAGTACTTTTTGTCCTGAAATGAGTGTGATTGGTCAGAAAGTTTAGGTTTTTTCTTCAGATTTTATTAACACCTCAAACTCCAAACATATTTTTGTTGTGTTAATCCATGTTTTACATTATAAAAAAAAACAAAAAAAAAACTGCATTCGGAGGATGAACCGTCCTAACGCCAGACAGCCTGCAGACATGATGTTTCAGCCTCAGTTGTCATTATGAGGTTTAAAATGATGTAAAATGAACGTATGAATAGATAAAGCAGCATAAAGAGAAATCAGAAGTTTGTAGAAATAACACACAGATCAGCAGTGACCAAGTCTTTTCTCATCTCACATCATTCTCTCACGTCTGAAACACACACACACAACACACACTGTTACCATGTTTCCACACGTCTTCCTGCTACGATCTACCTGCTATCCTCACTGCAGCACCTCCACCTCAGCTGCATCCCAAACGTCCTCCTGGCTTTATTCCAGCCATAGAGGATCATTATTTTCCTGCTTTTCTCATCACTTGTTGATCTTTGGCTGCTCCTGATTGGACGTTACTGTCAGTTTAAGCTCTCTGATTGGTGGAAAGTCTGACAGGAAGTGTCTTCATCATCATGTCCAGGTGAAAATAGAGGTCTCTTAGCAAGAATGTAACAAATGGTGAAAAATATGTGATAAATAACGGTGTTGTCATGGATCATTGTGGATTTTACCATCTAGAGTCTCTGAATAAACACTACATGTTGTGTCTGGAATGTAAACCTCCTGGACGGATAGAAACGCTGGAAAACCTCCGTAGATTACCTGAACAGTCAGATATCCATCAGAGTTTACCCCACAGAGTTACACACTGCCGATCCTGGGGAACTGTTCATAATCAAATCAAATCAAATCAAATCAAATCAAATCAAATCAAATCAAATCAAATCAAATCAAATCAAATCAAATCAAATCAAATCAAATATACTTTATTTAATAGAAGTGATAGTGCTTGGGTTTGTGCTTGGGTTTTAGGGTTAATAACAAACCAGATTAGCTTTATTTTCTGATTTAAAGTTTAACTTATTTTATCTTCCAGTTTTCATGGAAGCAAATACTTTTCTTATATTGTCACAAACTTACTGGCTTATTCTAAAGAAAAACCTTACAATCCTCAAAGTTTGACTTGCAAACATCCTTTTAGAGATTTTTCTGCTCCTTTTTAAGCCAGGTGTGCAGACATCTGACACTTTTCAAGAGCAGACTCCACTCAGTTTTGACATCCGGCTTTTCAAGCATCAAAGAAGAAGAAAAAAAACACAGATTCAATACCTGAGCAGGGTAGTCAGCTCATTGAGTGGACATAAACTTCCTCCACCTGACATGTGGTGTGAAAAGGATTAGTTACACACACTCAGCCTTGGCTGACTCACAGTTTGTGGAATCACAAAGTAATCTGGAGGCAGAGTCACTTTGGAGGCAGCTTGATGATCCCAGACCAGTGATTTATTCATCTTAGGCACGTAGCAAGGCTGTAAGAATTTGTCAAGTTAGAATCCTAATTAAAACTGTTAATCACAGATTCCTGTTTGTTCAGCATTCGAGTGAGATGAAAAATGTGATCAAATTATTCACTGCTCTCTTTCAGACAGGTAAGCCGGCATGGCCCCGGGCAACAATGTGCAGTTTCTCGTCTCCCTGACATGTGAAGAATTATTCTCACTTTTCCCATTTCTTTGACATACATAGAAATTATTGGATACTTTTACAATTTAACCATATGTTGACTTTGGATTTATGGACAGTAAGGACATGCTGAGACCCTCAGAAAATGGGCTTGAAGCCACGAGAAGTCTGGACTGGAGTGGATCACTGAAAATCAGGGTGGCAACTTCACTACACCGTCGCAGTGCCACTAAAATATGACTGTTTCATGTCTTGTCAAGAGTTTTTAAGTGCATGTCAAAATCAGAGAAAGTGTGCTTGCTTATAAATCACCATTAAACCTACACAGTCATGAAAAAAAGCCCAAACATTTGTAAAGCTTGGGCCACAGCAGTAAATCACACGAATGGTTGCAATGCAATGGTGCCTGCTGTGAGGATTAAAAACAATGTGGACACTAGAGGTGGACCCCAGAAACCATCTGGTGTCATCAGACAAGCTGCAGGTGGTATTTTTACTGAACTGCTCTGAGCAGCATAGATAGACACGTTAACTGTTAAAAACTAATCTTATCTATCAGTAAAGTTACACCCAGGTAACGGGCTGGATTGCAATGCTGGGACTCTGGAACGGGATTATATAAAAGACACTCAGACACAATGCTTCACCTGCAGCAGCTCTGGTGTGAATGAAGCATGTGTAGAAAGTTGCCCCCTTTGATCCGTGCAGGTATGACCAGTCAAATGTGAATCACAAGCCAGACCGAAGCAACCAATCACAGACCATCCCAACCTACCGTAGATTAACTGCTGTATCGCATGACTGCTGGTATAAGAGGTTTACCAAGTACAAATTAGAATTAGAGAGTGCATTCACCCCATAATAGTCCGCTAGACTCGGTCCGGTTGGGAACATAGCTCAGTTGTAGGGGGGTGTATCCATGTGGACCGATATCATGTTCACGCTGCATTTTGGTCAAATGAGTCAAACCATTAGAATAATATATCCCCATTCCCACCAAAGGTGGCGCTGCACTAGTATTTTGCAAAAGAGAGGACAAGATCCGCGTGAAGAAGAAAATTCTGTTGCTAGCTAAATATAGACTATCGCTGAAACTATCGCTGTTTTGTCTTTTTTTTTGTCTTATGGAAGTATACTGCAGAAATACTGCAACAATGACCACAGTATGAACAATAGTCGAGACAGAGGACCCTTAATGCCATCGCTATGTATTTACCCACAATGCAATGCGACGTCAAATGCAGAAAGTAATTTTTTTTTGGTCCACTCCCTGTGTTTGATCCATTAGAAATGGACTGAGACTGGTGTTTGTTGGCGGACTAAGTCCTCTTCTTTGGTCCAAATTAGAATTTGTTTGGCGCATTCACGTTTCCTCAAATAAAGCGGACTTTCCAAGCAAATGGACTCAAATTCAAATCAAAAAGTGAATGTGCCTTAACTGATCAAACAATTAATAAATTCACCCGTTACCTAAATATATGCCATGCTAATGCGTAGATGTTAAACTGAGAGCTGCAAACCTGTATAACCTACTAGGCTTGTGTCTGATGTTCTGTAATGACACTTGAGAATCACTTCACCATCTCATGGCTAGTTTACACACCAGAGTTCACCTGCATGGTGCATAAGGAGAAGTATTTCTCATCTCGACTGAGACATTTACTGATTTGTCCCTACTAGCTAGCTAGCTCAGTGCAAAGAAGAGAACAAACAACATTGTTGTGCAACGGTTATTTGAACTTAATTGTTTAAATATATTATACAAATTATTGTATCTGTGGAAAAAGCACTGCTTGTGTTTCTTATTTCAACTCAATTCTCCATTTCATGTTGGACCGTCCTCGCTGCTATTAGCAATGACTGAATGTAAACAGTCACAGCTTACAGTAGCCTGGACCCAATCACAAATAACACCATAGGTGTCTGTGATCACAAATCGCCCTGAAACCCACCAATGCAGGTAAATCTTTATCACTGCATTCATGTCTATGGTGTGGGTTATGTTAGCATGATGGTCAGACCCTCTGCAGCTCTTTGCAGTTGCAAACTGATGTGATTAACATACAGTTTCAGCTGCAGTGCGTAGCTACCTAAAGATAGCTGCTTCATAAAAAGTCAATGAGCAGCCTATTACTACATTTATGGTGTGAAATCTAAAATAGTCCCCCCTCTCAGAGTAGTTAGTGATATTACTCACCTCTATCCGGTTACTTGTTTGTTCCACTCTTGTTGCAGCATTGTAAGAATAACATTAGCAACACCAGCTTATGAGGATAAGAACCAGTTTAAAATGGCATTTTAGTTTGGTTTTTTTTGCAGATGTGGCCCATTTTGCATTTAGGCCTCTAACAGGCACTGAGGCAGTCTGGAGTCTGGCAGTATGGAGCAGTCCGGACAAGACAATTAGCACCTTTACGTCTGAAAGTCCAGTCATGAGCTGGAAAATGATGAATTTCCCACTCCTTGCTGGAAGTGAGTATCTACCTCAAGTGAACGGGTTTAAGGGAATTTTGACGAGGGAAATTTTATTTGATTGAGGGGAAAATTCAGAAAAAGGTTGATCTTCTTTTGATTATTTTTGCTGACACTTTTCTGCAGTGGACCAAATCACCTGAACATCATCATATTTTTACAACATCTGCTCACTAGGGGCAAAAATCCCATAAGCAAACAATAAATAAAGTAAGCAATGAAAAGGAAAGTCTTCCTCACTCGTTGGCCAGGACCAAAAATGTCTCATTCATCAAAGACAAAGTAGTAAGGAGTATCAATAAATGTATGTTTTCATCTGTTTATGTGATTGTTTTCAAAACTAAAATGTGTTGTTTGTTTTTACGAGAACTGGTCCAGTATGAGCAGAAGGAGAAGCAGTGAGATATCCAGCATGTTGTGCTACGATGCACCAACTCTTTTTGGTTCACTAGACGGCCATTTGCTTTCAAAATGCAAGCAAACCGCACCAGAGTTCACTTGTAATCTAAACACGACTCCTGGTTTTCAAACTCACTTCAGTGGTTCACACCAAAGTGATTCAAATTGCTCAAAACTGACCAGTCTAACTGTGGTAGTGGACCAGGATTCATTTAAATTGAACCAAACAGTGCCTGTGTGAATGCATCCAGTAGTTAAGAGTGAAGAAAACTTTCAAGGAAGCTGTTAATTACCATTTCAAAGCTCATCCTATTATCATGACCTGTGTGTATGGTACGGTTTGGTATGGGGTCAGGAATTTGACCAATACTCTGTATAGTGATAAATTAATTGAAAAAGTTCAGGTATATGCTTTGGGCATCTCCAAGTTATTGTGCTACTGTAAAGCCTATTTATGCTGAATGCAGATACACAGGTGGATGGGCAGTTTAATCCATCTCCAGCATCAGGTAGCCGACTTGTTCAGTTTGGTCCATTTTGAAAAGGCCTAGCTAGCTGTCACTTGACCCAGAAAACATGTAGTACTAGAAATCATGAAGGCAGTGTAGAGCAGTAAAGCTCACATGCAGCCATGGAAAGGAACAAACCAAAGAAGAAGAAGAACACGAAGATTATGCAGAAACTGCTAAATAAAAAGCACCTGAAGAAGAGACAGTAGTGGTTTTGAAGAACAGCAAAAACCTTTGGTCGGTTTATTTTTCTACTTCTTGTTTTCTTCAGGTGGTTGTAAACAATGTTCTTTACTGCTACCAAAATGTATCAAAATGTGGAAATGAACTTTGAACTCAGCACTGCCCGCTAGAGGATGAACTGACTTAACACCCAACATAAAAACGCAGTTAAGTATACAGGCGTTCAACATATGCCAACATCTGAAATGCCATTCCCATTAACTTAAATGGGAGACAGAATAGGCCCTCAGATAAAACCCAGAAGTTGTTGAAGAGATTATCTCTCTTGGTTGTGGAGGCAGTGTTTGGGGGAACAGAAGTCTGAGAATGTCTGCTTGGATTGTTGACCCCAATCTGCAGTCCTGGATAATCAGTAGCAAATAGATGGATGGACGGACTCCTGCTTGGCAGGTAATTAAAATGTGTTTTTGTTGTGTCTCAGACCTAATTAGTCTAGAGGATCCTGCAAACATACACATCTAGTGCATCAACAGATTGTTATGTGGACTGTTTTCAATGTAAATTTTAACTAAAACACAAGTTTGGAGTTGTTGTTTTTTTTTTTTTTTCATCTTAGATTCCACTTTAATTATTCTAATTAGGTGGTATTACTCTCTTGACACTTAAAATAATAAGGAGCAGGGCTGCTTACATGATGTAGAGAGGATCAGTTTCAGTTGATCTTAGCATACTACAGGGGAAAATATGCTCCATAATGTAAGACAAAACCGGTTTGGAAACAGAAACCGAACCTGTCTGAATCTATACATCTCAACTTTCAACATACTTAGCCAAGGATCTGAACAGGTGACGGAATTCCAACTCATGCATGTCTTGGATCACCTCATCATATCCTCTGAGCAAACTGCAGCTGGAAAGTCTCCAGGGATTCCACTTTGGGATACTCCTGGTGAACGTGGGTAAAAGTGAGGAATGTGGGGAGAAAGGAGGCACTGTAGATTAATTGGCCTACTTCCTCCAGTTTGACATCTCACTGCTTCCACATTCACCAACGAAGCAGTGCAACTTGAAAACTTTACAAGATGAGGCATGTGTGAGGAAATGCTCATCACCCCGCTTCCTGAGCATCATTACAGAAGTCAGTCTGATGCAGTTCAGGGCATGAGAGGACTCGCTCTCTACACCAAACACCTGTGATAAGACTGAAAGAAATACATCCGGTAAATGTCTGCAATACAGTAACAGTTTTTTTCCCTTTCATGCTCTAAGCTCCTTCCAGTTAAATAAAAAGCTCCCCAAATGGGTTAACAGGGTAAAACTAATTAGGTCACAATGATCAATATAAACAACATTTATTCAGTGTCTCGCTAATTCATAATAGTTACTTATAACATGGTCACTGATGATTCTCATGCCAACAAGGCTGCATTATTTTCATATGCACAAGTAGTTTGGCCAGTTAAATCACTGTAACATCGCTCTGTTATGGGCGTCACCATGGCAATGCGTTAATCAGCTCATTCAGGACACACTTGTTTGTCCACCAGCACTTGGACTTTAGTTTAATAATTCCTTATTATGCAAAGTAAGCTTTCTAAAAGTTTTATAAGATTCTCCATATCCTGTATATGAGACCCAAAAATAAGAACAGTCTGTCACCTGTCTCACAATTTTTTCCTTCATTGTCATGGAAATAACCACTCCCCCAGTAGGCCATATACTGCCACTCACCTGTCCCCCAGCTAGCTGAGCCTCTAAAATTACACAACGGTCATCATGAAAAGCTGTATCCTCTCCCCGAGAGGGGAGGGCTGTGGGCATGGATGGACACCATTCATGAAGATTTAAAGGTTGAGGAACAGTGGAGTCACTAGAGACACTTCTGGAATGGTTGAAGTTAAAGATCAAGGCTGAATATGGGATAAAACATGTAGCAACATTGTTGGACCTCTGACACCCAGATGAAATGTATTAAAATTATTGTTGTATTAAAAAATGTATAATATGCTACCTTAAAACAAATTCATGTTTTGGGGGTTGAGGCTTTATAAGGTTTGGTGTGGATGACTAACCATCATGTCTGGTGTTAAAATACACACTCGCATAGCGTCTACAGTATAAATATCTGCTTTTTCTGGCTACCTTGTGTGTTAGAAACAACAAGCACTGAAAAATCCACACAGTATCTTCTGCTTGTTTATGATCCTGCAGGTCATCAGGATCAGAGCTACGCTCTGTTGTCGAGTAAGAATTAAACATGGAGGCAGCGTTTGGTTTCTGAAACAAAATCCCTGAAAACTGCAGGTCTGCTGAAACTCCCAGCTGTTAAATCAAGGTTATAAACTTTCTAATTTGCTGCCTTTTCTCAAAACAATCATTACTTCCCTACACTGCAACGTTTATTGCTTCCATTTTCATCTTTTCCTATTTGAGCTTTTTCTGTCTTTATTTAATTTAATTTATTTCTTTTTAAAGTTTATTTTAATGTACTTTTTAATGCTTCTTCTGCACCCTGCTGTAATGCTTTTAATGTTTCATGTAATGAATATTTTATGTAATTGAATAGTCTTGTACATGAAATGTGCTATACAAATAAACTTACCCTTCCTTCTTCTCTCCTGCCCACAAGGAAGCAACACGAAGCTGAGCGCTTTGACATAATACTTCGTCCTTTTGCCTTGATGTCCTCACCAACCTTTCTGTTGGTATGTGGCCATGTGGCCTTTGAGTTGCCTTGAGTTAGCACATTTCTATTGAAATATTCGTTATGTATTATATTTTAACATTTATTCCCTCATTTCCACAAAAGCTGGGATGCTGTGTAAAATATAAATAAAACAGAATGCATTAATTTGAGAATCTCATCAAGTCATATTTCGCTCCAAGTTGAAAATAAACAACATATCAGATGTTGAAACTGAAAATAATTATCATTGCATGGACAAAAAATGTAGTTCCAGGATGGTGTTTAGCTTCGTTAGC
Organism: Telmatherina bonti; assembly: GCF_933228915.1. Taxonomy (NCBI): domain Eukaryota; kingdom Metazoa; phylum Chordata; class Actinopteri; order Atheriniformes; family Telmatherinidae; genus Telmatherina; species Telmatherina bonti. Next base: position 35,591,555 of record NC_136626.1, read on the forward strand.
CTCTCCTCTTCCTTTAATATCTATCTGTAAACATCTGGGAAGTGAGGTCTGTTACGGGATTCTACCTGCTATACAGTCCTGGACATTCTTGCTGAATTTCTGTTTCCATGATGCTCCAGATTAGGACCTATATGTTATATTCAATTTCACAATCTGAAATGTTCTTTATGTTTTACTAGGAATAAAATATGGATTGTTTAGATTAGAAATCAATTTGTTCTGGTAATATTTACATTTGACAACTATTTTGGAACTGGGTTGTCATCTACAATAGTGGCAAACATCTGTACAACCACTTTGCGCCTGTAACTAAAGCTCCAAAAAAATTAACTGATTAAAACATTGACTGAACTTTGTTTCCTTTTTTGATGTGGCTCCAATACAACTTTATCATCAACAAATGATTGTTCAAGTAGAAAAATGAGCCAGACTCCATATGTGGACCTAAAATGGTAGATCCAGAGACCAACGGCATCAGAACTAAAGATGTTCATATGCTGTCGACTGAAGATGTTGTTGGATCAGTTGGGTAACTGAGTTAAATAAGTCAACTATTTACCAGGCCATTCTTGATTTGTCTGCCTCTCCTACACCTGTTGATATCTATTTTATGTTGTTTTGTCATTCTTTTTACATTGTACAGCACTTTGGTCAGTAAGTGTTGTTTTAAATGCACTTATAAATAAACTTGCGTTAACTTGGACACACCTGTTCACCAAACACCTCCAAATCTTCTAAACTACTGTTGTCTGCCCATCAAATTAAGCCTCAAATCCTTTTACCATAAGCCTCCATTAAAGCATTAGCCAAAACCCCATCAAGCCAATTAGTCATGACCTTGGGGCTAAGTTGAAAAGGGTAAGTTGTCCCCCCTGATTCTGGTGGGACTGAGGAACCACATCCAAGAACGTCCACAGATTTGTCATTCCACTGCTCATTTGGTTCTCATAATAATGGAACCTGCCATAACAAATCAACATACAATCTTCCTCTGGTAAGGTAAAGCTAAAATTAATTTATACAGGACAAACAACCAAGTAAGCACAATCTCATTATCAGTCATTATATCAAAGCCATCCCACCCCCTTTCTTATTACCCACACAATACAAGCCTTCTGACTTGGACATTGCAATTACTTCCATTCATGCTGTACAGCCGGACCAAAACCCTGAGAAAGTATCCTGGAAGAGACGTTCTGCTTCATTAAGTCCCCATACAGACCTCTGTCCCCACAAGGTCTGTGGTTGTGCCAGAACAGGTCCCAGTAACGTAATGAAAACATCTGAACACATCAGTCAAACATGAAGGCGCTGCTTCAGTTATCCAGTCATCCAGTCAGATGACTGCTTGTGTAGGGAATAAAAAAAAGGAATAAGTTTAGCTGAAACTTCAACAGTTTAATTACCACAAACTATCGAACAAAAAAGGCTCAATGTTTGTATCACTCTACATATCAGGAATTTACCAGAAAGACGACGGTTAATTTCCAAATATATTGATAGCCATTTTTTAGATATGTGAGCTGATATTGTATTTATTGGTCTGATAAGTACAACGTCCGACATGCATAAAGTTACAGAATCTGGTCAAACCCATCCATCTGTTGTTAATGAATAGATCAATTAATATTTCAACATCTTTTTACAACTTTGGAAGCTCAATAACAGACAAAGGCAATTAAATTCTCTTTAGGCCATGGTCAGTGATAATTCTAATGACAACTGGTGTACATTATTTTTCGTTTATACACACATGTAGTTCGAAGAGTTAAATCACTGTTATATGACTACGTTATGGGTATCACCATAGCAACACGTTCATCAACTCATTCAGATCAGCTGGCTCTTGAAAGGTAAATGAGAAAAATGCACTGTAGCTTGACAACGGTTATTTTGCATTAAAATTACATCCAGGCCAACATGAAATATTTCCCATACTTTAGCATCTTCACCAAGTTTTGTAAAAAAGAAATAAAAATTTGTTATAAAAGGCTCACTGTGTGGGACCATGGTATAAGCGGATGAAACAACTCAGATCTGGGCATTAAAATGGTTATTATGATACATATTGTGGTGTACCAGACTCAACGTCATGCATTATAACTGCCTAATGCATGGCTCCTGATTTTAATTACTTACTTATTTGACATAGATTTTGTGAAATGAATAATAACACACTATATAATCTGTCATTTTTATTTTATATTTAGAAGGTGTATTAACCAATTTAAAGACCTGATGATTTTCTTTTTTTGTTCTCCAAGTTAACAGACTAGTTTCCTTAATAATACTCTGGCCATCTTATCAGGTCCAATTTTTCAACTTCTTGTTTATACAAAAATCTAATCAGTCAGTTACAAGACAGTAATATTTAGCCATGTCGACATGATGAAGACGACTTGCTGAAGTTCAAAGTGAGCATCAGAGTGAGGAAAAATGAGATTTAAGTGTCTTTAAACATGGCATGTTTTTGGTTTGTTTACACACAACCATCTCTAGTCTTTACAGAGAAGATCTGAAAAAGAGAAAACATCCAGCGAACAGCAGTTGTCTTGACCAGAATTTCTTGATAAGACAGTCCAGAACTGGACAATAGAAGATGGAGAAACGTTGCTGGTCTCCAGTTCAGCTCCACATTCACATGGTAGGATCAGAATCTGCTGGAAACATCATGACAACATGGATCCATCCTGCCGTCAGGATCAAGGCTTCAGGCTGCTGCTGGTGGAATGATGGGGGGAGGTTTTCTGGTCCCACTTTGGTCCCCTTAGTACCAACATGACATGGTTTAACCTCCACAGCCTACCTGAGTCCTGCTGCTGACCATGTCCATCCCTTTCTGAGCACAGTGTAGCATCTTCTGATGGAAACTTCCAGAAGGATGATGCACCATGTCACAAAGCTCACATCATCTCCACCATGACGATGAGTTCACTGTACTTCAATGTGATGCTTCATATCAACATGGAGCAAAATCTAAGCAATACTTCCAACACTTTGAATCTTTGAATCTATCACACCAATAGCTAAAGCAGTTCTGAAGGAACCAATCTGGTACCATTGGGTGAACCCGATAAAGTGACCAGTTAACAATTTCACATATAATCCCCCATCCAGACATAACCCACACAGTGCGTAATATGTTACTTTGTTTTAAGATTTTTGTAAACTACCAATGATATGCACACACCGAGAAATTTTACTTGTCCAGATGGCAGAGCAACATATTTTACAAACAGGACACACATAAGCTGATCGTTGGCCCACCTTTTTAATTAGTGCTTCTTTGTCTGTTAAGGATATTACTGAGTGCTTTGATATGTAGAAGAAAGTAAACTGAAATGTATTTTATGAACAATTTCCTCACACTACAATTAGAATTTTTATTCCTTACTGACTCAACTTATTACATGACTGCGTAACAGAGACTCAGCACATTAACCAACAAAAAACAATGAAAAAAACAAACCAATAATTACCAGAAATGATCAGATAAATTACTATGATATTGCCTCTTTAGCTTTATTTATTGCACATTTTTGTGTTAATGTGATGTTAGTGATGCATTTCAACCTAATGAGCTGAGACAATAGTAAATTAGCTGCTGGTAAATTGATACATTGCTGTTTTTCTCACTGAATTTCCCAATGGGAAGCCACTGCTGTTGGCACCTTCATGAGAGTTTTCAACATTATTTTCATCCTGCAGGCTTTTGTGTTGCTCATTGTCCAGATGTGACACTGGATTTAATAGAATACATTTCATAGAAAACACTTAATTTCTAATCTGGTTGTTAGTTGGACAAAAGGTTGAGTGAATTGATGTGTTGAAGTTAAATAATGAAAATAACATGAGCACATGAACATGGTTGTGGTGAGGAGGGATGGCTGACTGGAAATCATGTCTGTTGAAAATAAAAACAGAATAAAGTAGAAAAGTTCTTCGAGAGCGCAAACCTCCGCCAAAAAATTCCTGGATCCAAATGGTAATCCGAATCAACACCAAAATTAGTTCTTCCTTTTCACATTTCCAACAACTCCTAAACATTTAATGAAAATCCATCCATGACTTCATGAGTTACCTTGAACACAAACAGACAAACAAACAAACAGATAAAAGCAGGTAAAAACAAAACTCCCTTGGCAGAGGTAATCAAACAAAACCTTTTTCCTAGGACTAAGTTTGTCTTTTTTTAGTTAAGCCAACTTGCATTGTAAACAGAGGAATTAGTACAAACCCTAAAAGCTTCCACTGAGGCTGACCAGCAAAACCGGTTCATGATATCACACATTAAAACCAAAATAAGCAGACCTCCACCAAGCAGCTCATACAATGATTCCCAGTAAGTGTTCTGGTCCTACATACATTTCATATCCACTATGAAATTCCAGATCCATTGATTATGAATCTATGGTGTCTTGGCTACATTGTTGCATGTTTGTTCTCTTTCAGTGATGAAATGCTGTTCCTGTTCTGGATGGTAGTATCCAGAATGTTGTTCCTGTTCTGGATGGTAGTATCCAGAATGTTGTTCCTGTTCTGGATGGTAGTATCCAGAATGTTGTTCCTGTTCTGGATGGTGGTATCCAGAATGTTGTTCCTGTTCTGGATGGTAGTATCCAGAATGTTGTTCCTGTTCTGGATGGTGGTATCCAGAATGTTGTTCCTGTTCTGGATGGTAGTATCTAGAATGTTGTTCCTGTTCTGGATGGTAGTATCCAGAATGTTGTTCCTGTTCTGGATGGTAGTATCCAGAATGTTGTTCCTGTTCTGGATGGTAGTATCCAGAATGTTGTTCCTGTTCTGGATGGTGGTATCCAGAATGTTCCTGTTCTGGATAATAGTATCCAGAATGTTGTTCCTGTTCTGGATGGTAGTATCCAGAATGTTGTTCCTGTTCTGGATGGTAGTATCCAGAACGTTGTTCCTGTTCTGGATGGTAGTATCCAGAATGTTGTTCCTGTTCTGGATGGTGGTATCCAGAATGTTCCTGTTCTGGATAATAGTATCCAGAATGTTGTTCCTGTTCTGGATGGTAGTATCCAGAATGTTGTCCCTGTTCTGGATGGTAGTATCTAGAATGTTGTTCCTGTTCTGGATGGTAGTATTCAGAATGTTGTTCCTGTTCTGGATGGTGGTATCCAGAATGTTGTTCCTGTTCTGGATGGGGGTATCCAGAATGTTGTTCCTGTTCTGGATGGTGGTATCCAGAATGTTCCTGTTCTGGATAATAGTATCCAGAATGTTGTTCCTGATCTGGATGGTAGTACCTAGAATGTTGTTTTTGTTCTGGATGGTAGTATTCAGAATGTTGTTCCTGTTCTGGATGGTAGTATCCAGAATGTTGTCCCTGTTCTGGATGGTAGTATCTAGAATGTTGTTCCTGTTCTGGATTGTGGTATCCAGAATGTTGTTCCTGTTCTGGATGGTAGTATCCAGAATGTTGTTCCTGTTCTGGATGGTAGTATCCAGAATGTTGTTCCTGTTCTGGATGGTAGTATCCAGAATGTTGTTCCTGTTCTGGATGGTAGTATCCAGAATGTTGTCCCTGTTCTGGATGGTGGTATCCAGAATGTTGTTCCTGTTCTGGATGGTAGTATTCAGAATGTTGTTCATTTTCTGGATGGTGGTATCCAGAATGTTGTTCCTGTTCTGGATGGTGGTATCCAGAATGTTGTTCCTGTTCTGGATGGTGGTATCCAGAATGTTCCTGTTCTGGATAATAGTATCCAGAATGTTGTTCCTGATCTGGATGGTAGTATCCAGAATGTTCCTGTTCTGGATAATAGTATCCAGAATGTTGTTCCTGATCTGGATGGTAGTACCTAGAATGTTGTTTTTGTTCTGGATGGTAGTATTCAGAATGTTGTTCCTGTTCTGGATGGTAGTATCCAGAATGTTGTCCCTGTTCTGGATGGTAGTATCCAGAATGTTGTTCCTGTTCTGGATGGTGGTATCCAGAATGTTGTTCCTGTTCTGGATGGTAGTATTCAGAATGTTGTTCATGTTCTGGATGGTGGTATCCAGAATGTTGTTCCTGTTCTGGATGGTGGTATCCAGAATGTTGTTCCTGTTCTGGATGGTGGTATCCAGAATGTTCCTGTTCTGGATAATAGTATCCAGAATGTTGTTCCTGATCTGGATGGTAGTATCCAGAATGTTCCTGTTCTGGATAATAGTATCCAGAATGTTGTTCCTGATCTGGATGGTAGTACCTAGAATGTTGTTTTTGTTCTGGATGGTAGTATTCAGAATGTTGTTCCTGTTCTGGATGGTAGTATCCAGAATGTTGTCCCTGTTCTGGATGGTAGTATCCAGAATGTTGTTCCTGTTCTGGATGGTGGTATCCAGAATGTTGTCCCTGTTCTGGATGGTAGTATCCAGAATGTTGTTCCTGTTCTGGATGGTGGTATCCAGAATGTTCCTGTTCTGGATAATAGTATCCAGAATGTTGTTCCTGATCTGGATGGTAGTACCTAGAATGTTGTTTTTGTTCTGGATGGTAGTATTCAGAATGTTGTTCCTTTTCTGGATGGTAGTATCCAGAATGTTGTCCCTGTTCTGGATGGTAGTATCCAGAATGTTGTTCCTGTTCTGGATGGTGGTATCCAGAATGTTGTCCCTGTTCTGGATGGTAGTATCCAGAATGTTGTTCCTGTTCTGGATGGTAGTATCCAGAATGTTGTTCCTGTTCTGGATGGTAGTATCCAGAATGTTGTCCCTGTTCTGGATGGTAGTATCTAGAATGTTGTTCCTGTTCTGGATGGTGGTATCCAGAATGTTGTCCCTGTTCTGGATGGTAGTATCCAGAATGTTGTTCCTGTTCTGGATGGTAGTATCCAGAATGTTGTTCCTGTTCTGGATGGTGGTATCCAGAGCGTCATTCCTATTCTGGATGGTAGTATCCAGAATGTTGTTCCTGTTCTGGATGGTAGTATTCAGAATGTTGCCGGGATGCACACAACATACTGTATTTTAGGTTTTTATTTAGTGTCTTAAGACATTTTAAATGTTTTAAATGGTGTTTCCTTTGTGGGGCTGTCTGTAACCGGGGTGGCGGTGGTGGACAGGGGGCAGTGCTGCTGGTGCCTTGGTGGATGTTTGTATTCCAGCCGTGCCTTTCCTGGGTGCCTGGGCCTGTGCCTCTGCGTTACTGCCAATGCGCCACCCCGGTGCAGACGGCTCCTCGAATGGGTTTTCCACTACTGGTCCGTCTTCACTTACTTTTCTCATTTGGGTTGGAGATGACTCTTTAAATAATGAGTCTGTCTTTGTGTTTCCTTTACGTCTAATTTTTAACTGTAAAGTGCTTTGAGTCAAATATTTTATGTTAGAAAAGTGCTTCATGAATAAAGTTTGATTGATTGATGAAACTATCTTTGATATCTCGGAAAACAGAGTGGAAACTTCTCTTGGATTTCCTCACCATTTATTGTGGAGTTATTTGCAGATATACTGAAAATGGTCCTATATCACAATGAGGAAGAATCCTTCACAACATTTCTGGATCCAGAAGGTGATCTAGATAACTCCCAACATTCAGCTGAGTCTAAGTTAGGTCCCCTTGTCAGGACGAAGACCAAGATCCGTTTTCAGGAAAACAATATGAACCTTTGTCCAGTAGTTTTTGCATAAAGTTGCTAACAAACAAACAAACAGACAAATATTGGCAAAAGAATGACCTCTATGCCAAAGGTAATAATTTTTTTCTAAATGCTGTATTGCATGGTGGTTTGCGTGGTGGTGTGGTGTTTAGCACCGTTGCCTTGCAGTAAGCAGGCTCCTGGTTTAACCGTAGCTTAGGAGTGTTTGCATGTTCTTTTTGTGCATACATGATTTCTTTCTGGTTACTCCTGCTTCCTCCCATTGTCCAAAACATGCATGTTAGGCTGACTGTTGTCTCTAAATTCTGCCTTGGAGTGAGTGTGAGCATAAGTGATTTGGTGTGTGTGTTGGTGACCTATTTGGGTGTACCCTGCCTCTCATCCAGTAGCTGTAGAACAGGCTCTAGCCTCCCTGCAACCCTGTTATGGAATAATTATCTGTAGCTGAACCACAGACAAACAGATGGTACTGATCTCAACTGGAGCCGCAGCGCTGGTCAGGTTTGTTAACATGTGCCGTTTGGAAGCTGGCTGGTTCCTCCATCTCACATCATTTTCATCACTCCCAACTTTCACTGCTTTTAGAGGCAACTACAAGTCACTGTTTCTCAAATTTACAGAAGCTGCATTCATAGTCCAATTGGAAATCTGAAAAACTAACTGTTGACAGATCAAAACAGAAAAAACATTGAATGTAACTGGGATTAAAATAATCCCAGTTACAATCCCAATTGGTGTGCTTTTTCAAACAATCTAACTGCTTTTATCTGTAAAGCTTCACATTTACAGTCAAAAGAAAAGTAAAATAAATGTATAGTTGGGTTTCTGTCTCTGTAGATAATTTTTATAAATTGAGTTACAACAATTTCCCATCATTTTTGCTCTATGGCACAACAGTTTTCTATTCAATAAATGTTGCATTCTCAACTAGATTTCTTCTTTAATTGACTGATTGAAAAGAATATGTGGACATTTCATATCCATTGATTACTAGCTAATTTATGACCCAAACTGTTTGTTTATCTGCTGAAAAATACACAACTAACAGACGTGCTGAGACAGCATGTTGCTTAGTTAGGTCAGTTTATTATTTCACACAGTTAAACTGAATAAATGAATAATATTTTAGTCCTTTCACTGACCCAAGAGACAAAGGGCAGGAATTAAAGAAATAATCGGAAGTCCTTTTCTTCGGTCCTTTCACAAAATATTTTAAAATATGAATAAATTACATTTATATTCGGTTTATTACCACCTTATATGTTAGACGGCATCTACAAATCCGTAAAAGACAAATATCAGGTTATATATAAGGCAATGTTTTTAATATACTATGGGTCTAAGAAACTTTATCATATTTGAAACACAGCCTTAAAAAATCCTAAATAAAACTAAACAAAATAAAATAAAATAAGCAAGGTGCAGTCAGGTTGCTAGTACACAGTTCACATGACCATCACACATTTAGCCAGTTAACTAGTAACCCTAATTTATAAACCTTTATTTAAAAGAAAACATAAAAAGTGAAAAATTGAGGGATTTTTTGGAAAGTATGATTTTTTTTTATCCACATCTTGGAAACTAAGCCCATAGTGTCAGCTAATTCAACTGAAAGAGTCCAATTCTGAGAATATGACCTGATTGTGAGCATAACTTTTAAAAGACAGGTGTTGTGCCTCCGTGATTACATTTATGAATTAGTCAGAGCAGCTGTCACTCAAGTCCTCCTCATCTGTGGCGAGTTTCCACGTTCTTCGCTGGGCTTAAGGTGTTCATTCTAGCGTGTGACAGCTCCTGTTGGGAGCGGGCCCCACTCTAAAAGCCCATACCGACATGGATGTGGAGCACTGGTGACCTTTAATTTCATTCAGACTGTGTACAAATGACTTCAGCATAGGCCACTTAAGGAAAAAAAGCCCTGTGAAAGAAAGTCTTTGCAAGATTGTGGCTACTCTGGGTTTCAGCACACTGGCATTATCTACTCCCAAGCTTTAATGACTTCCCGCCGAGAGGAGCCACGGTGAGAGCCTTGGCAGTCAGACTAAGAATAGCATTAGACACAGGGTTATCTGGGCATTGCACTCACTGTAACATGCAATTAACTCTACTCGTCCATTTTCATTATACAATTATTCATTAATGTCAATTTAATTTTATGCATTGTTCTACATGACCAAAGCCTGATTACGGGGCCCTTGCACTCCAATATCCAAGTTAACTGGTGCCGGCCTCACTTGCAGGCCGACTAATTGCAATTTAGCCCTAGACAGCACCTCCCTCTTTAGGCCCTCCATAATGGAACAACTGATTCACAGACAGGTAACGATTGGAAAGACAAAGTGCTTCTCTCTGAATGGGAAAACAAATGCATTGCTGCTAAGCTGTTTTCTTTGTGATAGCACTGAGGTCTGCCCTTTGAATTCAGAGAGGGACAAGAGGTAATATGTTTTTTTGTTTGTTTGCTTTTTTATCCTGTTAGTCTTCCAATTCCATTGCTGTGCAGACATAAGACCCCATCAACTATCACCCACAGAAATTAAATTTTGGGCAGATTCATGGCAAGACTGAAAAAATGTGCTAATTTTAAACTGTAAAGTAGTAAAAAGAAAAAGAGAAATGTTTCAATGAGAATTGAGGCCCTGTGATGGACTGGTGACCGGTCCAGGTGTCGCTGCTTCTTGACTAATGGTTGCTGGGATAGGCTCCAGTTTCCCCATGACCCTTAACTGGACTAACCGGTTAAGAAAAGGAATAAATGAACAAACAAACTAAGGAAAACTGAATGGCATAATTATGTAACCATTCATTCATTTTATTTATAGCCTACATTTTGGGTGTTTTTTGTCTTTAAGGACACAATATTTACACTCTCACCAGTGTGGTGGCTAAAGTTTGGGCCACAACACCTCTGGAAAATATCTGGAATGAACAGGAGATTACACAAGTCAAGCATTCATCTCTAACCTCCTCAAAACACCAATAATCACTTCAGCACAAAAGAAAAAAGGGATTCGAAAAGCCTTACAGAAATCTGGTTGAACTCCAGTTTTTCTGTGTCCAGTCTGGATGTCGTGTTGCTGGTAATCTGACTAAAGGTATTTTACGTGGGTTTATGTGAAGTACTAAGTTAGACAGAATGAGACATTTAAAAGACCAAATGTTTGACCAGCTAAGACACAGCAAAACCCCAAACATTCATTGTGGCATGACGTAGAGATATATAGAAGAAGGTATGGGCTGTAAATACTCACTCTGTCTCGATCAAACCATTTTGAAAATGTTGAGTTAAAAAGGCAAAAATTCCCTTCTCTTGGCTGAGTTCACCTGCCAGGAAACTGGTTCATTCACAAACAGAGATCGCTGACTGTCGTCACACATCTAAGATCCAAGGAGACAAACTAAATATCCCCAACAGTTTGTTGAGGTGGGTTTCTAAAGGCAAATAATCAGATGAGTGTAGCCGAGTGGCTGGCATTTGTTTTCACTCTTTGGTTTTGTGTATTTGTGAGTTTTTGTGACCCGAGCACACCAACACACCCACCTGAAGCACATCCCAGCCCAGACTTTACCAGCTGAAACTTGGTCTCCAACAGACCGAAGGCATCTTATGTCAGTGAAAGCAGTGCAATATTGACCATTCATTATTATTTTCATTCATTAAAACAACAGAGTGCAGTCAGGCTACTGTCTATTGTCTCGTTGCAGCGTGTTAATGCACACAATACAAGCATCTTGTTGGCCGGTTTTGCTAACAGCCGCTATCGGACTACTGAGAAACCTTGCAGGTTTCCACCTGACTAAGGAATCTTTTTAGGGACATCAATGTTTCATCGGCTCTGCCTGTAGAGTTTCAAACACAAAATCCATTTTATTTTCTGAAAGCCTAAGAGATATGTTCTATGTTACCATGGCGATGCATCCCACAACTGTATCATAACCAGCTCAGGAAACCATGTAAGTCAAAAAAGATGCTTTCAGAAGAAACAGTTCTGAACTGTAACCATGGTTTGTTCTAATTACGCAAAATGTAGTACACAGAAAGCAGTCACCTCTCTGCCTGATGAGTAAATGCAACACATGCACCATTACATTTTCTACATTTATTTTACAAACATTTTTCTTTTATTTATGATTATTTTACAAACATTTAATAGCCTACTTGAAATAAATACATAGATAAATAAAATTGGAGCATTTACCTCCCTAAACTGCGAGACGTGTCATCCTCCTGTCCTGGAAAAAGACACACCACCCAACTTTCCATGCTGTACTCAAGACACAATGCGTCTCTGAGAAGATTAGATATTGTCTTCAAGCATTGGTTCCCAAACTTTCATCGATGTCGACCATAGCCTTGCTGTGATAACTCTGGGCCTCCCTTAAGGGGCCCGCCCCCTCGTTTGGAGACCACTGCCTTGAAGGGTCCTTGCAAAGTTCTGAGGACACTTGGAACACCTTGCTGGAGTATTATAACAGCTTAATGAAGAATAGAATATCAGTATTAGAATGAGACCTCCTCCCATTTATTTACTGTCAAGACAATTACCATAACTAATCGTATCCAAGACAAATGACACAATGAGATGGTTGGGGAGGGTTTGGAAGCTGTGGGAAAGGGATGAGTTTCCCACTGTGTCTGTGCGTTCTTCTGGTGCGCTCCAGTTGTCTCGGAGTTCCGAGTGGTCAAGAGCACATGACGTCATTACCAGGCAGTTGGTGTTCAAGTTGCATCAACTCGGAAAACATGCCTCCAGAAGAGGTAGTGAGCATCTATAGATGCATCCTGACAGAAAGTCACCAACATGCAACATGAGAATATAGCTAGTTTAGGTCCTCATGATCAATAAAACACTCAAATTGACTTTATTTTTTCATGAATAAGCCAACTCAGCAACATAGTAATCGTAACAATTATTTCCTAAACTTCACAGACACAAAATATAAAGAATCTTAATTAGGCAGTACAGCCATCTTAAAGTCTGGAAATTCCGGGTATTCTGTGCATTATTAGTTCCCGTCTTGGAACTAATAATTATTATTCCTTGGAATTCTGATATTGCTTTGTCATTTCCTGCAAACAATTTAAGAATTCCTACAAAAACAACTGGAATGTGTGTTTGTTTTCCTGTTGTTACTCTTGTATTTACTTCCAGGCTGCTAAGAAAGACCCCCCCCCCCCCCCCCCCCCCCCCCCCCCCCCCCCCCCCCCCCCCCCCCCCCCCCCGTTCTCTTCACCAGGATCAATAAAAAAGAAAAGTAAATAATAAAAAATCAACAATATATTTAATTCTGAACATATATAAATCTGCTGGAAGCCTCAGCAAAATAACAATAATAGAAGAAAAATAACATGAAATCACACCAGAAGTTAAACAAATCAGCTGATGTTGACATACATATTTCTGGTCTAAATTGCTGAACGGAAGAAGAAGCGGAGCAGCGCAGACGTCGGCGGAGCAGCGCAGCCTATGTGCCTAAAGAAAGGCTACGACTGACCCTTCCGCGCCATCCCTCTGATGGTAATTAGCTGCTGCAATCCCGGTGTTTATCGGGGTATTAAGACAACAACTGTTTGGGCTTTTCCTCCCATCCTGTCTTTGTCCTCTGCAAAGTCTTTCACAACTTGCAGTGTGTTTGCTTTTTGTTTGTTTGTTGTGTAAAAAGTAAAGCCAAATGTACAGGCAACATCCGCGCCGCTGTCGGAGGAAATTTTGCCTCATGTAGTGATGTAAAAAAATCAAACCACGAGAGACCGTTTTTTTTCCCATACACCTGACATGGACCGCATGATTAGAGTGCAAATTTGAGGGTGACCCCGGGCCAATTGGACCTGCCTTTCATGCACTGATTCACATCAAAGACTCTCAGGCAAGATTCCTTAAGGCATACAGTATGTGATCAAAGCGCTCTCCCTTTTGTGAATTCTATTTTATGCTTGTTGTTCCTATTATATTTTCGAGGAACTATATAAATCTCATGCATAATTGGAAGCGTAAAAAGACATTGTAATTCCTTCAAAACCGTGCTTCATGCAAAAAACAAGAAATGTCATGTAAGATAATGATTAATCTACTTCTTTGCTGATTGACCATTGAAAAGACTACCCTTTTATTCTTTTGCTCAACAGACTTTAAGCAGTAGGGCAGCAATTATTGTTCATTTTCAGGCAGGGAATAATCAAAGCCTTCAAAAGAAAAATTCGATAATAAGCATCTGAAATATGAAAGGAAAGAAACAGACAACTAGAATCTTCACTCTGAATATAAAAGAAGATGTGATTAGCACGGCCAAAGGTTTACAACATTTTGTTTGAATATAATAGACATAATTACTTTCATGCTGAATTGAATTCACTTCATAATGCATCTGAATGAGGTGAAATATGTCTGGAGTTGCTCGTCTTCCGTCTCTTTGCTCGCAGTGAATCCTCATCACGTTGTTGTCGTGATATTTTTTATTTTTCTAACCACAGAAAAGTCTTTTTAAAAAGATTTCCTCAGTTACAGAATTCACCAGAAGACATGTTCACTCACTGCTGTGGCTGGGCCAAATTATTCAGCATGCGTGATGCAAATAACGGGCTTCCACTGACCTCACAAGAGCTGCTGTGCTAATCAACAGTAGTGCTCTTCATGAGGTTGGGTAAATTCGCTGCCCCCTCATACATCTCATTATCCAGCTTTCTTCTCTTGCTCTCACATGAGGCTTCATTAATTTGATGCTAAGAGTTTAAACTGAAGTTGTGTGTTTAGAAACAAGCCAAATAATGTGTGATAAGCTGCTTTTCAGCTTCCCTCCTCAACCACTGTCATGAGTTGTATGAATGAGGATGCATTAGAGTGAATATTTTCAATCAGTAATAACATACTTACAACTTCAGTAATCTACTGTGAGGAAAAAAAAGGAAATCTGTTTAGGAATGTTGATTTCATAACGTAAATAATTGCCCTGTTTTTCACACTTCATGAGGCCAGTTAGATGGAACTAATTATATGAGCTACTTTGCTAATCACAGAATACGTAGTTGTAGATTAGGTCAGAATCAATTGCCATGGCAACAGATGCTTCAAAATCTCACAAAATATGTTCAGAGTCATCAGAGTAGCTTGATGCCACTGTGGTTGCTACGCATTCAAGGCAAAGCTGAAGCCAGGTGATGGTTTACCTTAAGACAGTGTTGTTTTGTTAACTGTGACAAAATCATTTGTTGATGCCTCTTTTTTTCATGACAGTAGCAAAATGGCGATGAGCTAAATATGGATTATCTATGATTAAAACATGGTGAGATGTGTGAGATTTTTGTCAAAACAAGAAGAAAGCCAAAACTTTTGTTAGGCGCTGTGAATAAATGATTTCATAAGTAGTACACATCTCAGCAAGTCTGGGAATTTTACCAACTTGGAACAGGATCCACAATGGATGTGGTTATCTTCACGTAGCCTTTGTGAAGAGGTAGTGTTACAGTTAGGACACAAACACCTTTATCATCCTGTGTTTCAGGGAACCAGGGCTGAATGAAATGGCACAAACTGCTGGCTTGCTTTGGTAGAGCAAAGAGAGAACAATAGGCCTGCTAACTGAGGGGGGTTTAGAAAAATCCTCTGCTGAACACGTACAAGACATGGCATGTTGCACTCATTGAACTAAAATGCAAAATCTAAAATCAAACACCCATTTACAGATCAATTATTTAATAGTCATCCAGCTTTGAATGACAGTCTGGATGGCGAATGAAGAGTGACAGGCCGAGTGTCCATATTAATGGCAATGTAAAAACACGTCAGTCAGTGCAATCATGGGGCTCACTGGTGTGCTTCAAATGGATTTTAAACAATAGAGTTCTGCAGAGGAATAATCTGCACGACGGCCTCTTCAGTAGAACCAACTCATTCTTGTTTTCACTCTTTCAAAGAATTTATTCTCTGAAAGCAAAGAGTTTGCCTTTATTTTCCCCGACAGGCTTTCTACAGCAGCAGTCTCTGTAGAGGAGTTACCAATGCATGATGGCGCCATTTAATTCAGGTACCTGAGTTCCACCTCTGTGGAACTGGCTCCCAGTTTGGCTTCAGGAAGCAGACATCTTCTCTACCTTTCAGATCATCTTCTTCTGGTCAGGTCCTGCTTGGTGACCATGGAGGATGTCCCATGATGCTCTCGGAGATGTCCCATGATGCTCTGGGAGATTCCCCTATGATGTACTGGGAGAAGAGACATGATGCACTGGGAAACGTCTCATGATGTACTGGAGAAGTCCCAAAATGCACTGGGGAGGTTCAATGATGCACTGGAAGATCTCCCATGATGCACTGTGGGACATCCCAGAATGTCTCATGCTCTGAGTTATGCTGTTGGTTGACTCTCCTTCCTGTCCTCTGATACCCTACCACTCCGGAGAGATGGTCGACTTTCCATGTTCTGGTTCTGGTGGAGGTTTTTCTCCCTGGTTCTGGTTCTGGTGGAGGTTTTTCTTCCTGGTTCTGGTTATGATGGAGGTTTTTCTCCCTGGTTCTGGTTCTGGTGGAGGTTTTTCTTCCTGGTTCTGGTTATGATGGAGGGTTTTCTTCCTGGTTCTGGTTATGATGGAGGTTTTTCTTCCTGGTTCTGGTTATGATGGAGGTTTTTCTCCCTGGTTCTGGTTATGATGGAGGTTTTTCTCCCTGGTTCTGGTTATGATGGAGGTTTTTCTTCCTGGTTCTGGTTATGATGGAGGTTTTTCTCCCTGGTTCTGGTTATGATGGAGGTTTTTCTTCCTGGTTCTGGTTATGATGGAGGTTTTTCTTCCTGGTTCTGGTTATGATGGAGGTTTTTCTTCCTGGTTCTGGTTATGATGGAGGTTTTTCTCCCTGGTTCTGGTTATGATGGAGGTTTTTCTTCCTGGTTCTGGTTATGATGGAGGTTTTTCTCCCTGGTTCTGGTTATGATGGAGGTTTTTCATCCTGGTTCTGGTTATGATGGAGGTTTTTCTTCCTGGTTCTGGTTATGATGGAGGTTTTTCTTCCCGGTTCTGGTTATGATGGAGGTTTTTCATCCTGGTTCTGGTTATGATGGAGGTTTTTCTTCCCGGTTCTGGTTATGATGGAGGTTTTTCTCCCTGGTTCTGGTTATGATGGAGGTTTTTCTCCCTGGTTCTGGTTATGGTGGAGGTTTTTCTTCCTGGTTCTGGTTATGATGGAGGTTTTTCTCCCTGGTTCTGGTTATGATGGAGGGTTTTCTCCCTGGTTCTGGTTATGATGGAGTTTTTTCATCCTGGTTCTGGTTATGATGGAGGTTTTTCTTCCTGGT
Organism: Telmatherina bonti; assembly: GCF_933228915.1. Taxonomy (NCBI): domain Eukaryota; kingdom Metazoa; phylum Chordata; class Actinopteri; order Atheriniformes; family Telmatherinidae; genus Telmatherina; species Telmatherina bonti. Next base: position 35,608,441 of record NC_136626.1, read on the forward strand.
TCTGGTTATGATGGAGGTTTTTCTTCCTGGTTCTGGTTATGATGGAGGGTTTTCTCCCTGGTTCTGGTTATGATGGAGGTTTTTCTCCCTGGTTCTGGTTATGATGGAGGTTTTTCTTCCTGGTTCTGGTTATGATGGAGGTTTTTCTTCCTGGTTCTGGTTATGATGGAGGTTTTTCTTCCTGGTTCTGGTTATGATGGAGGTTTTTCTTCCTGGTTCTGGTTATGATGGAGGTTTTTCTTCCTGGTTCTGGTTATGATGGAGGTTTTTCTTCCTGGTTCTGGTTATGATGGAGGTTTTTCTCCCTGGTTCTGGTTATGATGGAGGTTTTTCATCCTGGTTCTGGTTATGATGGAGGTTTTTCCTCCCTGGTTCTGGTTATGATGGAGTTTTTTCATCCTGGTTCTGGTTATGATGGAGGTTTTTCTTCCTGGTTCTGGTTATGATGGAGGTTTTTCTTCCTGGTTCTGGTTATGATGGAGGTTTTTCTCCCTGGTTCTGGTTATGATGGAGGTTTTTCTCCCTGGTTCTGGTTATGATGGAGGTTTTTCTTCCTGGTTCTGGTTATGATGGAGGTTTTTCTTCCTGGTTCTGGTTATGATGGAGGTTTTTCTTCCTGGTTCTGGTTATGATGGAGGTTTTTCTTCCTGGTTCTGGTTATGATGGAGGTTTTTCTTCCTGGTTCTGGTTATGATGGAGGTTTTTCTCCCTGGTTCTGGTTATGATGGAGGTTTTACTTCCTGGTTCTGGTTATGATGGAGGTTTTTCTTCCTGGTTCTGGTTATGATGGAGGTTTTTCTTCCTGGTTCTGGTTATGATGGAGGTTTTTCTCCCTGGTTCTGGTTATGATGGAGGTTTTTCTCCCTGGTTCTGGTTATGATGGAGGTTTTTCTTCCTGGTTCTGGTTATGATGGAGGTTTTTCTTCCTGGTTCTGGTTATGATGGAGGTTTTTCTCCCTGGTTCTGGTTATGATGGAGGTTTTTCTCCCTGGTTCTGGTTATGATGGAGGTTTTTCTTCCTGGTTCTGGTTATGATGGAGGTTTTTCTCCCTGGTTCTGGTTATGATGGAGGTTTTTCTTCCTGGTTCTGGTTATGATGGAGGTTTTTCTCCCTGGTTCTGGTTATGATGGAGGTTTTTCTTCCTGGTTCTGGTTATGATGGAGGTTTTTCATCCTGGTTCTGGTTCTAACGGAGGTTTTCCTCTCCACTGTCTCCTCATGCAGCTCAAGATGAAGTGTTGATTTGAAGAGAATATCCAAAATCTTTAATGAATTTTTTTAAGCTGGTGTGTGAACTGGACTAACACGGATCAGATCATGGATTTGGTTTAACTGGACTGAAACTGACCACTGAATTGGACTGTGTCTGTAAAAGTGTTTGGAGATGCCATAGTTGTGAGTTGATGCTGTGTATACAGAGAACAGAGTGAAGCCATGACAGCGTTGGGTAACGTCCACCACACGGTGCAGGGAGCTGATGAAGTACGCCTGCTAGCTGCATGAAGCTGCTCAGAGAGGCTAAATGATTTTTCTCTTTCTATTGTTGTATTCTCAGTCTAATCTCCATCAATCAGTCTTCTCTCTGTTCCCTTCATTGTGTTTACTGTTTGCTGTTGAGCCATTATTATCCTGGCTGATTGGTGGGGACTGATTAACAGTTTTGATTACCCCACACAAAGAGAGACTTTTTTCCCCTTTTAATTAAAACCTACTTCACTTCACACCTCTGGCTGCATTGTGCAGCCGTACAATGGGAAAGAAAGAAGCACATCTCTCTCAGTGTGAGATTACAACTGTCAAGATGAAACTCTTAAAAAAACAGTTTTAAGCAAAGCGAATGTTCAGACATGAATCGGCTGGCATGTTCTCTTACACAGTGAATACATGCATAATATTTTGTTATTGTTGCATTATTAATTGGCATTTTTAAATTATAAATGCCACTGCAGGAGTCTCAGAGGGTGGTACATTTCATAGATTGTTTTTCCTCTAACAGCTTTCATAATTTACTAGTGTTCAGATAAAACAAGAAAAAAAAAAAAACAAAACCAGAATCGGCTCATATTTGTGTCTTTTTTACGAATGTTACATTGAAGATGCACCGCTCCTGCAGAGCACAGCAGAATGATTCGGTTTGTCATCAAGACTGAAAGAAAATTACAGCTGGAAAAATGCAGCATTTATTCTGCACTTCCAACAGCAGCTCATCTGCTGCATATCAGCACATCTGCACGGTTACAGGACATGCAGGGAAACATTAACGTGAGCATGGGAGGCCTCTGGATGTTAATGGGACTCTGATCTGTCTCGGTGCCTGGTTCTTCGGCTGCGAGTGTTGATGTGGGCCCTCTGATTGTCCATTGAGGGTTGTTTACATTTCTACAAAAGCTCCATTTAGTTTCCCCTGACAAGGTGAAACATGTGACTTGGCCATGATGGATGGAGGCACCTGTCCTAATGGTGGCTCAAACTGTGCCCACTAGCGCACGATACATTGATAAATTGACAACAGTTGGGACATGCTCTGCCAGCAGGGAGAATGAGGCTACTAGGACATCCGACTGCTCGCCATGTCAGCACGACGGAGCTGAACAATATGGAAGTCCCCAAACAGCTGCAGTAAATGACGAAGAGCCAGTGGGATGGGGGGTTGGAGGTGGGGGGGTTGTTAATGCTAAAGAACACAGATGACGCAAGTTCCCTAACCCCTATCCCTAACCCTTTACAAAATACATAATGAGTGAACAGTTCAGCAGTTTGATAGCAGGTGTTATTAGTCTAATAAATATATTAATGTTAACCCTTCAGGTGCCAAAGCATCAGGTCAAGTTACCATGTTCCACCACTAGGTGGCAGAGATATGAACCGGTTGTCAGCGATTGGCCCACACCATCAACGATAGGCCACTGTTACCAACAATCACCATGTCGCACCACCCACCACCAAAAAGCCAAAAATCCTACAGGTGGGGCTTTGAAAAAAAAAAAAAAAAATTAAAAAAATGAACACATTTAATCGTTGTTTGAATTTCAAACAATGCATAACACACAACAGCACTTTGTTATTTTGATCTGTAAAAAGAGACATTTTTTATTCAGTGCACGACTTCCTGCTACACCAGTAACACAGATGCACTCGTCAGAACTTGGCGGGGGCACCTTAGTGGCCTTGTTTACGGCATTTTTAGCTCCTGTTTATAATATCTTGTGATCTATTTTGACCAGTCTAGTGACCACTGGCCCTGCGATGGACTGGCGAGCTGTCCAGGGTGTACCCTGCCTGTCGCCCAAAGCCAGCTGGGATAGGCTCCAGCTTCCCCGCGACCCTGAATTGGAATAAGCGGTTCGGAAAATGAATGAATGAATGAATAGTGACCACTGATGCTCACTAATTTCCAGTATGCACTGTAATCAACACATGCAGTATTTTAGCCTCTGGACACCCAGATAAGGCTGAGGTAGGACAAAATTCACATTCTGGCCAGACTCATATTTAAGCTATTGAAAATGAGACATGTCCCAATAAAATAGGACATGTGGTCACCCTGAAATCAGTAAAGTCCTCTTTTTTTGTTTTTGTTTTGTTTTTCTGCATCCCCGCTTTTCCACAACCAACGTTTTCCGTTTCTGGGCACTTTATCACGGCAATAACAGGCTGGTCTATGTAAGTAGCCACAAACCACAAACATGCAATAACTCTTTATTTTAATATCACAGTTGACACAGTTATTATAAAACATACTTTTTCAAAAGATTTCCTGTTTTTTACTGTAAGAGCTGAAAATTGCTGACTTCCTGTGATGTTGCTGCTCACTTCAAGTGATGTAAATTCCAGCAGTCTCCAGAAAAAATAATAAATCGCAGTGTCACTTCTGTTGTGGCTTATCGTGTTGTTTTGTGGCTTGTTGTGTTGTGTTGTGGCTAATTGTGTTGTGTTGTGCCTAACTGTGTTGTGTCATGGCTAATTGTGTTGTGTTGTGGCTAATTTTGTTAGGTTGTGATTTATTGTGTTGCATTGTGGCTAATTGTGTTGTGGCTTATCGTGTTGTTTTGTGGCTTGTTGTGTTGTGTTGTGGCTAATTGTGTTGTGTTGTGCCTAACTGTGTTGTGTCATGGCTAATTGTGTTGTGTTGTGGCTAATTTTGTTAGGTTGTGATTTATTGTGTTGCATTGTGGCTAATTGTGTTGTGTTGTGGCTAATGTTGTTAGGTTGTGATTTATTGTGTTGCATTGTGGCTAATTGTGTTGTGTTGTGGCTAATGTTGTTAGGTTGTGATTTATTGTGTTGCATTGTGGCTAATTGTGTTGTGGCTAATATTGTTAGGTTGTGATTTATTGTGTTGTGTCATGGCTAACTGGGCTGTGTTGTGTGTTGTGGCTAATTGTGTATGTTGTGGCATATTGTGTTGTGTTGTAGCTAATTTTGTTGTGTTTTGGCTAATTCTGTTGTGTTGTGGGTAATTTTGTTGTGTTGTGGGTAATTGTGTATGTTGGGACTTATGGTGTTGTGTTGTGCCTTATTGTGTTGTCTTGTGGCTTATTGTGTTGTGTTGTAGCTAATTTTGTTGTGTTGTGGCTAATTGTGTTGTGTTGTGGGTAATTGTGTTGTGGCTAATTATGTTGTTTTATGGCATATTGTTTTGTGGCTTATTGTGTTGTGGCTAATTGTGTATGGTGTTGCGTATTGTGTTGTGTTGTAGCTAATTGTGTTATTTCGTGGCTCAATGTGTTGTGTTGTGGCTAATTGTGTTTTGTTGTGGTTTATTGTGTTATTTTGTGGCTAATTAAGTTGTGTTGTGGCTTTTTGTGTTGTGTTGTGGTTTTTTGTGTTGTGGCTAATTGTATATGTTGCTTATTGTTCTGTGTCGTGGCTTATATTTTGGCTTTTTGTGTTGTGTTGTGGCTTATTGCATTGTGTTGTGGCTAATTGTGTTGTGTTGTGGCTTATTGTGTTGTGTTGTGTTGTGTTGTGTTGTGTTGTGACTTTTGTTTTGCTGTGACACCTCTGGGCCACCGTACTCCAGTGACTCTTTAATAAAAAAGGCTAATGGCAAATCCAGCAACTTTTTCTGCTGTTATCTGAGACTTTTAGAGATGGATGTTAAAGCATGCATTGTTTTCTTCTTGTCAATGAACTGCAGGTGCTGTGACAGGTCATACCAGTACTAGTGCCAGTACTAGTACCAGCTCTGCACTGGTAAACATATTGATGCATATTAATGAATAAATGCAGATAAAAACATATAAAATCGTAAATATCCTGTAACATGTTGAAGGCTCTTATTGAGAGAACAACTGGAAATGACTTGCTAAAGAAAACCAACACCAGAACATGCAGCTGATGTCGTTGGAAAGGACTGGGGGACATGAGAGTCTTTAAATACATGAATTTTCATGAATATTCATCTTGTCCATCCCTTTAATAGTTTGGGAATTTTCGCTTTCTGATGAACTGGATCTGGGCTCCAATGTTTGCATATTCAGTGTTTTATGTGTGTGACAGCTGGCTGTGCATCCTTGCTGTGTTTTGTCAGATCTTGCTCTACATTTGTAAATGGGAAATTATTTCTCCAGGAGATCTTATGTCAGACTCTGGAAAACATATTCTTTTTATTCTTCTCTTGGCTTGAGATTTCAGCAGGCAAGAACATGAGCAGAGAAAATCATTTCCATTAATACCGTCCTGCAAAGTGCTGTTGCTTGCTGGTATGGCTGACTCCATCTTACAGCTCTTGCAGCTGATAATGAGCCTCACTTCAGCTTAGATGAAATGAAATTAATAAAAAACTTCCCCTGGCATCCTCCCTGCTGTCTGTTTTGCCAAAATGTGACACGACTTCCATAACAATCAGCGATGCCCTAATTATTTTTGGCAATCTAAACTTGCTCTGAAGGAGAGGCGACCAATGCGAAGCCTTTAGAAATTCCTTAACCTTGCTTTAAAGAGCCAATTATCTAACATATCTACCCGCGAAGCCCACCATTACACCATTTCTGTCACTTCTGTGGAGAGAAACCTATTTTACACAATTAATGAGGATTCTTTTCAGCTTGAACTTCAAAGTGTGTTGATTGTGTTGTCTGTGCGAGTCAGGATCTCCTGCATATGTGTCAGCGCACACCTTCTAACAACAAGGACCCACTTTTAAAGTCTTAAATTAGAACATCAAGCAGTGCTGGGAAAATACATGGGTGCTCTGTAATGCATACCTCTGTACAGACTGTGGCAGATCGTGTTGCACTGAGGAGCTGCAGGGGAATGAGACAGGTCACCTACCTATCACCCCTCATACTGGCACTTACCTCTGCAAATCTAAACGTGCTTACTTGGGAAGTCTGTGTTTGCAATTATCTCACATCTGTAAGAGTTTACTCAGGTTACTGAGGTGATTAGTCCGACTCCTCAGGTCTTATATGGATTCATTCCAGATGTCTCTCTCAACACATGCACATAAAACAGTCCTCCAAAACATGACACTAAATGTAGATGTATAAATCAGAACAGAAACATCGACTGTTTATCTAACATCCTGTTGATTCAGTAGCGGAGTGTTTGTGAGTAACATTACATTTACAGAGCTAAACTGGCCGCCTGGAAGCGTTTCTTATGGTCGTCTCAGAAACATAAGTCTCTATGTTTTTCTGTTGCAGTTAAGGCCGACTACTTGCTTTGTGCAGGAACACTCAGCTTGGATGCAAACATCACTTTGACCCGCTCAGTGAGAACCCCAGGAAATATTATTAATCTAACATCATTTTTTTCCCTGCAGACTTTTGCATAAATAATCTTAGCTTTTTGCTAAACAATTTTCTTCAGTTAGTTTATATCTGGTTGTTTAACACAGGTTGTTTCAATTCCATGGAAGAAGAACCATCAGGCGACTGTACAAGCTAAAAGTAAATTACATTATTCTTGATTCAGTACTAAAGCAAAGAATAACTGAGATTTGGTTACAAAACGTAGAATACATGACGAGAATCTGACAGCTTCATTTTGCACATAAATTAACTTTTTCCAAATGTATATAAAGACAAAAACGGATCAACAACTAAGACATGTATTTTTTACTTCTGCCTTGAAGTGATAAAAATATTGATTCCCCTTTGACATATGCAGAAATGAATTGCCCTCTTTTACAAAAGAGACATACAGTTAAAGAAAGAACTGCATCAAACTTAATCAAATGTGGCTGAATCAAGTCAAAGTGTGTTTTGAATGGAGCCGAACTGTTCCATTTAAAAATGAATCATCCCTGAATAACATCTGACCTTGTCTATATTATGTACTGGAACTTCATTTAATGGGAAAATAAAAAAGAAACACTAATTTCTCATTTTCTTTGAAGCTACATTAGCAAGGTCTTCCACAGTCTCCATACATAGACAGTGACTGCCTTAACCTCCTCTTCACAAGTTCTGTTTCCAGCCTCATGGCTGAAATCATATGCACATAAATGAACTACATCTTCACAACTAGCAGAGCTGCATGTATAATCCTGCTCTACAGAAAGCTGAGACATGTGAAATTTCTTCACAAGAGTCAAAATCAAGATATCTCTTCCTGTGCAAAAGAAAAATCACCTGGAAATCAGTTGAAAATGTAAATATTGTTTCCTGCTAAATGAAAACCACACTGGTTTCAGTGAAAAGCAGAGGATAGCAGCCCCGTTCATCCGGGAATGACTAAAGTAGTCCCAGGAATGAGAAAAATAGTCTTAGAATGGAGTAAAACAGTCCCAAGAAGGACCAAAACAGTCCTAGGAAGGAGTAAAGGAATGTCTGATGAGGAATTGTGCAAAAGTAGAAGGTAAAAAATGAAACTGAGCTTTTTTCCAGCTGTTAAATTGATGTATAATGTAGGTAAATATCTCAGGCAGCCATTGGCTGGTGATGATGATGATGATGGACACCTCTATCAACAGTCAGATTCAGGAGAATCCAGGGATAGTCCCCATGTCACCATAGAGACACCATAAAGAATGCAATAGGAAACTGTGTCCAAAGAAGGACCTTCATGATTTATAGGAGACACATTTGCAGAGTTTTTAGAGCTGAAATAAAATTTTCACCTCCTAACAGCAAAAGTAAGACATGATTGTGACAGCTGTCTTCCAGAGTTTCTGTCCCACCGAGACGAGAATGATGTCTTCCAGAGTTTCTGTCCCACAGAGACGAGACCGACGTCTTCCAGAGTTTCTGTCCCACCGAGACGAGACAGACGTCTTCCAGAGTTTCTGTCCCACAGAGACGAGACAGACGTCTTCCAGAGTTTCTGTCCCACAGAGACGAGACCGACGTCTTCCAGAGTTTCTGTCCCACCGAGACGAGACAGCTGTCTTCCAGAGTTTCTGTCCCACCGAGACGAGACAGATGTCTTCCAGAGTTTCTGTCCCACAGAGACGAGACAGACGTCTTCCAGAGTTTCTGTCCCACCGAGACGAGACAGCTGTCTTCCAGAGTTTCTGTCCCACCGAGACGAGACAGCTGTCTTCCAGAGTTTCTGTCCCACCGAGACGAGACAGATGTCTTCCAGAGTTTCTGTCCCACAGAGATGAGACAGACGTCTTCCAGAGTTTCTGTCCCACCGAGACGAGACAGCTGTCTTCCAGAGTTTCTGTCCCACCGAGACGAGACAGCTGTCTTCCAGAGTTTCTGTCCCACCGAGACGAGACAGATGTCTTCCAGAGTTTCTGTCCCACAGAGACGAGACAGACGTCTTCCAGAGTTTCTGTCCCACCGAGACGAGACAGCTGTCTTCCAGAGTTTCTGTCCCACCGAGACGAGACAGCTGTCTTCCAGAGTTTCTGTCCCATAGACGAGACAGACGTCTTCCAGAGTTTCTGTCCCACGGAGACGAGACAGACGTCTTCCAGAGTTTCTGTCCCACCGAGACGAGACAGACGTCTTCCAGAGTTTCTGTCCAACAGAGACGAGACAGACGTCTTCCAGAGTTTCTGTCCCACGGAGACGAGACAGACGTCTTCCAGAGTTTCTGTCCCACAGAGACGAGACAGACGTCTTCCAGAGTTTCTGTCCCACAGAGACGAGACAGATGTCTTCCAGAGTTTCTGTCCCACAGAGACGAGACCGACGTCTTCCAGAGTTTCTGTCCCACCGAGACGAGACAGACGTCTTCCAGAGTTTCTGTCCCACAAAGACGAGACAGCTGTCTTCCAGAGTTTCTGTCCCACCGAGACGAGACAGCTGTCTTCCAGAGTTTCTGTCCCACCGAGACGAGACAGATGTCTTCCAGAGTTTCTGTCCCACAGAGATGAGACAGACGTCTTCCAGAGTTTCTGTCCCACCGAGACGAGACAGCTGTCTTCCAGAGTTTCTGTCCCACCGAGACGAGACAGATGTCTTCCAGAGTTTCTGTCCCACAGAGACGAGACAGACGTCTTCCAGAGTTTCTGTCCCACAGAGACGAGACGGACGTCTTCCAGAGTTTCTGTCCCACAGAGACGAGACAGACGTCTTCCAGAGTTTCTGTCCCACCGAGACGAGACAGATGTCTTCCAGAGTTTCTGTCCCACAGAGACGAGACAGACGTCTTCCAGAGTTTCTGTCCCACAGAGACGAGACAGCTGTCTTCCAGAGTTTCTGTCCCACCGAGACGAGACAGACGTCTTCCAGAGTTTCTGTCCCACAGAGACGAGACCGACGTCTTCCAGAGTTTCTGTCCCACGGAGACGAGACAGACGTCTTCCAGAGTTTCTGTCCCACAGAGACGAGACAGACGTCTTCCAGAGTTTCTGTCCCACAGAGACGAGACAGACGTCTTCCAGAGTTTCTGTCCCACAGAGACGAGACCGACGTCTTCCAGAGTTTCTGTCCCACAGAGACGAGACCGACGTCTTCCAGAGTTTCTGTCCCACCGAGACGAGACTGACGTCTTCCAGAGTTTCTGTCCCACAGAGACGAGACCGACGTCTTCCAGAGTTTCTGTCCCACAGAGATGAGACAGATGTCTTCCAGAGTTTCTGTCCCACCGAGACGAGACTGACGTCTTCCAGAGTTTCTGTCCCACAGAGACGAGACAGACGTCTTCCAGAGTTTCTGTCCCACAGAGACGAGACAGACGTCTTCCAGAGTTTCTGTCCCACAGAGACGAGACAGACGTCTTCCAGAGTTTCTGTCCCACAGAGACGAGACTGACGTCTTCCAGAGTTTCTGTCCCACCGAGACGAGACAGACGTCTTCCAGAGTTTCTGTCCCACAGAGACGAGACTGACGTCTTCCAGAGTTTCTGTCCCACCGAGACGAGACAGACGTCTTCCAGAGTTTCTGTCCCACAGAGACGAGACAGACGTCTTCCAGAGTTTCTGTCCCACCGAGACGAGACAGACGTCTTCCAGAGTTTCTGTCCCACCGAGACGAGACAGACGTCTTCCAGAGTTTCTGTCCCACCGAGACGAGACAGACGTCTTCCAGAGTTTCTGTCCCACCGAGACGAGACAGACGTCTTCCAGAGTTTCTGTCCCACCGAGACGAGACAGACGTCTTCCAGAGTTTCTGTCCCACCGAGACGAGACAGACGTCTTCCAGAGTTTCTGTCCCACCGAGACGAGACAGACGTCTTCCAGAGTTTCTGTCCCACAGAGACGAGACAGACGTCTTCCAGAGTTTCTGTCCCACCGAGACGAGACTGACGTCTTCCAGAGTTTCTGTCCCACAGAGACGAGACAGACGTCTTCCAGAGTTTCTGTCCCACAGAGACGAGACAGACGTCTTCCAGAGTTTCTGTCCCACAGAGACGAGACAGACGTCTTCCAGAGTTTCTGTCCCACAGAGACGAGACTGACGTCTTCCAGAGTTTCTGTCCCACCGAGACGAGACAGACGTCTTCCAGAGTTTCTGTCCCACAGAGACGAGACAGACGTCTTCCAGAGTTTCTGTCCCACCGAGACGAGACAGACGTCTTCCAGAGTTTCTGTCCCACCGAGACGAGACAGACGTCTTCCAGAGTTTCTGTCCCACCGAGACGAGACAGACGTCTTCCAGAGTTTCTGTCCCACCGAGACGAGACAGACGTCTTCCAGAGTTTCTGTCCCACCGAGACGAGACAGACGTCTTCCAGAGTTTCTGTCCCACCGAGACGAGACAGACGTCTTCCAGAGTTTCTGTCCCACCATGACTGCAACCTTCAGAGTCTCTGCTTCCATATGACGCCTTGTTTGTGTGGAGAAACGACCAGAATCTGTGAAGTGGACGGGGACGTTGACGTACCTTGTTTGCGTTCACATTTAGCTGTTTGTGATTTGAACTGTGTTTGGTTTGGATGACGATGTGTGGTGGAGTCTGTTAGTCGAGTTTCTCCCCGAGTGTCTCTCAGGACTGCTGCTTCCTGGTGTCTGCAAACATCTTTTGTACTGTGTGTGTCTCACACTGCTTCCTTTACAGAGGGCCATGGTGAAGAGAGCTTAATAACATCTGAGCTTACAATAGGATGACATTGGAAAGTTAGAAATCCTCATTTTATTGTTAAATTGCTCACAGGCGTGTGTGTGATATGTTATTGTGTGGTTTGAAAGCTCCTAGTGCACATCATAGATGTCAGTGCGGAGGAAAAGATGTTGGCTCTTTTTCATTTTGACAAGAGGTGAAGCTGGAGAGTTAACTTCAGCACCTGACTAAGTAAAAATACTTTATTAATTATCAGATGAGGATTCATATCTGCATTACCTCTCTTAAGAGTCAGTTGTACTAATCTCCATCCATCTTCATATGAATAGCCAGTACAGCCACTGGACCAGACATGATGCCCAGACTGGGAACACCTGAGCCAACGCTTCCCTCTGTTGCAACCATTTAACAGTTTCTGCTGTAATTTTTAACAAATTAACTAATACAAAGTTTCTTTTACAGACATATTCAAACCTTCAGCTGCATTTCAGAACTGTTATGATTACCGTGTTTTGCAAAGTGGCAGGGATTTATGGAACATGCAACAAACCTGAACAAACTTTCACTCTTTTTGACTTTTCTGCGCATTGCTTCAAAAGGTCAGCTTTATCAAAATCTCACTTTGTCAATGGGAAATTATTGCCTGATAGAAAAACTTCTGTCTGAATGACTTAAAGCAGCATTTCATGACAGAACTATCCCTAAATATAAAGAGAGAAAACCTGCAACAACGCACAACATTAAACTCATCGCAACCGTTTTCATTAAGTGAATATTATGGGCTATGAATATTAATAAAGAACCATGCAAATGAGATGCTGCAGATGCATTTCATGCATCACAATTCTCCTTTTTACCTTTTTTTAGGTCACAATTTCCAGATGAGCCCTTCTCTCCTTTGAGGCTAAAATCATTTCTAGGCCCATAAGCAGGCTGCCTTGCGCCTGCTTGACTTTTGTCATCTGTGTGATGTTGTCATCAGCTTAGCCAAGATGCTGGGAATTACTGGGAATTTTGAAAGCATGCGGCAGCTTTAAACTAGCACTAAGTCATCCTCTGGGCTTATCATACCTTTCACTTTTCAAAGCGACACCACCTCAACGGTTTACTCGCTGTGTCAAACTCTTTTGGCTTCAGATGCAGGAAGTATTTGACTTTCTGCATTTGATCTGAAATAAAAACGCACACACACACAAACATACTTATATATCTATATAAATACAGAAGTGTGAAGAACAGTATATATGCATGAGCGACGTGTCCCAGCTCAGTAAACCAACACAGAATCAATCAAAGTAAGCAGTGGAGGCGGCTGCCTATCTCACTGATAGCTGCAGGGCCAGAGTTGTGTAGCCGGACTAAAACAACACCTAAAGGCTGATCTGTTTTCCTGTTTGGAAGTAATATGAGTTCCTACATACCATCTTGTGATTTAAATCAAGGTCATTAACTGTGATGTGTTGGAGGATGCAGAAATTGGGACATTAATCCTGAGGAAACAGTTATCTGCCTGAAGAAGTGTGATCTGAATGCAATGAGACTGGATAGCGGTGGATGAAAAATGTGACAAGAAGTCTATGTCACCAGACATTATCTTCCACAACTTTTGCACATAACTCGTGAACTATTCAAGATGTCACCAGGGAGGAAAATCTAACACCGCACCTCACGTTCCCATGAGCCTCATTTTCTCTGCATTGCTGAAATTCTCTTTCTGTTTTGGGCCAATTTTTCAAGAGGAGAGACATCAACAACAGGCTTTTACTTGCATCTTAGATAACAGTATCACTGAGGCGTGAAGGCACTGAGGCAGGCTTGTATAGGAGTGACCATTATTTCTAATTTGCTCTGTTTTATCTCATGTGTTGGAGACAACCACCATGTGTCCAAATCCATTCATTCTTTAATTTGCTGTTGATGCATCAAAACTTCCTCCATGTGCAAACAGCATCTGCATGAATTTACTGCTTCGCGAAATCTAAACAGGTCAAATCTAAACAGAATTACACCTCCATTTTGACTCGCCGTGACCAAAGCTAAAATGTCTGCACCATGTTAGAGGTCATGTAAATATGAAGGAGAAAATAATACAACTGAAATGACTGTACTTTATCTGGTCTGTATCTACATAAACAAACAGGCACTGCTGCTGTAATTATATTAAACACTTCATATTAAGCCCTATATCATATATAAAACTTATAGAACAGCTGTTGGGCTGACTGAAGTATGAAACACTTTTCCTTTGAAACAAAACCTTCTCCAGTGTTGTTGCATAAAAGGCAGCAGCCAAAACCAGGCTAGATCCGTGGTTCTCATCCTTTTTTGCAACCATGATTGTATCCATGTCCAGTAATCTCTCAGCCAAGAAAGCCCGTGTCAGTTTACTTTTTACGTCACCTGCTAACATTTAGCTGTGCTTGCTAGCATGCTCTATAGCCATTAGCATTCAGCAACTCCCATAGTAGCTAGTGTGACTTTAAAGATTGTCTGTTTGATGTTCTAATACACAGATTTTTGCACTTTAGGAGAGGAATAAAGTAAAGAATACCTGCTGAATAAAATATGCAAACTTACTGCTTTAGCTGTGCTTGCTAGCATGCTACACAACCATTAGCATTCAGCAGCTCCCATAGTAGCTAGTGTGACTTTAACCATTTTCCATCGAAAACACTAATTCTTGCACTGTTTTGGAAGAAAAAAGTAATGAAATACTTACTAAATAAAATATGTGAACATACTGTTTTAGCACAGCAGTTAGTGTCAAACAACTCTTATTAAATTAGCAGCCAAAGCTTGTTTAACTGTAACTTATCCCTCCATTTAAAGTTCTTAAGCCACTCTTGTACATATCTTAACTTTGGTGCTGTTTGACAGATTCTGGCACTTTAATCTTAAAGTTGGTATTTTTAACTCTTAACTAAAGCACACGTTCTGGACTGCTGTAAAAACACTAAAATCATTTGATTTTATGTTTTATAACAGTGATTCTAGAAATAGTTCTCGTCTTTGTATTTAAACTAATTTGACTTTGTGTGTTTGACAGCATCTATCCTTTTCTTGCAGGAGTATTTAATTTCATGGCTGCTGACCATGTACTGATACTTTCCTGGACACATTTTGTGCTTTTAAATTCCATGCCAATGATTTCTTTTTTTCTAGGTTAGAGACCCAGATTACATCTGTGAGTATAAAATGAGATTTCTTTCCACATCAAACTTAAATTGTGACCAAAGGAGATTAGTTAAACTAAACCTAATCTAATATCAGCTTTGCTCTCTGAGGTAATTTGCATATTCTGTGGCTGTAAGATAGGATAATTCATCTCTTACACGTTCACAGATGGGATCATGGAGGATCATCTGATGCATCCGTATATTTTGATTTTCCTTTTTTTTCTGGCATTAAGTAGCTTTTGATAAAGTCTTAATTTCCTTACTACATCATTATTAACTTTTGATACCAATGTGCCATCTGGCAAATGTTAAAGCACAAGTAGATAAGAATTCATAATGAATATGGTTGACTCTATGACAGATTGTAATAAAAGAGAGGGGCAGTGACAATTATCGCAGAGACTGAGCATGAGGGCATTTCACAATGTGGCAGGCCTGCACTTGCTAATTGCAAAGCTGCTCGTACATTTCCACTATCTCACCGACCATCAGAATTCCAAATATGCAATCATATCCTTTTTTTTATGCTATGTTTCACCTCTGAAACCCTACTCTCCTCCATAAGTCTGATTGTGTATTTAAATGGATTTCATTTGGCAGTTAAATAGAGTTCAGCGCTATATAACAGTGGACCTATAACACTTTTCCACCTACACATGGTGAGAATGAATCCAAATCGTTCTATTTCACAGCCGTGTCAACTCCTCCCCAGCACCACCTGTCATCAGGATATTTTGCAGCAGTATCACAGGAAACACTTTGGAGATTGTGTGAGCTGTGTGCTTTCATCAGTGTCCCTTAATTAAATCTACCTTTCCCCAGGCTCTTCCATGATCTCTGCAAATAAAATACAGAGTAAACACACCTAATTAAAGGAGTTAAAACAGCCCAACCAGGTTCTGCCTCAATGTCAGCGTCTGGCATATCTGTTGAAGCTCTGCACCCTGCTGTAATTTCTCCACGGCTCACAGTCAACGCAGGCAAAAATCATGTGTCATTAGTAAATTACACAGGTGCCAGAAAGAGTTTATCGTCTTGAGAATGAAAAGCTTCATAATAACCTAAGGAGGTGCTTCTAAAATGGTCCTATCTTCTAAGCTAAATGAACACACCACACTGATATGAGATTATCCAGCTTTAGAGCAGACGCTGTTGCCCTGAGGCCTGCAGCCAGTTTATGATGCACTATTTTCCTCTTATCTTTTTCAACCTCAACAAGCACAAGTACAAGGAGACAGAAATTTTGTATAGTTGGATTTTGTATAGGGTGGATGTGCTGCTATTTTTACTTGCAGAAACAAAATCTCTGAGACATACTGACAGAAGTGGAGCTGCGTGCAGCGTTCCAGGTGGAAACATGAAAGATTCTGGTACCATCAAGAGGTACGCTGCGACAGGAAACACATTTCAAATGTGTAAGTTTGAACAGAACTGAGGGAAACCGAAAACATGTCCAAAAATTGCAACAGCTGTTTTTACACAGAAATACATAATGATGGATCAATGAGACAAAAAGAACATTTTTACCATTTTGTTTCTCCTTTGTGTTGTGAAAGGAAGCTTTCACGTGACATGAGGGCAAACCTTCACCATGTCATTTCCCATAAACATGCAAATAAACATTTTCACACACAACCATCTCTAGTGTTTCCAAAGAAGGTCTGAAGAAGAGAAAATATCCAGCGAGCAGCAGTTGTCTGGACCAGAATGTCTGCTTGATGTCAGAGGAGAGTGGACAGACTGGTTTGAGACCAACAGGAAGTCCAGTAAGCACTGGTTCCAACCAAGTTCTGAACACACAACACGTCCAGCCTGGAAGCAGATGTTCTCCAGCAGCAGAAGACCACAGCGGGTTCCCTCCTGTCAGTAAGAACAGGAAACTGAGGCTACAATTCACACAGACTCACCAGAACTGGACAATAGAAGATGGAGAAACATTGCTGGTCTGATGAGTCTCCAGTTCAGCTCCACATTCACATGGTAGGATCAGAATCTGCTGGAAACATCATGACAACATGGATCCATCCTGCCGTCAGGATCACCGCTTCAGGCTGCTGCTGGTGGAATGATGGGGGGAGGTTTTCTGGTCCCACGTTGGTCCCCTTAGTACCAACATGACATGGTTTAACCTCCACAGCCTACCTGAGTCCTGCTGCTGACCATGTCCATCCCTTTCTGAGCACAGTGTAGCATCTTCTGATGGAAACTTCCAGCAGGATGATGCACCATGTCACAAAGCTCACATCATCTCCACCATGACGATGAGTTCACTGTCCTCCAACGGCTCCACAGTCACCAGATCTACATCCAGCAGAGCAGCTTTGGGATGTGGAGGAACATGAGATTCTCATCATGATGATGTGGAACGGGAGATTCTCATGGTGATGAGGTGGAACGGGAGATTCTCATGGTGATGAGGTGGAACGGGAGATTCTCATGGTGATGAGGTGGAACGGGAGATTCTCATGGTGATGAGGTGGAACGGGAGATTCTCATCATGATGAGGTGGAACGGGAGATTCTCATCATGATGAGGTGGAACGGGAGATTCTCATGGTGATGAGGTGGAACGGGAGATTCTCAACATGATGAGGTGGAACGGGAGATTCTCATCATGATGAGGTGGAACGGGAGATTCTCATCGTGATGTGGTGGAACGGGAGATTCTCAACATGATGAGGTGGAACGGGAGATTCTCATCATGATGAGGTGGAACGGGAGATTCTCATCATGATGAGGTGGAACGGGAGATTCTCATCATGATGAGGTGGAACGGGAGATTCTCATGGTGATGAGGTGGAACGGGAGATTCTCATCATGATGAGGTGGAACGGGAGATTCTCATGGTGATGAGGTGGAATGGGAGATTCTCATCATGATGAGGTGGAACGGGAGATTCTCAACATGATGAGGTGGAACGGGAGATTCTCATCATGATGAGGTGGAACGGGAGATTCTCATCATGATGAGGTGGAACGGGAGATTCTCATCATGATGAGGTGGAACGGGAGATTCTCATCATGATGAGGTGGAACGGGAGATTCTCAACATGATGAGGTGGAATGGGAGATTCTCATCATGATGAGGTGGAACGGGAGATTCTCATCATGATGAGGTGGAACGGGAGATTCTCATGGTGATGAGGTGGAACGGGAGATTCTCAACATGATGAGGTGGAACGGGAGATTCTCATCATGATGAGGTGGAACGGGAGATTCTCATCGTGATGTGGTGGAACGGGAGATTCTCAACATGATGAGGTGGAACGGGAGATTCTCATCATGATGAGGTGGAACGGGAGATTCTCATCATGATGAGGTGGAACGGGAGATTCTCATCATGATGAGGTGGAACGGGAGATTCTCATGGTGATGAGGTGGAACGGGAGATTCTCATCATGATGAGGTGGAACGGGAGATTCTCATGGTGATGAGGTGGAATGGGAGATTCTCATCATGATGAGGTGGAACGGGAGATTCTCAACATGATGAGGTGGAACGGGAGATTCTCATCATGATGAGGTGGAACGGGAGATTCTCATCATGATGAGGTGGAACGGGAGATTCTCAACATGATGAGGTGGAACGGGAGATTCTCATGGTGATGAGGTGGAACGGGAGATTCTCATCATGATGAGGTGGAACGGGAGATTCTCATGGTGATGAGGTGGAACGGGAGATTCTCATCATGATGAGGTGGAACGGGAGATTCTCAACATGATGAGGTGGAACGGGAGATTCTCAACATGATGAGGTGGAACGGGAGATTCTCATGGTGATGAGGTGGAACGGGAGATTCTCATCATGATGAGGTGGAACGGGAGATTCTCATCATGATGAGGTGGAACGGGAGATTCTCATGGTGATGAGGTGGAACAGGAGATTCTCATGGTGATGAGGTGGAACAGGAGATTCTCATGGTGATGAGGTGGAACGGGAGATTCTCATCACGATGAGATGGAACTGTATGATGCTACATGTTAATGTGGAGCAAAATCTCTGAGGAATGTTTCTATTTTGTTGAATTTATTAATTAAATGAAAGCATCAGAATCAAAGCAATTCTGATGGAAAAATGGGTCGAACATGGTACTAGAAGGTGGAACATATAAAGCAGACAGTTATGGGAGGCCTTAGTGCTAACCACTACACCACCGTGCAGTCCTGCTTTTCAGTCATTTTTTTTTTATACATTTAGTTTCAGAATAGTATCATTCTATTACTTTGAGCAGTATCTAAAATATATCAAAAATATTGTCAATATAATAATATATAATATAATATAATATAATATAATATAATATAATATAATATAATATAATATAATATAATATAATATAATATAAATTAATAATATTAATTCAAAATCTACTCATGCCAAAACTGTCATCTCTGAATCTGTTTAATTCTAGAGCGTCAAAGAATAATTAGTGATGAGAGATAAAAGAAATCAGCAAATACTTTAATTTTTTCTTTTATTTGTAAAATATTTGCAGCAGATATTTTCCTTTTTTATTTAAGTCATGTGAAACAAGAGTTGCAACAAAAAATGCATGAGTTTGTAATCCCAGTGTTTACTGGTTCCATTGTTTATCTGCATGTTTACAGTATTGTTTTGCTTTAGAGAATCAGGGGAACTTTCCGCTGCTGTTAGGAAGGCATCTAGTCACACGAGGAACAGTTACTGTCCTGTTTTAGGAATCAGGCCTGCACCACTAATTACTATTCTGAGTTCCAGTTTATGGTTACTAAGCTGCCTCCTGTAAAAATAAGAGTTTCACCGAGTTCTTTAACATGTTTGTCAGTCTGTTGCACTCCCACTTGTAAAGCCTGCAGTGTGGGACTGTCTCTGCAGGAGTTATCGGAGTTAATGAGAGCAGCATGACAACGTGAGACTACCTGAAGCCTGAGGGCCTGTCGGGGAGTGAGTAAACCATTAGCCATAGCTGCAGGCTAAATGGCTCCTGAGAAGCGGAGAGTTCTGCAACACCTCTTCCCCACCGAGTCTCAGTGCAAAGGCTGAAACTGTGACGGTATTTGCTGCCATTGCTCATTTCTAATGGTGTTTACTGTCAGAAACCTGAATCCTCGTCTGGTCAAAACAAGCCAAAACACACTGACATACAGTAATCCCTGCAACCAGCTCACATGCAATGTGAGTTTTTGCAAAGCCACTGAGAATTGATACGGACAAGAGTAATGGGCCTCTCCACTTGTAACATGACTCTGCCTTTAGAAGGGAGGTCTGGGGTTAGTTGGGTGGGCCCAGCATCAGTCCTCCCAGTTGGACTCGGCTATTCTGCAGCTCTTTGTCTTTATGTGATGGGCCAAACAGATAAATCCTCTTAGCTTTCCAGTTTTTTTGCAAACAGGCACAGAAAAATGATAGCCCTGAGAGATGATATTTAGCATCATATGATGGAAAAGAAAGATAATTCTCCTGAAAGGCTTTTCTGCAAGCCGTGCAGGTATTTACAGTCACATGCATGGTAAACGCTGTGAAAAGGGTGAGCAATTAAAAGGTAACACAGTCCAACACACGTGGTTGCAAACAGATGGGTTTGTTTTAGTCCTCCTGTATTTCTCACATCTGTTGATGGAGTGCTGTGAGCTTCTGTAGCAGGTCATGTCTGGACTAATAAAATGACATGTGGCTTTAAATCTGCGCTTAGCGCACGTGTTGCTTAGAAATGATGGTAATGATGCTGTACGACATCGCCTCGGTAGGAGAATGAGAATAGATGTGTAAACAATTAAAAAAAAACACAAATATTTTAGATAATTATATATGTATATATATATATACATATATATATATATATATATATATATATATATATATATATATATATATATATGTATGTATGTATATATATATATATGTATGTATATATATATGTATGTATATATATATATATATATATATATATATATATATATATATATATATATATATATATATATAAAAATATATATATATATATATATATATATATATATATATATATATATATATATATATATATATATATATATATATATATGTAATATGTGTATGTATGCATATATTTACACACATGTATGTATTTAGATATACATATGTAGATATGTATACATAATTTTTTTTTTGCCTTATTTTGCAAAAAAAAGAAAGATTAACAGAAGGAATATATATTTTTAATAAGGCTTGATTTAATATTTTTTCATTTGGCTGAACATGTTAGAAATAGATGGTAAATTTAATACACTAATATTTGTTAATATTAATATTATTAGTCAGGTACGGTACGTTGTTTGGTTTTAGGCTGATGGTTTGGTGAATTCTATGTACAGAAAAAAATGTAAAACATAAAACTGCTTTACTTTGGGGTAAACAGAAACATGTTTAATGACAATTAAAATAAAATTAAAAAATGAAAAAGAAAACTGCTTGCAATAAGTTCTCCAATAAAATATTCATAAATATGTGAAAACACAAAGCATAAAGAGAGATTCACCTCCTGTGTTTTAATGGAGAGTATCTACACATACACATGTCTAATGGGAGGGAGGGATGTTTCAGGTGAAAAATGAAGATAATTCACTCAAATTTGTACAAATAATTAATTTAATCTACAGTTCCATATTTACTTTTAAAAGGAAAACCTTCATTGCATGGATGCTGTAGAAGAAGTAACATATAACATGTTGAAGACAATGACATGTCTGCTGATTAAAACAATGTTTGACATTTTTAGACAAAATCTATTCTGTATATATATATATATATATATATATATATATATATATATATATATATATATATATATATATATATATATATATATATATATATATATATATATATATATACAGAATAGAAATACATTTTTTTTTTAGCCCACTCTAGTTTTACAGAGTTTCATCTCCTTTTGATACCTCCTAACTAAAGCAACAGTTTCCAGCTCCGGTCCTTGGGGACCAGAGTCCAACAGGCTTTCCATGTTTCCCTGCTCCAACACACCTGACTCTCATTAATGAGTCATTGTGCAGAACTTTATTACATCCAGTTATTGTGGATCTGGTATGTTGGAGCAGAAAACATGGAATCCCTGTGGAACAGTGGTGTTTGTGGACTGACTTTAACACACGTACATTTAAAAAAAAAAAAAAAAAAAAAGGGGGGGGGAACACATTTCTCCACACTGTAAAACTGTAGAAAATATAAAAATATAAGATAAATATAAATATGTAAATATAAGAAAGTTCTTTCTTGTGACTCTAAAACAGACACAGTTTAAACACTTCAGAGGAAAATAAAAACCTTCCCACTTGCCGTAGTGATTTTCTGGTTTGAGCACGGTTTTAACACGTGAAGAGGGCGGGGCTTACAGTGGGAACAGATCGCCAACACAGCTTGGCACGAGACCGGCAGACCAAAGAACTGCAGTCTGTTGCCTTCAAAAAGGCCCAAAGTCCAAATAATCCAGCATAGATGAATCCACTTGAAGGCTCATGTGTGTGATGGATACATGTATAACTGGAGGTAAAAATCTACCACCTCCTCAATGGGAGCCGCATGTATGATGGCGTCGCCATTTTCATGATAATAAATGTTTCACAAAGGTTGAAACTTTTTTCACATCTTGAATCTGCTCAGGTTAAGAAGACCAGTGGATCCAAATGCTCGGAGGTCGTCTGAGCACATCTCAGCTCCTCTAAACCACATGAAACGATTCCAGACGCCGAGGTGATTTATGACATCAGCGGTGAGCGGTGGAGACCAGCACAAAGGGAGATTGTATGAAGATTACAGTGATGAAATAGTCAAATTTATTATCTTGACAGCTGGATATTCCAATTTCTTCGCCGCTGAGCCATGTAGATTTTCAAGAGTGCAAACACGTTAGAGTACTTCTTCAGAGTCAATTAAATCAGATACTAGTTAAATTACCATTTTTATTAACCTACAAGTTCATATTTTGAAATTTTAATCACTATTGGAAAGACTATTAGAAAAGCTTTTCCATGAAGACAGAAGGAAGGGTCATGCAGAGAGCAGCTGAATTAATCACAATGGCTCTTCAAATCTACCTTTCAGTTCACTTTAAAGCTGGCTCTGTGATTTACATGTGCATGGAGAATTATCTGTGTTAGCTACAGGGGAGATTAGGAGTTGCACGAGGCCGCGCCCACCTCCACAAACCCCGAGCGTCACACAAGAAAGGTACAGTCGGATTATTCAAATGAAGGCTGGAGGTTGTTTCAACAGGACCATTTACGACCCAAAGTTCAACTACTGTCAATAACATGCCACAAATCATCTGTACCTGTGGAGTGTGGCCTCCCTCCTCCGCCGTGTGTGGTGCCAGCCAGCCTCTGGAGTGTGGACAGTAAATAATATACCAAGAGAACATTAACCTTTAGTTGTGGTGTTAAGATGGAACTGCAATTAACAAGAGTAAATAGTCCTTGTGATTACTTTTGGCTGACCTTTATCTCGTACATAACCTAATTAAATGGGCCATCCGAAACATAAAACCTCAGCTAATCAAGAGCGGGAACCCACATTATTTCCATCCACTCATGCAATCCCTCCCAACTGTTAAAAAAATGCTTTTTGAAAAGAAATAACTTGTCACACTTTTAAATTAATCATCATAAGCATGACGAGGATTGTTTGGTGGAAAAGGTTGAAAGTGGGAGTGTTGCCTTCAAAATGGCTGAAAGAATCCTTTCCAATCCAGAGCATTTTTAAAACAGCATAGTCAACCCAAGTGCTATCCACAATCCCCGGCTGCAACACAACCAATACAAACACCACGCTAAAGAGTAAAATAATAGACTATAAAACATTAAAAGTAACATTAACACAAAAAAACCAATAAAACAGGATCAATTAAAACAAGAAATCAACAACTCAAGCTGTGTTAAAGTCAGAAACAGAAAGAGATCCAGCCTGTCTGAGGTGCAGCGGCACTGAGTTCCAGAGTTCTGGACCAACAATGGACCAAATTTGTTATCAATCAAACGAATCAATCATTGAGCAATTTAACACCCACAACTCAAAGCCCCAACCCGCCCCCTCCTCCTCATCCACACATAAAAACATAAAACTAAAAGATCCATTCCGAATGACAAAACACTGAAACCAAAGGACTGTGATAGTGATGATGATACTGGTGGGATAGGCTCCAGCTTCCCCGCAACCCTTCATTGGATTAAGCGGTTAGGATGATGAATGAATGAAACCAAAGGACAAAATAAAACAAAACATAAATATATCCCAAAATAAATCTGCATTTCCTCGCAAGAAAACACTGAAAATATTTTCTTTTTCTAAAATAAACTTTTAATTTATTTTACAACAATATTAACAAAATAAAAATCAATAAAAATGATTTTATTATTTCAGAATAAAATGAAACTTATGTACTTTTCAAACTTTTATTTAAAGAAATGATTTTGGATATTTTTCAGGGAGCAATGCAACTTATTCCCCCAAACCTGGTCCTCCAAGCCCTCATCCTGCAGGTACCAGTTGTTTCCCTGCTACAACACACTTGAAATGAAATAGCTCTCTCCAATAATCTGCTACTGTGCCATGAATCTGAGTCAGGTGTGTTGAAGCAGAGCTACATTGAAAGTCTGCAGGACAGCGAGCCTTGAGGACTGGACTTTGGGATTCCTGGCTTGTTCCATGACGTGTTCCTGTGTAAGACGGTGCTCTGCGGTACCGTGTCATCTCTGCATATGGACTACATGACTCAGCACCAATACTGACATGGGACAGTTTAAATAGAAACCTTGAGGCTGAGCTTCGATGCATATCGGATAAAACGAAGCAGGAAACATGTCATTCAGCCTTTCTTCAGCTTTTAACCACGACAACGCTTCGTTAATACAATCAATAAATGAACTAAGTTAATAGCACAGAGTTTCCATGCAGCTTCATTCTGCACTGAATAAAGTTCCATCAGGACTTTTTTTTAAACACATAATATAACAGAAAAGTAGTGAAAATGAGACAAAAATCCTGTTTAAGAGACCCGACTGAGCGATCAGTTGTAAACTTGTAATACTGGACGCCACTCTTCCCATCGCCGTCAGAAATCTGCTGATATGATGAGACATTCCATGAGAGGAAACACACAAAAGCACAACTTCAAGCTGATCAGCTTTTCTTTTACAGCTCTTTGTCTCAGAGAGTTTAGAAACATTTGGTGTCGGTGAATCAACAGGATACATTAACGTTGATTTAATACCAGAAATTCAGGAGAGCAGAAGGCCTGAGCAGATGCCTTGAGGAACTAGTTAGTTTGTTCTTTTAAACTGCTTAGTCCAGTTCAGGCTGGTGGGAAGCTGGAGTCTATCCCAGCAGCGATCAGGTGAGACGCAGATACACCTGGACAGGTCGGCAGGTCACCTCGAGGAACTTCACATTCTAATTTCTTTAAACCTGAAAAAACTGCTGTTTATTAAAATAACTGTGCTATTTCGTGCACAAACAACCTCCTTATTTGCTATATCATAAATAGAGGTGTATAAAGTAGAAGTAGAAGTAAAGTAGAACTCCTGCCATGTCTTTGGATCTACCTGTGCATGTAGAACAGGTGTTTTCACCACCTTGCAGTGAAGCTGAGCTAATAAATCAGCTGGTTAGCAACTGGTTGGACCGACTGCCAGACAAGACTTCTACTTTATGGAATATGCACCTCTGATTATAATCTAAAGCAATTTTTTTATGTTTAATGAGGTAAACTCAGCTCTTAAACTTGTTCCTGCAGCAGGATGACTTCCTTCCATGAATTACCAGCCTGTTCAGTGGCTTCTAGTCTGTTCAGGTTCACATAAACATGATAAATAAATGTCTTGGTAAAGATATCAACGTATCTTTTCATATATTTAGGGTTTCACTTAGTTTAGTTTTTTTAATACAAATTAAACCAAGCGTGAGATTTATGAAACCAGTATAGTGTTAATGTTTGAATAGAACCCAGTCTGCACTGGAAACATTGGGCTCTGCTTCAGATGTGCTGGCAGCTTCAATCTGAGCTTCATTAGAGTCAGAAAAACTTCAGTTTGGTTCCAGTTTAGCTGGAAAAAAGTTTTGTGGAGTCCATGTTTTCATGTCAGATATGCAATTAAAAAGAAACCAGTATGACTGGCATCATGAGGAGACACAGATGAGGAAGCTGGTACTGTCACATAGCAGTACTGAGCAAACTGGGAACCACCGACGGCATATTTTCAGTGTTAGTCAGTTTTAAACAGAACGACGGGGTTGAGTTCCAGTACCGTCCCTTTCAAGCACAGAGACCATTCTTCTTTCCATACCTTAAACCAGAGGATGGATCCTCGCTCCGCTTCCTGTCGAAGCCAGAAAATGTCTCAAAAAGTGAAAGTGGTAGATCTGAGTACAGGTCAGCAGCTGCTCCCATCATAGCTGGTTCCAGATCTACAAAACAGAACCATTTCTCAGACCAGCGAAACTTTTCTTCCCTTTTATTTCCCAGTTACAATGTGACTCAGAGTCGGCTGGGGTTTGTGTGGGACCATCTAACCAACATTCCTGGTAACTGGGATAAACAGTGATGTCATGGCAGGATCAACTGCAAACATGAAAATAATGTTTCCTTTCGGCTGTAAACCAAATCAGTAGCCGTTTCTAAATACGTACTTTTAAATGCCAACAGTCTGCGTGTGCAGCATCATAAAGTGGAGATAATAACATTTAAGTGGTGAAATAATATTATGCTGAGGCCGGTATAAAGATATTATTTAAGAGTTATGGGAGGAAAGTGCTGTATTTGTTGAGCCGTATGAAATTTCTGCTTCTGCGGCAGAATTTCAGCCAAACATTTTCATTATGGTTTGCAGTTCCACGTGTATAATATTACCTGCTAATGCGAACTCTGCACATTGTCAAGCAGAATTGTTTCTCAACAGTCTCTGAGATGGACAGTTGGATTTATCTGAGCTCTTAGCGCAGTCGTATTGGATTTGGTTTCATTATGTTTTGCAGGTTGGAATTGGTTTAAATAGGCCAAAGGAAATTGACTCCATTTAATCTGAGCATTGAAATGTAGACCGTGTAATCAGTTCTCGTTCACATGTGGGCCAAGATAAGACTGGTTTTATTTGTGTGTAAATCTATCCTGAGAGGCCTCATTCATGGCTGTGGCCATAGTAAGCCATGCCTCCAAGCAATAGCAGCGTTTCTGTGTGTGTGTGTGTGTGTGAGAGGGGGACATAACTGGTCCTACACTTGGGTCCCCACCCTCTGCCTCGGGATCCTTGTGTAATTGAGAGATGATCTGGGCGCTGCACACAAAGCGTGGCCACACCGCCTCAGGAGGCGAGCGCAATAATCTCTGTAACAAGGCGAGGAAGCGTCTCATGGTGGAAACAAGGAACGAAGCGGGAATCGTTTCACTATTAAGTGCATTGTTTAATTAGAGAAGAAAGTCAGATGAGGTTACCTTCAAGCAACGTTAGAACATATATAATGTGTTCTTTACGTCCCTAAAACCAGTAGAAACCTGAACTGGGAGCTTGTTCTTTCAGGGAAAGTAATACGTGGATGTGTTGATAATCATCCGTTTCTGTTCCTCCACCTTCATGGTGGCACGAAGCATTGAGAAGAAAACTTGATTGCAAGTTGTCAACCACGAAATATTCCCTTTAATTACAGCCTCTTTGTGGATATTTGTGCATACAAATGGCTCATTTCAAGAGTGGATGAGAAGGAGTTCATTTGAAAAACTACAACAAAACCATTTGTTTCCAACAAAACAGCACTTGCTGTGTGACAGACGGCGCTTCAGTCTTATGAATAATTCTCAAATTCTAAACAATCAGGTTTTAAAGATATCGTAAATCTGCTCTAAATGGCCTCGTTCATTACACGCCAGCGATGGGAGGGATACTAATAAAGTCTTACGTCTGAAATTGTCACTGACTGGGAGATGTTGGGCGCTGAGCTGATGTATGGTGCGCCTGACTGTACGGTGATGGAAATGTCGCCGCGGCCTCGTTAGCATTCTGCTGTAACCCTCGGGCTGCGGTGTCAGATTCTTTCAGAATTTACAGCTCAGTTTGGGACCACAGATCCTGCGCATCATGGCCATGGGGACCCCGATAACGAAGACAGCGATCGGAACAACTGAGGTCTGCTGGGAAGAAAAATGTTGATTGATCAACATGTACAAATGTGAAAGGTTAGCTGCGGTCAAAAGCAGCATTAAGACGATGAAAACAAGAAACTCTGACACACTACTGTTACGCTGCACACAGGAACAGCAATTCAGTTCAATTCAACTTTATTTATATAGCGTCAAATCACGGCAATGCCATCTCAAGATGCTTTACAGACAGAGAATAAAACATAATGAAAGCCAATTCATAACAGCCTATATAAGGAAACCAACAGATTGAGTTGCAAGTCCAACTTAATCTCCCATCCTGAGCAAGCACACTGGCGACAGTGGGAAGGAAAAAACTCCCTTTTAACAGGAAGGAAACCTCCGGTTAAAAGGGAAACAGCAGCAGATATAAAAAAAAAAAAATTACAAGATTTTAACATTAATAATAACAAAGCTTGTTGGGTTTATGGAATATCTGTGGGATAACGGAGCACTGGGATGAACTGGAATGTATCACAGTGTTGTTGGTGACAATGTTTGGTTGCTGTTATGAAACACATCCTGGTGAAGAACTGCTGTTTTATTAGAATTTCCAGCATTTTTTCCATTTTTATTTTACAGTCACTTTTAATGTTCTCATGTGATCTGGTCCCAGACTGAAACAAAGTTCGGCCCACTTACGCCCCCCCCCCCTGCAGGTTGGGTTAGGGTAAGATGAGGCCCATGAGGAACCACCATCATTTATGTCCCACTCTTCTCCTCATGCTGGGACTTGACGTGTAACGATACATCAATTTAAATCGATATATTGATAATGTGGTCAATGACCACACACATTAAATTTAAAGCTTTGCTTCTGGCTTACAAAACAATCACTCAAACGGCTCCCGTCTACCTTCACTCCCTAATCCAGACCTAGACTCCCTCTCCACAGCTACGTTCCACCAATAAGACGCCTCGTGTTACCAACGATACGTGGGACTAAATCACCAGCCAGACTCTTTTCCTCTGTTGTGCCATGATGGTGGAATGATCTCCCAAACTCTGTCCGCTCTGCAGAGTCCCTGTCTACTTTTAATGTGCTGAAGACTCAGCTCTTCAAGGAGAACTTCTACACTTAGTATAGCTGTATTTAGTGGAAAGTTGGAGAACTTAGCCCAGTTCTTTGCAACAAATTTTATGGTATTAACTCTTTGTGTTTTAGCATAGGTGATATTATGGAGAGGGAAGGGAGTAAACAACAACAACAAAACAAAAAAAGCCTGTAGCACTTCATGGAAGGATCTGCGTCCAACTGGACAGTCCACCAGCACCTTCCTACGATGTCCTCTACTGTCTGATTTCATGCTCATGTTGTTCTCACTCAGATGTAAGTCGCTAAAAACGTCTGCTAAATGACTGTAGAATAGAATAGAATAGAATAGAATAGAATAGAATAGAATAGAATAGAATGAGCCACTGACATTGACCTGAAATGAAACCCACATTTAATAATTGATATGTTTATCAAACACACTTTTATTTTGAAAATGGCTGTAATTTGAGTTCCTCGGGTACATCTTTTCCGTTTATTACTAGTCTGTCGTTGTTAGAAGGACAAATTCATTTTATTTAAATTCATTTAATATCCTGAGTTGAATAAAAATGTTAAATGATCTGTTTGCTTTTTGTGATGTTTTTTGCTATGAATGGAATCGACTTAATTACCTGGGAAATCGTTTCATATCAGTGGATCCTAAATTGGATCAAACTAAAATTGATATCAATAAACATCAAATCAATAACAATAAATCAGTATAATATTTTATCATGACCCAACTGGCAATTTACACCCGTAGTTTGGAGCACGTCTGACACATCCCGTAATCCAAGTCATCAGCAGACATCTGGACCACATGTGGCCCACCAGACACTTCCTGTAACCCACATCTGGGCCGGCAACTAATCTGGTCCACACAGCAGTGGTCAGAGCCGTAAGCAGACCATAAGAACCAAAGGATGAGGCCTAAACATGTCTGTAACCCCCTGAAAATAGCACCTTCACACACACACACACACACACACACACACACGGTAAAGATCAAACAATTACAGAGACTTTCTTTTTATTAAAGAAGGAAAACATTTCTACTTTGCAGTATTACACTTTGTAACTTGTGAAACATGTGTGTTTGCATTCGCTTGTATCACGAGTTCGCTCACACAGTCTGGACTTCAGCAGAACCTCCTAAACTTCATTTGGCCGATGACGTGACCTCAGACTGGCATGAAGTCGGATTTTCAGGAAAACAGCTCAAACATAAATTCAGTGGAAACTTCATATTTCAGCTGAACTGAGTAAAATCATCAGAACAAAAACAAAATGCGACTGGATGCAGATGAAGACACGAAACATTTAAATGTCCAGATATTTAAAGCACTTCCTGTCTGATTACCTGTTCAGACCTGAAGCATCATCCTTTTAGACACACAAACAAACCTTTTCTGTAAATAAATAAAAGGCTGATAAATGATGAAGTCAATCATTTACAAGAACAGTTAAACCTCTGAAATGGCTTCAGTTTCATCATATGCATATGTTATTTATTATGGTTAAAACTGGGAAGATCGTGTCTACTGTATTTATTTGTTTTATTTGACTCTTCAGTGTTTTAAATGTTTTGCTTTTAAAATGATTTCAGTGATTTCTGAGCAACACTGAAGCCCGTTATTTATTTATCTAGTTTAATATTATCAGTTAAAATCTCATTTCACCACTAAGAGAGCTGCAAACTGTCATCTAAATGATTAATTGAATCTCTTTTTTCAGCTGTTTATGAACATTTTGGGTCATTAAACATAAACCAAGAACATTTACATTTAATAACGGTGAGACTGGAACAGAAAAAGACAAAATAAAGCTGGTTTTTTTTTTCATTTCAGCACCTCGTGTGTCTGACGGTGCCTTTAAATTGCTTCTGCGTGTGTTGCCTCGTTCCTTGAGCACTCTGCTAAGAAGGGAAGGAAATGTGCATTACAACTAAGCTACTTAACCACAATGAATTAAGGCCGAACATTTGAAAATTTGATACTGAAATTACTGTCATTATGGTGCATTATGTCTGGGCATAATGAAAGCTTTGCTGCTGTACGAAGACAAAGGCAGACGGTGGAGGAGGACTACATTCACGGGAAAAGTTGATTTCACAGATGATGATGATGTGTGAACTCCAAACCTTCATTTCAGCAGCCATCATTTCCTGCCATTGTCCAACTCGTCTTTTGTTAGCTGTCTAAATAGTAAGGCATCTGCTCGTCTCTGGACACAGAGCTGCTTTCAAGCCTCGTGGTTTTTGTGTTTAATGTGCTTCAGTGGAGAGAAAAGAGGAGAGTACGCACTGCAAAGGCTTAACACGAATGTAAAGAGTTTTATCTCATCTTCATCAGCGATTAAAAATACAGCAGTAAACACGGTAAAAGGCGTTTGCATCTCCTAAAGCAGCAGGACGTCTGCAGAAAGAGCTTTCCTAGGCCTCCGCTGCGGCTCTGTGGTACAACGTTTGCGCCAAATGTCTCGGGTGCTGACAAAGATATGAAGTGCATCCCAGAAGCAGGGACCAGATTGTAACCATGACCGGGTTTTCCGCTTCCAAAAGAGACACATGGAGAGTGGGATGGACTCTGCATCCTGCCAGTTAAAAAAAAAAAAGTTTCCAAGCTTGCAAACAGCGCGGATACCAACTGCGGCTGTTATTAATTCTCCATCAGTTTGGATTCCTGACAGGCAGTTAAAGGAGAACTTAATTGAATCAGCCTCAGGACCCTCCTGAGCAGGAACTCAGATGAATTGTGCTTGGGGACAAATGGCAGGAAAGAGAAAGAGGGCATGGAGGTTAAATAATAAGGGTGGAATTACTAAGAGCTCCAGTCGTTGCTGGGAATGACGGCTGCAGACCGACCCTGCAATGATTTAAATGAAATCTTATTTGCAACCTTATCCAGCCTGCAGTTCTCCAGTCTGGAGTCGGAGTAAAAACAGAGCTTTGTTTTAAAGTAACACCGACATTAAGACAAATTCCCTCCAGAAACCAGATCACTTATACCCATCTCTCCGCTCTCAACTCTTTCAGACAGGCTTTGAGCTCTTTTCCTTTTAGGATCGATCAGAAGCGATCAACGAGAAAAATCAAGCTGATCGGACATGCAAATGGTTTCAGCCGAGAATTCCATCATTCCATGAATCAGCTGCAGGTTTTCCCTGCAATACAGTGGAAATGGAGGATAAATATGATGTGAAAACCTACTGATTTCCTTGTGCAGCGCTAATTCCTCACTAAGTTATCTCTACACACTTTCACAGACACCATCCCATTTAGTCCAGTTAAAATTCATCCTAAACTCAGCGTTGGGTTACACCGAACTTTTCCTGTCGGCACGATAACAGCAGTTTATGCTACTTTTATAATGATATTGATACTTATATCTTTATCAAAACTTCTTCTTGGAATATAAATAAATATGAATGAAATTCCAGATCATCAATACGTCAAAGAAATGCTTTTAAACCAATAATAAATCATACTGATTGGTAAAATAAAATATTTAGAAATAAAAATAATGATCAAATATTTGAACTTTGGATTAATAGAAGATTAATCGCATTTATTACAGGGAAAATGACTAAATATAATATGTGATATACAGCCATTTTCTACACCACTTATTCCAGTTCAGGGTCGCGGGGACCCTGGCGTCTATCCCAGCAACTAGCAGGTGAGAGGCAGGTACACAAACTGGGGTCACCAGTCGCAAAAGGGATCTAATACATACAATAAAATGCACAATTATCTATGTTAAATCAGTAAAATATCAAAACAAACCTGATTACTAACAGCAGCTTCATCATGCGATCTGATTGGCTGCCATGATCATGTGACACAGAAGGAAGGAAAACACTTTCTGGGCTTCACACACAACGTTAATGCCTAAAACTCTCAGAAGTGGAAATGTTTGGTATCAGCAGAATGGGATTTTTATACACAAAAAAAGTACCTGAATCCAATATTTTCACTGAAGTATTGATTTTACATCCATCCCTCACCACAACTAAAAATTCCTTCACCATTATCAGAACCACTGAGTACAATCTAGGGCTGGTAGTCTATCCCAGCAGTGATTGGACGAGAGGCAGGTACACCCTGGACAGGTCGCCATTTCATCACTGGTCTTACCTTAAAATAAGTAGTTTTTTTTCTCAGATTAATCTCTTTCGATTCATGTATCAATTTTTAAAATTATGTAATTATCTTTGGCGACGGAAACAATCGGATTATGAGTTTTTTCTAGTTTGAAATTTTAGTGACGTCCCGGGGGAGGGACTCAGTGATTGGTCATCGTCTCTCCATTGTCCATATTCACGAAAAGAAAGCCCCGCCCACCTTAACTGCTCCTAGCAGTTGACCAATCAGACGCAGCCGCAGGCAGGACAGAGGGCGGAGCTTTCTCTGTTGGCGTGTTTCTGGCAGAAGCTGATCTGAGAGGATCAATACAACATGAATGAAGGGGTTTGTGGAAAATGCTGGATTGTTTCCTGTCCTTCTGGACTTGCATATTGAAATAAATTAGACTGAAATGTGCGTCATGGAGACACTTTAAGCCTCCAAGTTTCTGTAAATACTAGTTTTCCTTCACTAAACAGGTCGTAAGAAGAAGGAGAGCGAGCACGGAGGTTCTTCTGACGTAAAAACAAGTGTTTCACAGACAGAGGTCACGTCAGTCGGTCTGTTGTTAAAAGAAAGAGGCTTAAGGTCAGAGACATGGTGTCATGTGGGCATGCAAGTCTTTCTAACATGGTATGATGTTCTTTGACATGATGCAGCTAATGTTGAGCTGTCCTCTTCTTGACTAATGAGTTGTGGCACCAGAAAACCGGCAGCTGCCATCAGGAGCGGCTGTGAGAGGAGATGATGCGTAGTCACAAACAGGGGAACCGTTACCTTCAGTGCTACAAACTCCCCCGTACAGCAACGTTTACGTACACAACAGCAGCAGACGCATCGCTTCATGTCTGTTCAGAGATGCAGTTTATTTTCCTGTTCAGAGAAAGGAGGAATATCTTGAGAGAAGAAAGAAGAAGGTGTTCACTCTCTCTCTCTCTGTCTCTCACACACACACACACCCACACACACACACACACATCAAGGCCACATTTCATTGTCCTGGGAAAGCCACGAGCAGGAATACCTTTCATGTGTCATCTCCTGTCACAGCACTGTCCTAACAGCGGCTTAGTGACATACGAGAGGCCTCGACAGAATGTCCTGCTTTTAGTCAAATGAAGTGTCTGGCAGCTGCCGCATTCATCAAAATCAAAGGATAATCTGCTTTCCATGTGAAATCAAGTGATGATTAACTTTTTTTCCTCCCCTCAGACGGGAGGGTCTGCACGTGAAATGCGGCCGTCTTTAAGGAGACACTTGAGAGGCACGGGGCGGAGAAGGTTCGCAGGAGGTGCAGAGCCGTTCCGGAGGATTTGATGATTTACATTTTTTTGAGGAATAAATTTAGTTGTTGACATTGATGTGACGTTTCAGTGATACGGTGAAATGAGGTGACAAAGTGAGTAGATGCACATTAAAGTAAAAAAATAGATCCGTTTTGGCATGGAAAAGGGAAATGATGTGCGGTTTATGGGAGGTGCAGCGGAGGCCTATCAGTCAGGAGGTCGATAGTTTGATTCCTGGCTTTGACATGTCAGCCGAACCAAGACGTGAATGTGAGCACTGCGTAGTCTGACAGCACACTAAGAGGTGCTCTGAGGGAGTTTATCCTGAATTTAACAAATGAATTCTGTCCATTTCAACATATCATATATTTCATCTTCACTAAACGCAGGACGGAGCAGCAGGAGCTTCTTACTTCTTCCAGTATTTGTTTCCAACCATGATGCAATTCACCTACAGCCTACTTACGTACAGAAATAATACATTTAAAAACAATGTTAAGAAACGAATAATGAAAGCATAAAATCATAAATAAAATCACTTTTCTACCCTAATTTTAAAATACTGTTCTTTATAAGTTACAAGCAGCAAGGATACAAAAAAGTACACACTCTTCAGGGTTTAACAGTAGTACATTTGAGGGTACTCCTTAAAGTAGGCACTTTATTTTCTAAAAGTACTTCATATACTACACAGTGAACAGTAAGCAGTATATTACTATCAACTGTGTTGCTAACATGAATAATGTGAATGTGATTCACGGTGTTTTTAGACATTTTCTTGTTTAGCTAAGTAGAAATAAACAGTAGCAGAGCTCTTTAAGCTCTTTTAATGCTCACAGACTAATTTTTTTTAGAATGTTTTAAAAGAAAAACAAACAAAAAATGTGTAAATACGTATAAGGAAAAGCCCTTCTATCCATTTTCTGGGTCCTTTTTTTTTTTGCATATTTTCATCCATTTTTCAAAAAGCTTGATACCCAAACTTGCAAAGTAGCAGTTCCACCAGCAACCACAGAGGGCAGTGTTGAGCAGCAAAGTGAAAGAAACGTTGATGCTGCAACCAGATTATTAGATGTTATTAATGTTTTGGTTTTTTTGTTTGTTTTTTTTTTTTTTTGGCTAAAAAGAAACCTTTTTGGGGGCATTTTTTGAAAAAAAAAAAAGATAAAAAGATTAAAAAAAACAAAAAAACAAAAAAAAGCTTCCTACCTAATGACTGCCTCATGTTGGCACCACCTGCTAGCACACAATGTTTTGTTAACATAATATCGGCCAAAAGACAGAGAAGTCCTGAAGACTTGAGAAAAGTCTACGCTGCACCATCTTCAGCATATTTTAAGTCCTTTCACTGATGATATTCAACGTTTTTTTCTTTTAAAGCTCATGATGTTCTCAAGCTACAGATCATGTTTCGGTGCTTTGAGTCTATCAAGAGTTAAATGACTAATAATGTTTTGAAACTTAATGATCAGAAAAGTGAAATCCTTCGCTGCTGGTGGTTTTCTGCCAAAGTCCAGTCTGTCGAGCCACGTGGCTCCAGTGCAAAACCCTCAGTCAGGCAACAGGCTTAATTCCTGACTTAACGCTGACTTTAGCGACTAACCTTAAATTAGCTTTTGCTTTTATCATTTAAAAATATTTTTAAGCAAAGTGTTGTTGTGTCACGTCCCGGGATGGAAATGATCATATCTGCTCTTATGTCTTCCCTCCGCGACCACTGTACTCAGTTTTCATTTGCCCAAGTAAGAAATCATTGGAATGTCTTACAGTTGTACAGAACACTGCTGCAAGGCTCTGAACTAAACCCATAATAGCCCAGCGTGACATATATAATACATCTAGTTTCTGAGACATTTTTCATCATTTTATGGTAGAAACTTTACTAAAAATCTTGTTTAACATAAGCTGACTTTAGTCATCTGCCCCTTAATGGACACCAGAGAACAGAAGGTTACACTATAAAAGTGTGACGTGGTAATAAATGGTAAATACACCTAAAAAATGTCGGTATTTTTTTTATTTTACATGTTAAAGGGGCCAAAAAGACCTCGTATTTTAAAACAATGGACTGATCTGACATTTTTTCATGGTTTGAGTCTTCATAGGTTGAACCTCAAACTCAAGTCGTACCGCTGTTGCCTCAGCTACAGTAGCTGGCGACCCATCAGCTACCGTCAAGCCCACCATCATATCAGAGACCTACAGCCATATTTAACACCGATCACAGAGATCATGTGATCAGGGTCTGCTGCAGACCCGGATAAAAACCAAAGATTGCAGTTTTAGCAGCAATGGCTTCTGCTCTCAGGAAACTCCCGCTTTCATCGCTGAACTTTTGTTCATCTAAATTATTTTTATTATTATTACTGCTATTATTTTTATATTTTTATTGGTTTATCTTTCTTTTTTAATCATGTTTGTTGCTAAGCCACTTCTTAATCTTGAAAGCTGCTTTATAAATAAAGATTTACTTCCCTAAACGCTGGATGTGGGTGCAACCTACGACATATGTACCATAGCAATAACAACGCATATGTTTTATTTTTTTATCCAAATATTGGCTAATGTTTTTGTATAAAGCTAAATTATTTTTTGCCTTCATAACAGGGTAAATGTGCAAAACAAAACAAACTAAATCAGAACAGTGACTATAAACCAGCACAATAAGCGAGACGTTATGCGTTCAGTGCGATCTGATGAATCTTCCAGGTTGCTCCGCTCCTAACAAATCAGTCTGTGCGGATTATTTACTGCTAGTATTGTTGAGGAAATGTAATTAGCTAACAGACAAACCATGTCAAAGCCGAGCAGCAGCAAACTGC
This sequence comes from Telmatherina bonti, assembly GCF_933228915.1. Classification (NCBI taxonomy): domain Eukaryota; kingdom Metazoa; phylum Chordata; class Actinopteri; order Atheriniformes; family Telmatherinidae; genus Telmatherina; species Telmatherina bonti. The sequence continues at coordinate 35,645,446 of NC_136626.1, forward strand.
TGAACAGAAATACATTAATATATTTATTGTTTAGCAGCCTCTCCCCCTGACCCTGTTTAGGGCTACAACAAGAAGCAGTTCTTCTCTTCGTCCTCCACATTTCCCCACCGACATCTTCTCCACTGGACTCCAATCAGAAGGAGCAGGGGCCATTAGGCTGCGACGGACCTCCTTTTCTTCATAATTACACCCTCCTGGATTGACCGAGCACCAGCTAGACCTCTGCTATTTGTGGTAATTAGTCCAGAATGTGAGCTGTCAACATGCAAAAATCGCGCCAGCAGGCCCACAATGCCATCGCCACCCCCACCACGTCCAACAACAAGCACCTAGCCTCAGCCACTGGAATGCATTAACTTTCGTCTCTCTCTTTTTTTTTTTTCCCTCGGCGACTCATGTCAAATCCAGGTCCCTCAGAACAAAATCTTAATAATTAACTGGCAAATTTTAACATGATTGCTTCTGACACACCTACTCTGGTAATTATTGCTTTGAGGCCATGTGCTAATGAAATTAATGCATTCATTGCCCCAACAAATTAGCATAACTCACACAAATGGCCCACATTTGAAACCGGGCTGCAAAAATGAAAAACAACATGAACTAAAAAAGAAAAAAAAAAGAAGTTCAACAATAAGAAAAGACAGAAAATGAAGTAGCTGAAGTGGGGACTGTGATGAGCACGCTTGCTCAAAGTCCAAATGACTCAAAAACCTCTTCATGTTGAGCAGGGCTGATTGCACTAATGCTTTACAGAGCGAGCAGCATAGGACCAAAATGATTATCGCTATCATTAAAGTCATTGCTGATCTACTTACACATCTCTCTGTGGACAAATATTAATTGTCCGTGCCACTGCAGACATTAAAATGTTATTATACCGATGCATTAGCTTACTGCAGATGACTTCATATCAATATACACAAGAAGCTTCCCCACATTCATTCTGGAAATGGAGCAGCTGCCACTCGTGGCGTCCACCAGTGTCATGCCACTATTCCCTGTTCGTGGCTGTTAGGTCTCTCAGCGGGACGTCTCGCAGACACTTTCTGTCTGGTATAAATAATTGATGATGATGCCATAGGTACAATGGGCGAGGACAAGTGCAACAGTCAGTTGAAGATGCTGCAAAAATGCAAAAAAAAAAAGAAGAGCAGAGATGGCTGCAACACCTAAAAATTGTGTTTGCCTGCAGCCACATTCTGTCAGGGAAACATAAAAAATCTATGAAAATGGCTCCGGCTGAAGCCAAACTGGCTGGCGTCAACACAGGCAGCTAATGCAGCGATGTCCAGAAACTTCTGCACATGTTTACAACTTTTACCTCTGATCTGGGTCGTCTGCTGATGAATAACATGAACTGCTTTTCCACACTTTTCTATTTACTTTTTTACTAAAGTCTGGTCTTGTGTCCAAGTTTGGTCCTGTGTGCCAGTCTGGTCCTGTGTCCCAGTTCGGTACTTTGTCCCAGTCTGGTCCTGTGTGCCAGTCTGGTCCTGTGTCCCAGTTTGGTACTGTGTCCCAGTCTGGTCCTGTGTCCCAGTCTGGTCTTGTGTCCCAGTCCGGTCCTGTGTCCCCTTCGGTCTTGTGTCCCAGTCTGGTCCTGTGTCCCTGTTCAGTCCTGTGTCCCAGTCTGGTCTTGTGTACCGGTCTGGTCTTGTATCCCGGTTCGGTCCTGTGTCCCAGTCTGGTACTGTGTCCTTGTTTGGTCTTGCCTCTCAGTCTGGTCCTGTGTCCCAGTTTGATCCTATGTCCCAGTCTGGTCCTGTGTCCCAGTTTGGTCCTGTGTCCCAGTCTGGTCTTTTGTCCCAGTTAGGTCACATATCCCAGTCTGGTCCTGTGTCCTTGTTTGGTCCTGCGTCGCAGTTTGGTCCTTTGTCCTAGTTCGGTCCTGTGTCCCTGTCTGGTTCTGTGTCCCAGTCTGGTCCTGTGTCCCAGTCTGGTCTTTTGTCCCAGTTCGGTCCTGTGTCCCAGTCTGGTCCTGTGTCCCAGTTTGGTCCTTTGTCCCAGTCTGGTCTTTTGTCCCGTTTGGTCACATATCCCAGTCTGGTCCTGTGTCCCAGCCTGGTTCTGTGTCCCAGTTCGGTCCTGTGTCCCTGTCTGGTCCTGTGTCCCAGTTCGGTCCTGTGTCCCAGTCTGGTCCTGTGTCCCAGTTCGGTCCTGTGTCACAGTCTTTTCCTGTGTCCCAGTTCGGTCCTGTGTCCCAGTCTGGTCCTGTGTCCCAGTTCGGTCCTGTGTCCCTGTCTGGTCCTGTGTCCCAGTTCGGTCCTGTGTCCCAGTCTGGTCCTGTGTCCCAGTTCGGTCCTGTGTCACAGTCTTTTCCTGTGTCCCAGTTCGGTCCTGTGTCCCAGTCTGGTCCTGTGTCCCAGTTCGGTCCTGTGTCCCAGTCCAGTCCTATGTCCCAGCCTGGTCCTATGTCCTAGTCTGGTCCTGTGTCCCAGTTTGGTACTGTGTCCCAGTCCGGTCATGTGTCCCAGTCTCTCCCTGTGTTCCAGTCTGGTCCTGTGTCCTAGTCCGGTCCTGTTTCCTAGTCTGGTCCTGTTTCCCAGTCTGGTCCTGTGTCCCAGTCTGGTCTTGTGTACCGGTCTGGTCTTGTATCCCAGTTTGGTCCTGTGTCCCAGTTTGGTCCTTTGTCCTAATTCGGTCCTGTGTCCCAGTTCGGTCCTGTGTCCCAGTCTGGTCCTGTGTCCCAGTCTGGTCTTTTGTCCCAGTTCGGTCCTGTGTCCCAGTCTGGTCCTGTGTCCTTGTTTGGTCCTGTGTCTCAGTCTGGTCTTGTGTACCGGTCTGGTCTTGTATCCCAGTCTGGTCTTTTGTCCCAGTTCGGTCCTGTGCCCCAGTCTGGTCCTGTGTCCCAGTTTGGTCCTGTGTCCCAGCCTGGTCCTGTGCCCCAGTTCGGTCCTGTGTCCTTGTCTGGTCCTGTGTCCCAGTTCGGTCCTGTGTCCCAGTCTGGTCCTGTGTCCCAGTTCGGTCCTGTGTCACAGTCTTTTCCTGTGTCACAGTTCGGTCCTGTGTCCCAGTCTGGTCCTGTGTCCAAGGTTCGGTCCGGTGTCCCTGTCTGGTCCTGTGTCCCAGTCCGGTCCTATGTCCCAGCTTGGTCCTATGTCCTAGTCTGGTCCTGTGTCCCAGTTTGGTACTGTGTCCCAGTCCGGTCATGTGTCCCAGTCTGTCCCTGTGTTCCAGTCTGGTCCTGTGTCCTAGTCCGGTCCTCTTTCCTAGTCTGGTCTTGTATCCCAGTTTGGTCCTGTGTCCCAGTCTGGTCCTGTGTCCCAGTTCGGTCCTGTGTCCTTGTCTGGTCCTGTGTCCCAGTCCAGTCCTATGTCCCAGTCTGGTCCTGTGTCCCAGTTTGGTACTGTGTCCCAGTCCGGTCATGTGTCCCAGTCTGTCCCTGTGTTCCAGTCTGGTCCTGTGTCCTAGTCCGGACTTGTTTCCTAGTCTGGTCCTGTGTCCCAGTTTGGTCCTGTGTCCCAGTCTGGTCTTGTGTACCGGTCTGGTCTTGTATCCCAGTTTGGTCCTGTGTCCCAGTTTGGTCCTTTGTCCTAGTTCGGTCCTGTGTCCCTGTCTGGTTCTTTGTCCCAGTCTGGTCCTGTGTCCCAGTCTGGTCTTTTGTCCCAGTTCGGTCCTGTGTCCCACTCTGGTCCTGTGTCCTTGTTTGGTCCTGTGTCCCTGTCTGGTCTTGTGTACCGGTCTGGTCTTGTATCCAAGTTTGGTCATGTGTCCCAGTTTGGTCCTGTGTCCCAGTTTGGTCCTGTGTCCCAGTCTGGTCCTGTGTCCCAGTTTGGTCCTGTGTCCCAGTCTGGTCCTGTGTCCCAGTTTGGTCCTGTGTCCCAGCCTGGTCCTGTGTCCCAGTTCGGTCCTGTGTCCGTGTCTGGTCCTGTGTCCCAGTTCGGTCCTGTGTCCCAGTCTGGTCCTGTGTCCCAGTTCGGTCCTGTGTCACAGTCTTTTCCTGTGTCCCAGTTCGGTCCTGTGTCCCAGTCTGGTCCTGTGTCCCAGTTCGGTCCTGTGTCCCTGTCTGGTCCTGTGTCCCAGTCCGGTCCTATGTCCCAGCCTGGTCCTATGTCCTAGTCTGATCCTGTGTCCCAGATTGGTACTGTGTCCCAGTCTGTCCCTGTGTTCCAGTCTGGTCCTGTGTCCTAGTCCGGTCCTGTTACCTAGTCTGGTCCTGTCTCCCAGTTTGGCCCTGTGTTCCAGTCTGGTCCTGTGTCCCAGTTTGGTCTTGTGTCCTAGTCTGGTCCTGTGTCCCAGTCTGGTCTTGTGTACCGGTCTGGTCTTGTATCCAAGTTTGGTCATGTGTCCCAGTTTGGTCCTGTGTCCCAGTTTGGTCCTGTGTCCCAGTCTGGTCCTGTGTCCCAGTTTGGTCCTGTGTCCCAGCCTGGTCCTGTGTCCCAGTTCGGTCCTGTGTCCGTGTCTGGTCCTGTGTCCCAGTTCGGTCCTTTGTCCCAGTCTGGTCCTGTGTCCCAGTTCGGTCCTGTGTCACAGTCTTTTCCTGTGTCCCAGTTCGGTCCTGTGTCCCAGTTCGGTCCTGTGTCCCAGTTCGGTCCTGTGTCCCTGTCTGGTCCTGTGTCCCAGTCCGGTCCTATGTCCCAGCCTGGTCGTATGTCCTTGTCTGGTCTTGTGTCCCAGTTTGGTCTTGTGTCCCAGTCCGGTCATGTGTCCCAGTCTGTCCCTGTGTTCCAGTCTGGTCCTGTGACCTAGTCCGGTCCTGTTTCCTAGTCTGGTCCTGTGTCCCAGTTTGGTCCTGTGTCCCAGTCTGGTCCTGTGTCCCAGTTTGGTCTTGTGTCCTAGTCTGGTCCTGTGTCCCAGTCTGGTCCCGTGTCCCAGTCTGGTCCTGTGTCCCAGTCTGGTCCCGTGTCCCAGTCTCTTCCTTTGTCCCAGTCTCGTCCTGTGTACCAGTCTGGTCCTGTGTCCTAGTCTGGTCCTGTTTCTCAGTCTGGTCCTGTGTCCTAGTCTGTTTCTGTGTCCCAGTCCGGTACTCTGTACCAGTCAGGTCCCATGTTCCAGTGTGGTCCCGTGTCTCAGTCTGGTCCTGTGTCCCAGTCCGGTCCTGTCTCCTAGTCCGGTCCTGTTTCCTAGTCTGGTCCTGTGTCCCAGTTTGGTCCTGTGCCCCAGTCTGGTCCTGTGTCCCAGTTTGGTCTTGTATCCCAGTCTGGTCTTTTGTCCCAGTTCGGTCCTGTGTCCCAGTCTGGTCCTGTGTCCCAGTTTGGTGTTGTGTCCCAGCCTGGTCCTGTGTCCCAGTTCGGTCCTGTGTCCTTGTCTGGTCCTGTGTCCCAGTTCGGTCCTGTGTCCCAGTCTGGTCCTGTGTCCCAGCCTGGTCCTGTGTCACAGTCTTTTCCTGTATCCCAGTTCGGTCCTGTGTCCCAGTCTGGTCCTGTGTCCAAGGTTCGGTCCGGTGTCCCTGTCTGGTCCTGTGTCCCAGTCCGGTCCTATGTCCCAGCTTGGTCCTAAGTCCTAGTCTGGTCCTGTGTCCCAGTTTGGTACTGTGTCCCAGTCCGGTCATGTGTCCCAGCCTGTCCCTGTGTTCCAGTCTGGTCCTGTGTCCTAGTCCGGTCCTGTTTCCTAGTCTGGTCCTGTGTCCCAGTTTGGTCCTGTGTCCCAGTCTGGTCCTGTGTCCCAGTTTGGTCTTGTGTCTCAGTCTGGTCCTGTGTCCCAGTCCGGTCCTGTCTCCTAGTCCGGTCCTGTTTCCTAGTCTGGTCCTGTGTCCCAGTTTGGTCTTGTGTCCTAGTCTGGTCCTGTATCCCAGTCCGGTCCTGTGTCCCAGTCTGGTCCTGTGTCCCAGTCCGGTCCCGTGTACCAGTCTTGTCCTTTGTTCCAGTCTGGTCCTGTTTCTCAGTCTGGTCCTGTGTCCTAGTCTGGTCCTGTTTCTCAGTCTGGTCCTGTGTCCTAGTCTGTTCCTGTGTCCCAGTCCGGTCCTCTGTACCAGTCAGGTCCCATGTCCCAGTGTGGTCCCCTGTCTCAGTCTGGTCCTGTGGCCCAGTCCGGTCCTGTGTCCCAGTCTGGTCTTGTGTCCCAGTTTGGTCTTGTGTCTCAGTCCGGTCCTGTGTCCAAGTCTGGTCCTCTGTCCCAGTTTGGTCTTGTGTCCTAGTCTGGTCCTGTGTCCCAGTCCAGTCCTGTGTCCCAGTCCAGTCCTGTGTCCCAGTCTGGTCCTGTGTCCCATTTTGCTCGTGTCCCAGTCCCAGTCCGGTCCTGAGTTTAACATAATTATAAACATATAAACATTTTATTTTAATCCTTAGACGAATCCAGTCAGGTAAGCTGTCCGGAAAGAGCCAATAAGCTATCAGTGTTAATTTTATTGATCAAATATTTTCATCAACAACATATTTTTTTATCGACAAATGCAAAATGATAACTTTAAAAAAACTACCACACATGGATGAAAACTGTAAAGATATTTTCATAAATCAATAAAAAATGGGCCGAAAATACCCGATAGCTAGCATAGCCAATCAGAATTATTGTTATTACTTGGAAAGGCGGGAGGAATGACAAAGAGAGCCAATCAGAATAGGAACTCTTGTACAGTGAAGCTGCAACCAAACGGTTACCTGGGAAGATGCTGTAAACACTTTACCTGTTTGTGTTTCATGATGAAGGATTTTTGGTACAATGTCAACTCCAGAGGGACACAGAACAGCTGACAAAAGGACACATTTTATTTTTGATGTGACACAAAACAAGACGCCATGTAACCTGGTTGGAGAGACTGTTAGCGGCAGAAAGACAACCAAGTTGAAGCGACATTAGCTGTAACGTCATCCAGAACTTCATGCGAAACTACGCAGGCTGACTCTACGTTAAGTTTATTGGCAGCTTATTTTGCAAAGTTAAAGTTCCTTTTGGAAAGAAACGACTCATTATGTTGACATGATAGTAAAAGAAAAAGAAGAAAAAAAAGCCAAAAACGTTTTAGGATGTACACGCTGTGGAAAAAAAGTAAAACTTTTTTTACTTGCTATTTTTCCAACAGTTGCTGCAGATAAACTATTTATTTGAAGAAAAAAGCAAAATAAAGTTTAAAAATAAGTTTGTTTTCAAACAGGTAAAACCTCTGTGTGTCTGAGCAAAGGTTTTACATGTTTTATATGTTGGCAAGTTAGTTGTAAGTTTTTAGACATAACTGTGAAACTTTCATGGAACCTCTAAACTTGCTTCACATTTTACTCTATAAGATACGGTCAACTAAATGTAGTTTAGTCAACTGGAACATTTAGTCGACTAAAACTAGACTTATACTAATGGAATTAGGATGACTAAATTATGACTAAAACTAAACTACATTTTAGTCATGAGACTGTGACAAAAACAAAATCAAAATTTTCCATCACAATGAAGACTTATGTCTATTGAAAGACACACACACGGCGCAACCAGAAGACGTGGTGCGCGGACCAGATGGAAGTGCGCCCGTACAATCCCGCTGCTCGTTGGCGCCTCTTCCTTTCTAACATTTAGAGCAATGACCAGCAGCTCATTTGACTTGTCAGTGTTTGTGCTGTTACTTAAAACTTTTAATCAGGCGCGACACGTCTCCGTCTCATCTCTCTGACATGTGTGTGTGTGAAAACTAGTTCCATCCAGTCCGTCTTTGACCCCACATCTAAACCAGCACCCGTCTGAATGAATAATAAGAGTCACCTGAGACTTTCTTACACCATAAATGTCTGTGCACATGATTTCATGTTTAAAATATCCTAAAACTCCCGAAAGGTCATCCTGAGAGTTACAGTGACATCCTCCTCTGCAGAACAGATCCCTCCCATGCATACACATAGCGACGGACAGCAAACAATGAATAAAACACTCAGCGGCCAGCTTGTGACGCTCTGACCTGCGGCGCAAGCATGAATACACGCATCACATCAACAGCATCCGTCCTAATCTGAGATGGTTAGTAATGCGGCCACCTTATCCAGCATGCAGACCCATCTGTGATGACACATGAGCTCCACCATTTCATAGGAATAAACCCACAAACACACGGCGCTCTGTCTGCATGGGAAATTTGCATTGGGAATGCAACACAGGAAGGCATGATTAATTTCTGCTCATGAAATGAATACAGATTTTGTCATTACATGGCTTGTATCCTCTGCCAAATATTGTAATGTTTCACCCTCCTTTCTTCCCCACTGTGAGTGTTCTGCTGCAATAATAAGGAATAAAAGACAGCTCACAGCTCATAAGCAACACAACTGCTGGTAAATCAGCTAAATCACGGAGCACAACAAAGAGCTGATTGCTCATTAGTATTATGGATCTGCTCCGGTTTAAGCCGCTCCGCGAGATGCAGACAATGCTTAATGATTTAAACGCTGTTTGTTTAAATGCTCACCAGCGGCATTTCATACAGTAAAGATTCAAAGAATGAGACATCATCAAACATCTTGCTAAATTTTATAGCAGCCCCTCATTCTTACTTCACACACACACACACACACACACACACTTCAGTGCGCTTACCTTGGCCTTGCAGATGATGCATCGCAGCCTGTCCTTACTCCTACATCCCTGCAAGAAAACAATGTTCCAGTGTAATTAAGAGACGAGGAGCCATGAAAACCAGCAGCTCTGCAGCCGAGCCGTCTGCAGGACCACATGAAAGAATCGCAACTCGTTTGTTTGTGTTTTGATCAATAAAACTAATTAGTTCTGTTTGCTTATTTTTAACCCAAACGTGTGTCACAGGTAAGAACCTTCATTTAATTACATTTATTAAAAGCCGCCATTGTTTGTCAGCCTTGAGGAACAAAAACACAATATTTCAGAGAAGACATGAAAAGAGGAAAACAACAGCAATGTAGAATATAAACAAACAAAGACGATTTAAAAGAAGCCGCTTCGCCTCCTGCGAGCTGAACCTCGGGGCCAGCAGCTTCCACGCAGAACAAGCCGTTTCTCAGGTTGATGATTTGCAAGCTGGCGCCATCTTAACGAACATGCTAATAACGATAAACACATTTGTACGAACACAGATCCAGAGCGAGCGCGCGTGACGTGCAGAGGAACGTTCTGATAGATGTTAATGGCTCATAATTACACGATGCTACGATTAGGCAATGTGATTTTTATAGAGGACCGTTGCCCCTGGCGCCGTGGCCTGATTGCTGGGAGTGTTGGGCTAATGAATATAAAGCAGGTCTGTTTGCAGTGATGAGAATTATCAACCCATGAGAGAGGAGGGGTGAAGAAGGGGGGGGGGGGGGGGGGGGGGGGGGGGGCTTAACTTGCTATTTGCAACACTTGCAATTAAAAGGAAGCAGGCAGACACAAACACATTCATCACACAGGAGAAACATATCTAATGTATTCCAGTGTTTAAAAGCCTGTTTCTTCATCTCCTCACACCTTCTCTCTCACCTGCATGGAGACTATATTTAGCTCCTCTGCATCACTTTTTCTCTTCCTCCTCTTTCTGCGTTTACATGCAGATCCAGATGTTTGCTCCTGCTCTCCAGCCGTCCGTGGGCCGCGCTCCATCCGGCTGCTGCGGAACAAGCCGTGCCCCCCTCCCCACAGCCTCCACTCCCAATGCCCTTGTACTTTCAGCTGCCAGGGGTTTCACCCCTCCAGGAATGCGCTCCCCATAATGAGGGTCAGAGGTCAAAGTGCTGCCGCGCCTGGAGGCCGGGATCTCCCAGGCACACTCAGTCACTGACGCTGTCCCTATATTTAAATCCTGCCTCAGGACATGTTTTTCAAAGGGCATCTGCTAACTAGTTCCTGGTTACTAATTAGTTTTTGTGCCATGCTATTTGTCTTTGGGAACCTGAACGACGACGAGGGGGTGGTGGGTCTAAAAAAAGGTGCTCTGTTAAAAGACAGGGTTTGGTTTCCTTCAGCGCTGACCACAATCATTCTGATGTGCGAATCAATGTCCGTCTTTTCTGTTCAGGAATTCTTCAGCGATAAAAAAATCGGTGTGATGTCGTTGCTGGATTAGATAAAGATGAGGAATTCTCTCCCTTTTGAAATGTTTTTTCTGTACGAGCAGCCTTCTCGTGCTGCTGCTCCCAGCTGCCTGCTTCTCCCTCACAAGGCAAATCATTATTGGATTACATTTTCTGGTTTCATAAAATGCGGTTAAGAGGCACTTTGGACATATGTGCATGACCTGCTTTCCAGAGATGGCTATCAGAGCAAAAGTGACAGGTCAATTGCTGATTTCTGTTCCATAAAAGGGGACGGGGCTCCCTACCCTGAGCACTCTAAAAGGTTGCACACTCTCTGTCTGCTTCTATGTCTCGCTCTCACACAGAAACACAAAAACTAAAGTAGTGTGGAAGCATCAGTGCACACTCAGCTGAGAGTGAAGCTCAGTGTGTGTGCACGTTCCACGAGCCCGCCTGTGTGTCTGTATATAATTGTATAGTGGGAAGACACACACTTAATGGAAGTGGCTCTTCACTCTGACAGCTGGGTTGTGCAGATGAAAGGTCTGCCGTAGCTGTCTGCCACTTGTGGAGTTTCCAAGAGACAGACAAAGCTCACAGCAGCCGGTGCACACTCTTTTCTCCGATTGATCTGAACTGATCGCTGCACCATGAAGCTAACGTAGAAACACAAAGATGCAGGCGCTGCACTGTTCAGAGGTGCAGATGTGACACAGTTTCCCTGCAGTTCAGGTCAAAGTAGCACTTCATCGGTCCAGCATTCAAGCAACAGCCGCTTTCTCCTGGTCCAGCGTGAAAGTACAAGGTTGGACCATCGTTTCCTCCAGAACTGCATTCATTCTTAGTGCCGAAATTTCAACGTGGTGTTGGATTTAGACACTTTGCTGCATGTTGACATAAAGCATCACAAAGTGGCTGCACATCACCATGAGAATCTCCCGTTCCACCTCATCATGATGAGAATCTCCCGTTCCACCTCATCATGATGAGAATCTCCCGTTCCACCTCATCATGATGAGAATCTCCCGTTCCACCTCATCACTATGAGAATCTCCTATTCCACCTCATCATGATGAGAATCTCCCGTTCCACCTCATCATGATGAGAATCTCCCGTTCCACCTCATCACTATGAGAATCTCCCGTTCCACCTCATCATGATGAGAATCTCCCGTTCCACCTCATCATGATGAGAATCTCCCGTTCCACCTCATCACTATGAAAATCTCCCGTTCCACCTCATCCTGATGAGAATCTCCCGTTCCACCACATCATGATGAGAATCTCTCGTTCCACCTCATCATGATGAGAATCTCCCGTTCCACCTCATCATGATGAGAATCTCCCGTTCCACCTCATCATGATGAGAATCTCCCGTTCCACCTCATCATGATGAGAATCTCGCGTTCCACCTCATCATGATGAGAATCTCCCGTTCCACCTCATCACTATGAGAATCTCCCGTTCCACCTCATCATGATGAGAATCTCCCGTTCCACCTCATCACCATGAGAATCTCCCGTTCCACCACATCATGATGAGAATCTCCCGTTCCACCTCATCACCATGAGAATCTCCCGTTCCACCTCATCATGATGAGAATCTCCCGTTCCACCTCATCACTATGAGAATCTCCCGTTCCACCTCATCATGATGAGAATCTCCCGTTCCACCTCATCACCATGAGAATCTCCCGTTCCACCTCATCACCATGAGAATCTCCCGTTCCACCTCATCACTATGAGAATCTCCCGTTCCACCTCATCATGATGAGAATCTCCCGTTCCACCTCATCACCATGAGAATCTCCCGTTCCACCTCATCACCATGAGAATCTCCCGTTCCACCTCATCACTATGAGAATCTCCCGTTCCACCTCATCATGATGAGAATCTCCCGTTCCACCTCATCATGATGAGAATCTCCCGTTCCACCTCATCACTATGAGAATCTCACGTTCCACCACATCCCAAAGCTGCTCTGCTGGATGTAGATCTGGTGACTGTGGAGCCGTTGGAGGACAGTGAACTCATCATCATGGTGGAGATGATGTGAGCTTTGTGACATGGTGCATCATCCTGCTGGAAGTTTCCATCAGAAGATGCTACACTGTGCTCAGAAAGGGATGGACATGGTCAGCAGCAGGACTCAGGTAGGCTGTGGAGGTTAAACCAGGTCATGTTGGTACTAAGGGGACCAAAGTGGGACCAGAAAACCTCCCCCCATCATTCCACCAGCAGCAGCCTGAAACATTGATCCTGACGGCAGGACGGATCCATGTTGTCATGATGTTTCCAGCAGATTCTGATCCTACCATGTGAATGTGGAGCTGAACTGGAGACTCATCAGACCAGCAACGTTTCTCCATCTTCTATTGTCCAGTTCTGTGTGAATTGTAGCCTCAGTTTCTGCTTGTTTGACTTCCTTTAGTCTTTCTGTCATCTCCAACCAGTCTGTCAGTTCTCCTCTGACCTCTGACATCAGGAAGACCTGATAGTCACAGTCACCTAAATCTCCTTTTTCCTCATTCCGATGCTCAGTTTGAACTTCAGCAAGTCGTCTTCATGCCTACATGACTGGCTGTGCTGAGTTGCTGCCCAGTAATCAGTCAGTCACGTTAACAAGTGGACCTTGTGAAGATGCTGGTGAACATATACTGTCTTTCAAAATGGCTCAAATATTGAAGCCTTCATTTCCCATCATGCAATCATACATCTCTCTCAGCAGAGTTGTAGTTTCTTTTTTCATTTTGTCCTTTAAATCATGTTATTCATCTATTTTATTTTTATAGTATTTTTCATTTCATTTCATTTTCATTCTGCTGTAAATGATGCTCCGCCAAACAACATGGTTTCTGCTTTAAGTCAGCTTGCATCTGCATGATGGAAACAACTTCCTTGCAAGGAATAAAACGTTTGATGCTGCAGATCTCTGCATTAATGTACAGAGACTTTAGTTTGTCACTGAAAAAAGTGCATAGATAAAAACATAAAACATTTCTGGAATCACTGTGATGGACTGGTGAGCTGTCCAGGGTGGACCCTGCCTTTCGCCCAAAGACTGCTGGGATAGGTTCCAGCTGCCCCATGACCCTGGATTGGATTAAGTGGTTGGGAAAATGAATGAATGAATGAACATCACTGGAATTCATTTAGCTGAACTCTTCCAGACTTACGGTTTCACTGAGACCTTTTCCTCCTGCGAGTCAAAATGTTGTGAAGGAGGTCCATAGTGGAACAGCAGAACTGTAACAACTGCTGCCATTAGCATGACAGTGATCACATCACTAAATCTGCCTGAACACAGTATAAGCTCCTAAAACAGCTCTTTCATGTCATATAAGATCAAAACTCCTCTCATGCTGAGGAGGTTTGCAACGTTTATGAGACAGCATCACATCAACACACCTCTCCACCCACTTTTTTTTTAGATTTGATGAAAAATCCTGAAAGGAAACACACTCATCAGACATCCTGGCAGCAGTTTGGTGAAACTTAGTGGAGAGGAGTAATTAATGTGTGCTGCAGCAGGAGTCATGACATGTACGCCACCTACAAACACCAACATCTCCTCAGCTAAAATACGTGGAAGGAGACTTTCTGCTTGAGTTTCGCAGAAAAGCAAAAAAAAAACCAAGTTTTGTTTGAGCAGAACTACCAGTTCAATGAGGACTATAGATGTTAATGAGCTGCTCTGCAGTAGGTGACAGGTGTCGGGTGCATGATAGCCTCCTGGATTTCTGCCAGTCTATTATCAGAGTCTGAGCCTCTGATACGTTATCATTGTTAGCAACCCTCATTAAAAGTAATTGGTGTTGCTATTTGAAACGCAGCTCATTAGGCAGCTATGTTTTGTCTCAATAAGGAATTCTTGGAGGGCGAATGCGTTTATTCACTGTTGGAAATCCAGCACAGATGTTTCCCCCCCCTCTTCACATTTTGACAAGTGGCTGATAAGAAAAAAAAAACAGTCTCAAATTTAAAAATCAAGGCTCCCCACATGGAGAGCGTTTCTCACCCTCTGGATCCACGCAGACAGACACACGTGATGGGCAAGCAAATTCTTGCAGTCACAGAAATTCCTCAGTGGGTTGCTGGTTTGAAGTTCTCCATCCCTGCATATGAAGCACTCTGATGTCTCTGCAGCAGCGGAGGAGAAGGTGGAGGTTAGAAACGCTTTCACACCCAATCAAAAGGCTAATCCATGATTTGACTTAAGATCCATATCAAATGGTCTCCCAAGGAGTCTGCTCCCATTTCCCTATTACAGCATTAAACACACACTTTGCAGTTCCCTTGACCTTTACACGTGTATGTTGTTCCCAGTGGGAATGTGGAAAAGTGATTCTCATCATATCATTCATAAGAAAGCTGACATGACAGGCCAGACATGGAAAACCAAAGCAACGCCGCCTCCTGCTGCTTGTCATTCAGCCATTTTGCCTGCTTCTGCGAACACCTTGTTGAAACCATGTTTCTGTTTTTCATTTCAACTTTTTATTATATTGTGAAATAATAATGCAGTGTGGAGGAACAGGAATTTTCATATTTGCCTTTAAAAGAGGAAACTTTGCTGGTGTGTTAAACAGCTTCATATTTCTGTTCATTATTCAGATACATTTACACCAACTTAAATGAAAAGTAACTAAAGTAGACAAAAATGTAGACAAGTGATGAAAGATGGATTCAAAAAGACCTCAGATGTTGTCTGTTTGTTGTACGACAGCTACATCTAGTCATATGAACACAGTGAAGATTACTTGTTCCAAACTGAGCATAAGAATGAAGAAGAAAAGCAGATTTAAGTGACTTTGAATGCAGCATGGTTGTTGGTCTGAGTGTTTACTGGGATTTTCACACACAACCATCTCTAGTGTTTCCAGAGAAGGTCTGAAGAAGAGAAAATATCCAGCGAGCAGCAGTTTGTCTGGACCAGAATGTCTGGTTGATGTCAGAGGTCAGAGGAGAATGGACAGACTGGTTGGAGATGATGGAAAGACAACAGGAAGTCCAGTAAGCACTGGTTCCATCCAAGATCTGCAGAACATCATCTATGAACATACAACACGTCCAGCCTGGAAGCAGATGGTCTCCAGCAGCAGAAGACCACAGCGGGTTCCCTCCTGTCAGTAAGAACAGGAAACTGAGGCTACAATTCACACAGACTCACCAGAACTGGACAATAGAAGATGGAGAAACGTTGCTGTCTCCACCATGACGATGAGTTCACTGTCCTCCAACGGCCTCCACAGTCACCAGATCTACATCCAGCAGAGCAGCTTTGGGACGTGGTGGAACGGGAGATTCTCATCATGATGAGGTGGAACGGGAGATTCTCATCATGATGAGGTGGAACGGGAGATTCTCATGGTGATGAGGTGGAACGGGAGATTCTCATCATGATGAGGTGGAACGGGAGATTCTCATGGTGATGAGGTGGAACGAGAGATTCTCATCATGATGAGGTGGAACGGGAGATTCTCATGGTGATGAGGTGGAACGGGAGATTCTCATCATGATGAGGTGGAACGGGAGATTCTCATCATGATGAGGTGGAACGGGAGATTCTCATGGTGATGAGGTGGAACGGGAGATTCTCATCATGATGAGGTGGAACGGGAGATTCTCATCATGATGAGGTGGAACGGGAGATTCTCATCATGATGAGGTGGAACGGGAGATTCTCATCATGATGAGGTGGAACGAGAGATTCTCATCATGATAGGGTGGAACGGGAGATTCTCATCATGATGACGTGGAACGGGAGATTCTCATCATGATGAGGTGGAACGGGAGATTCTCATGGTGATGAGGTGGAACGGGAGATTCTCATCATGATGAGGTGGAACGGGAGATTCTCATCATGATGAGGTGGAACGGGAGATTCTCATGGTGATGAGGTGGAACGGGAGATTCTCATCATGATGAGGTGGAACGGGAGATTCTCATCATGATGAGGTGGAACGAGAGATTCTCATCATGATGAGGTGGAACGGGAGATTCTCATCATGATGAGGTGGAACGGGAGATTCTCATCATGATGAGGTGGAACGAGAGATTCTCATCATGATGAGGTGGAACGGGAGATTCTCATGGTGATGAGGTGGAACGGGAGATTCTCATGGTGATGAGGTGGAACGGGAGATTCTCATCATGATGAGGTGGAACGGGAGATTCTCATGGTGATGAGGTGGAACGAGAGATTCTCATCATGATAGGGTGGAACGGGAGATTCTCATGATGATGAGGTGGAACGGGAGATTCTCATCATGATGAGGTGGAACGGGAGATTCTCATCATGATGAGGTGGAACGGGAGATTCTCATCATGATGAGGTGGAACGGGAGATTCTCATGGTGATGAGGTGGAACGGGAGATTCTCATCATGATGAGGTGGAACGGGAGATTCTCATCATGATGAGGTGGAACGGGAGATTCTCATCATGATGAGGTGGAACGAGAGATTCTCATCATGATAGGGTGGAACGGGAGATTCTCATCATGATGAAGTGGAACGGGAGATTCTCATCATGATGACGTGGAACGGGAGATTCTCATGGTGATGAGGTGGAACGGGAGATTCTCATCATGATGTGGTGGAACGGGAGATTTTCATCATGATGAGGTGGAACGGGAGATTCTCATGGTGATGAGGTGGAACGGGAGATTCTCATCATGATGTGGTGGAACGGGAGATTTTCATCATGATGTGGTGGAACGGGAGATTTTCATCATGATGAGGTGGAACGGGAGATTCTCATCATGATGAGGTGGAACGGGAGATTCTCATGGTGATGAGGTGGAACGGGAGATTCTCATCATGATGAGGTGGAACGGGAGATTCTCATCATGATGAGGTGGAACGAGAGATTCTCATCATGATGAGGTGGAACGGGAGATTCTCATCATGATGAGGTGGAACGGGAGATTCTCATCATGATGAGGTGGAACGAGAGATTCTCATCATGATGAGGTGGAACGGGAGATTCTCATGGTGATGAGGTGGAACGGGAGATTCTCATGGTGATGAGGTGGAACGGGAGATTCTCATCATGATGAGGTGGAACGGGAGATTCTCATGGTGATGAGGTGGAACGGGAGATTCTCATCATGATGAGGTTGAACGGGAGATTCTCATGGTGATGAGGTGGAACGGGAGATTCTCATGGTGATGAGGTGGAACGGGAGATTCTCATCATGATGAGGTGGAACAGGAGATTCTCATCATGATGAGGTGGAACGGGAGATTCTCATCATGATGAGGTGGAACGAGAGATTCTCATCATGATAGGGTGGAACGGGAGATTCTCATCATGATGAGGTGGAACGGGAGATTCTCATGGTGATGAGGTGGAACGGGAGATTCTCATGGTGATGAGGTGGAACGGGAGATTCTCATCATGATGAGGTGGAACGGGAGATTCTCATCATGATGAGGTGGAACGGGAGATTCTCATGGTGATGAGGTGGAACGGGAGATTCTCATCATGATGAGGTGGAACGGGAGATTCTCATCATGATGAGGTGGAACGGGAGATTCTCATGGTGATGAGGTGGAACGGGAGATTCTCATCATGATGAGGTGGAACGGGAGATTCTCATCATGATGAGGTGGAACGGGAGATTCTCATCATGATGAGGTGGAACGAGAGATTCTCATCATGATGAGGTGGAACGGGAGATTCTCATCATGATGAGGTGGAACGGGAGATTCTCATCATGATGAGGTGGAACGAGAGATTCTCATCATGATGAGGTGGAACGGGAGATTCTCATGGTGATGAGGTGGAACGGGAGATTCTCATGGTGATGAGGTGGAACGGGAGATTCTCATCATGATGAGGTGGAACGGGAGATTCTCATGGTGATGAGGTGGAACGGGAGATTCTCATCATGATGAGGTGGAACGGGAGATTCTCATCATGATGAGGTTGAATGGGAGATTCTCATGGTGATGAGGTGGAACGGGAGATTCTCATCATGATGAGGTTGAACGGGAGATTCTCATGGTGATGAGGTGGAACGGGAGATTCTCATCATGATGAGGTTGAACGGGATATTCTCATGGTGATGAGGTGGAACGGGAGATTCTCATGGTGATGAGGTGGAACGGGAGATTCTCATCATGATGAGGTTGAACGGGAGATTCTCACGGTGATGAGGTGGAACGGGAGATTCTCATGGTGATGAGGTGGAACGGGAGATTCTCATCATGATGAGGTTGAACGGGAGATTCTCATGGTGATGAGGTGGAACGGGAGATTCTCATCATGATGAGGTGGAACGAGAGATTCTCATCATGATGAGGTGGAACGGGAGATTCTCATCATGATGAGGTGGAACGGGAGATTCTCATCATGATGAGGTGGAACGAGAGATTCTCATCATGATGAGGTGGAACGGGAGATTCTCATGGTGATGAGGTGGAACGGGAGATTCTCATGGTGATGAGGTGGAACGGGAGATTCTCATCATGATGAGGTGGAACGGGAGATTCTCATGGTGATGAGGTGGAACGGGAGATTCTCATCATGATGAGGTGGAACGGGAGATTCTCATCATGATGAGGTTGAACGGGAGATTCTCATGGTGATGAGGTGGAACGGGAGATTCTCATCATGATGAGGTTGAACGGGAGATTCTCATGGTGATGAGGTGGAACGGGAGATTCTCATCATGATGAGGTTGAACGGGATATTCTCATGGTGATGAGGTGGAACGGGAGATTCTCATGGTGATGAGGTGGAACGGGAGATTCTCATCATGATGAGGTTGAACGGGAGATTCTCACGGTGATGAGGTGGAACGGGAGATTCTCATGGTGATGAGGTGGAACGGGAGATTCTCATCATGATGAGGTTGAACGGGAGATTCTCATGGTGATGAGGTGGAACGGGAGATTCTCATCATGATGAGGTGGAACGGGAGATTCTCATCATGATGAGGTTGAACGGGATATTCTCATGGTGATGAGGTGGAACGGGAGATTCTCATGGTCATGTGCAGCAACTGTGTGATACTTCATGTCAATATGGAGCAAACTCTCTTAGGAATGTTTCTAATATCTTGTTGAATCTGTGACACCAGGAATTAAAGTCTTTCTTGATGAAAAAGTCATCCGAACCTTGAATTAGCAAGGCTGACCTGATAAAGTGGCTGATGAGTTTCTCATTGGCCTCAGACCATAAACATGCTATAAATCCACTGAGAGAAGTTCTGAATGATCTTTGAACAGTTGTTTGTTTTCAGGTAAAACTGAATTTGAACTCTGAGATAACTTCACCATCTTCCCTTCATGTACTCTCCCATAGAAGATCAAGAGAGGATTTGGGCGTAGGGATATGTATTTTAGTTTGTTCTGTCAGTCTGTAGCTGCATTTTCATTACATCTTTTTACAAAATAAAAGCGATAGATAAGTTCTGACAAACAACAGCTGCGATTTGCAGATGTTTTCATTCAACAGCGTTCAGCGCTTAAACGTCAGTTCTCGTAAAATCTTATTTGGGTGACGAGATTTCATGAGAGTTGTGACTCATGCAAGGTAGCCCCATGGAGTTATTTTGGCGTTTTCTACTTGCTGTGGGAAATTTGCTGCAGCTTTTCATAGCTTTAACCCTCATTTTCTTTTCGAACTGGTCACAACCCCCATGTCATGTCTGTGGACACGTAAATCCAAAAAAAGTGTTTCCATTACACTTTTGCAAAATATTTCTCTCTTGAACTGACTAAAAAACCACCTCAGGAGGGCGTAACAACTTTTTAGCGATATTTGAGCCTTTTTTTTCGTCATGTGGGTGTTTCTATTAGCGTTTATTTAGTACAATATTTAGTTTTTGCACAGTTCTAGTTGGAAATGCACTTTGTGACTATTGAGTTTTATTGTAAGACTGACTTCACATTGAACGTACTCAGGTCCCACATTTCAGCGCTGTTGTTTAGTTGGTAGAACCAGCCGTTCACCAATCAGGGTTCGTGGTTAAGTCGGCATGTGGAGACGTTCTTGGACAAAATGCTGAACTGAAAGTTATTTGTTTTTTTTTTTGTTTGTTTTTTTTTTTTTGTTTTTTTTTTTTTTTTTGATCTCTTTCTTTTGTTTTTTTTTTTGTTTTTTTATGTTCTCTTTTCTGTTCTCTTTCTGCCCCTTTCCTGTCCTTTCCGG
Source organism: Telmatherina bonti (assembly GCF_933228915.1). Taxonomy (NCBI): domain Eukaryota; kingdom Metazoa; phylum Chordata; class Actinopteri; order Atheriniformes; family Telmatherinidae; genus Telmatherina; species Telmatherina bonti. Next base: position 35,665,491 of record NC_136626.1, read on the forward strand.
TCGGGTCCAGCAGCATAAACTCTGTAATACAAGCTATTATCCAAAACAAATTGAAAAATAAAATAAGAATCAAGAAATACAAGGGGATCATTACATCTACAAAAGTTCCCCTTGGCAAAATAAATTTGCTCAGCAGAACACAGCATCCAGAACATCAGTCTGCTTGCTTAAATGCTGGACAAGACAAAAAAAAAAACAAAAAAAAAAAACAAAAAAAAAACTGAAAGTTATTTGGATGTCAATGTGTACATATATCGTAAGTTAATGGTTGAGAAGACCAGAAAAACATTGTACAGCAGTGTCTATTTCCAGACAAATATGAGGGAGTTCAGTGTTGAAAGACCTGCATTCATTGTCGCCTCTGACCTCTGACCAATCACACCCAAGAAGTGGGCGGGACACGACGGCAACATTTCAACACAGAGGATAAGAAGCTGATTTTGCTCGCAGCTGCAGAGGTTTTATGTCAGCTAAAACGAGCACTATGTGAGGACAAGAACGGATGATGTGGATACAAACGCTGACATTTGTCCATTAAACCGTAACGGCATCACTTCCTGCTGACAGAGACAGAATCATGACACAGCTGGATTTAAATGTCTCACACCATTACTGCTCAGATTTCACTTTAAGTTTGAATATTGCCAGAGAGAAGTAATCTATTCTTAAGAAAGAACAGGAACATAAAGAGAACACCTCATTATTTTAACATGTTCACACATAAACAATGGCAGCAGACTGTCCTATTTCACACAATTAACCACATTTAGGCTGAACGTAGAAGTTTTGTCTGTCCCCTGTGTTGGGTACGAGTGTAATTTGGTCTGTTTTCACAGGTCTTAGCAGTCCGTCACTTGATGCAGAAAATGAAGCAACACCACCAGAAATCACAGGGGCAGCGTAGAGTTGTATCGCTGACACACAACCAGCCAATGGACAAACCAGAGAAGAAGAAGCGGAATAGGAAGAATATGCAGAAACCACCAAATAAAAAGCTTCTATAAGAGACGCAGAAGAAGCTGAGAACAGCAAAAAATTTTGTGTTTTATTCTTCTTCTGGTGTTTTTGGACGATTGTAAAAAAACTTTATAGCAGTGCTTTACTGCTCCAACCAGAGTCAAAACGTGGAAGTGAACTGAAGCCAACACTGCCCACTGGTGGGTGGCCATGTCCGGTCCTCCAGACCTGCACGTGTTGGGAGTTTCCCTGCTGCAACACACCTGATGCACATCAGCAGAGTTTGATGTCAAGCTCTGCACACGTCTGCTGATTTCATTCAGGTGTGTTGCAGCAGGGAAACTGCTAACATGTGAAGGTCTGCGGCTCTTGAGGACCAGACATGGCCACCCCCGACGTAGAAGATGCATGGAAGTATGAGGACATCGGTGTCTGAAATGGACGTCCACATTTACGTACGTAAGGGAGCAGAAATGGGTCTTAAGATGTTAACACCAAAAGAAGCAAAGTATCCCTTTAACTAAGACTTAAAGCCTGAAGAGGGATCATACATCATGTGACAGGTGGTCCCGGTCGAGTTTACGCTCATTCTCTCTTTTGTCGACATGCTCCGACCAGCGCCTCTGATTTACCAGCAAACTGCCAGTATCTCTCTCCCAGTGATGAATCCGAGCAGCAGCTTTGAAGTTAAACATCGGACAGTGTAGCCAGAAGCCAGATTAGCTGGTTTCATCCCATGAAAACACCGGGAGACAGCAGCGAGGGTTGGCTGTCGTTTGTGTAGAGGAGGAGTGGGGGGGGGGGGGGCTGCTGCCTCAGAAGCTCCTGTCTCTTCTGGGCTTCTTGTTTGAAGCGCATCGCTTCAGGTGAAAATCTAACTTCAGATGAAAAATGTTTTAATCAAAGGCTGGCTTTTTAATGGAAGCCATCAGAGTCTGTGTAAGCAGATTTTATCACTGACCAGGCATGTATCTCTCCCAGCATCAACGTGTCTGACACGAGCTGGGAAACACAAGAAACAGTTCAACCTTCTGGGGGGTACGGGGCAGAATCTGATGTTTCCAGATGAATGTGTGCTGTTTGGCTGCCTCTTGCTTTTCCTCCCCAGTCCTGACAACAACCACCTGGCCTAAACTTTCCCAACTACCACCGTGTCACAGTTCATCTGCTGGCTTCACACTTAATATGAGCTTTAGTCAGATTTGAGTCTTGTCAGGATAACTTTGTGCTGAAGCGTTAGCAGAAAATAATGGAGCATGGTAGAGACATACCTACAGAGAAAGACAGTCTAAACAGGGAGTCCTCAAGTTTCAACAGCCTGACCTAAAATATTTGCAAAGTGACTGTGATGGCAGGTTCTCCAATTATACCCACAAGTCCTTTTTAATGTTTCACTCCCCTGAATCTGTGCAGCTTTTACGATCATTATGGCAAGCCCCGAGGCACTTCTGCAACTAAATAACAGCACTGCTGCTGAGAAAATAAGTAGAGAACAACATTACAACAGAGATGTAAACATGCGGCATGTCAGTCGCAGCCCGGCTGACATGCCTGCATGATCTGTGACTCCCATAATTAACTGTCAGCAGTGTCAGTGTTCGGCTGTGTTTCACATGAAGGAGGGTGCTCGACTAACTGGCTGAAGTCGCCCACTTTGCACGATTGAACAGCGAAGAAAACTTCCTCTTTGCAGCAGCAGCAGCAGCAGCAGCTCTTTCTTTACTGTGTTGTCTCTGATGATAAGCTCGCAAAACCAACGGTTTTTGTGCCACTTGACTCTCTGGGTTTGGTTTTAGTTGCAGGCAGACTTTTGTGTTTTTCTCTAATTTGCTGCAGTTTCATTCCCACCAATCGCATGAAGGAAGACGGCACGAAGGTGGAGGCTCTCCTCTGCGCAGATGCAGAGTCATCTGATGTATCTGGAACCCTGGACGGTGCGCTACCAAGTAAACAAGTGAGGAGAACGCCAGATCTGCATCATTTAATCGCCCGTTGAATTGCTAACGACCTCATTAACAAAAGAAGGATGGGAAACCAGCATGGCCTGGGCGAGGAAGCGTCCGTGTGACAGCCATCTGGCTGCGATGGGGGTGGGGTGGGGTGGCAAGGGGGGTGGGGAACGTCACAAATTCCAGACACAGGATGAGAGCATCTCTACATGGAGGCAGGGATTGCTGAAACTTACAACAGCTTGTCTTTATTTAAATGATTTGATAAAAAAACATGAGTAAGGTCACGAGTTACACAAAGTGGAAAGTAGCAGAACCATAAAACCAACGATGGAGGTTCTCTATGTCACAAGAATCTCAAAGCTTCCAGGTCCGCGTCTTTTTCTCCTGTTGCAATGGTGAAATGAGGACAATAGATGGATTTACTCAGAGTTTTGCAGTACTCAAATACAGGAATCATACACATTACATGTCCTGTATGGTTATGTCATAGACTAAGGCTCAAAAGTTTGGAATCGCCTGGAAGTTTATTCACTTTCCATGAAAACTGAAAAGAAATGAGTATAAATATTACAAAGAGCAAACAAGCAGGACATGCCAACATGGATGGATCGCTGCCCGACAGACCTCCCTGCTCTCTAGCTGCTCATTACCTCCACCAAGAGGGTTATGTTTTTACCGTCGTTTATCTGTTTGTCTGTCTGTTTGGCTTTCAGGAGTAGTTGGAAATGTGGAAAGGAAGAACTGATTGGTGGTGATCCGGATTGCCGTTTGGAGCCAGGAACTTTTTTAAGGCATTGGTGGAGGATTGCGCTCTCCGAGTGTTTTTTTCTAGTTTTTCAAGGTAAACCGATAAGATTTCACACCATGTGTCCCACAAGGTGGATTGGCTTGATGGGGTCTCCCTTCATACGCTGCATTCAAGGTTCTGGTCAGAGACTGCGCTGGCCACTCCGTGACCGTTATAAATCTGGATGACTGCTTACTGTAGAAGCATTAATATGACACATTTTAAAGGTCTTTTAGGGTCGCTGTCCTGTTGTAGGAGGAAACTGGCACCAATCAGTCATCGTCCACAGGGTCTTCAAGGTTCCTTCCACGCTGTACAAATGTCCTTATTTACCACCCCAAAGCACCCAGACCATCACGCAAACACCTGAAACTTCAACTCATCTGTCCACAACACCTTCTTCCAGTCCTCCAAGTGTCCCATGCCAGCACTCTTTTGCTCATCTCAATCTCTTCTTTTTGTTCACCAGTCTGAGATATGAAGTCCAGCATCCTGAACTGGTGATACTGACTGGTATTTAATGGGTACAGTTCAGTGCAACTGCATGTGCAGTCTTTAACTGCACATTTGCAGATGTGGTCTTCTTGTACAGTTATTTATGGGGGTCTTCCACTCTTTCTTCTGTCCTTCTTACAGCCAGTTTTTGCAGCTGTCTGAAAGGAGTAATTAACGGCATGATGAGAAATTTTAAGTTTTCCTGCAATTTCATGCTCTGAATAGTTTTTTTTCCTTTCTAAACACTGCAGTAGACTGGCAGGTGTCTTTCTGGCCATTCTGAGCCTGTAAATGAACAAACTACTGATGCTCCATTTAACAAACCAACCTGAAGCATGCCATGCTTCCTTGTTGGTGCAACGGCTTAAAAAACGATTACCTTCAAGTATACACACACACACACACACACACACACACACACACACATATATATACATATATATATATATATATATATATATATATATATATATATATATATATATATATATATATATATATATATATATATATATATATATATTTATATATATATATATATATATATATATATATATATACACATATAAGTGTATAGGTTGATGGAGGGGGGATGATGGCGTAGGGTTCTTCTTCTGGAGCTGACCTCTTTGTTCCAGTGAAAAGGAACTCTGGTTGCTTCAGTACACTAGAGACTTTGGACAACTCATGTTCCTGACTTTATGGGAACAGCTTTAGGAAGGTTCCTTCCTGGTCATGACTGCACACCAGGACACAAAGTTGGCTCCATAAAGACATGATGAGCCAGTTTGGTGTGGAAGAACCTGACTGGTCTGCCCAGGATCCTGACCTCAGCAGGACAGAACACCTTTGAGGTGAACTAGAGTGGAAACTGCGAGCCGCATCTTCCGGTTCAACATCAGTGTCTGACCTCCCTAATGTGCTTCTGGAGAATGGTCAACATTTCCCATAAACACACTCCTACACCAGGTGGAAAGTTTTCCCAGGAAACCTGAAGCTGACACAAGTTCAAAGGAGGCCGACATCATATTAAACCCTTCAGACGGAGAACGGGACGTCTCTTCAGTTCACACGTATGTAAAGACAGATGAGCCAACATGTTGGCAATGTAGTTTAGTAAAACCTTTCCAAATAATCTGTTACCTTCAAGAAGTACACATAAAATATAATTTAGTGTTTTTCAGGAGGGTCGTTTCGCTACACCACACTTCTGATCCTTTTCTCATCAACCTGTAAATATTAGCAGTCAGAAAGACAACCAGCCAGGTTCCTGCAGAAGCTGCAGTTTGTAGAGCCTCGTTTCCAGCTTCACTTCTGGTGCTTTTGTTGTCATTTCAGGTTGTTCACATCATGAAATTCTCTGAGTTAGGGTGAAAGTTCAGGGAAGTACGCAGAGTGAGGTCTTCATGATTCTTACTCCTAATTATCTGTTATAACTGTAGAGTTAAGTCCAGGTTTAAGCTAACATGAGTCTGGATTTAAAGGAAAGGATGCCTCTGATGGGTTAGCTTCCAATAATCTCAGATATGATTGATTCTTTTCTGCATTTAATGTCAAGTTTTTCTGTTATTCTTCAACTTTGTAGTCATGATCTGTTAGTTTTTGACAGTGGAGTCTGTAGAACACTGCCCTGAAAGTCTGACTTAAAGATGTCAACAAACAGACGTGACAGCTTTTATACACAACATGCAGAAACTACATACCGATGAACAGACTTCTACACGACTCTGCAGGAGACAGTGGTTGGTACTGACTGCCCATTGCTCTGTTGTTGTTGTTGGGAGGAAAACTTCCTCTTCCCTCCTCTGAGACTTTACAGACAGCAGCAACTCCTTCCACGTCCTGTTAACAACCTCTGCTTACTCTCGCTGCACACTCTCAGACTTCCAGGAGCAAACTAATACGTCAAAAAAGAAGTTTTACAGCTGCATGTCTGCAGTTCTTCTGCCCTCTCTGACAGCTGATCGCTCACTCTGTTTTTGTTTCTACGGAAGTTATGAAAGAGAGCAGCCAATTACATTTGAGTACTGGAACACGTCAGGACAGGAAGCTGCATGAAGAAATGAAAAAAACCAGTGAAGTCAGTGCCGCCTCAGATGGTCTGAGACCAGATGCTGAGAGCAGTAAACACATGATCCAAACACAACACACACAAGAGGAAAGTCTCTCTAAAAACCTGTTTTTGCTTGTTTAAGGTAAAAAAGAAAAAGTCTGTTTGACAATGAAGAAGAAGAAGAAGAGAAAAACAATGCTGTGTCACAACAAGCCATGCAAGAGCTGTGCTGGGAAATGACTAACTGGCTCAGGAATTTCCCAACACATCGTTTTACATTTACAAACACGAGCGGAAAGTTCAGCGCAGAGTAACCGTTGTGGTATTTATTTGTTCCTTCAGCTATGTAGGCCACCACCAACTGCTTCCTTTACCTGAGCCTGAATCCATTCCCCCTCCATCCAGGTCTACAGAACACTGTGTCATCATGCATTTCCTCTACAGTCAGCAGATTGTAGTGCAAACTGGGGGCAAAACCAAATCCCGTCCTTAAACCAGTTACTGTGCTTCATTACGGTTTTTGGAGAAAATAAAAGTGACATTTCTGAAATTTCAACAAAGTACAATTGTGATTTGTTGCTAACTAAATTGAATGGTGTTTAGCGTAATCCTGGTAAAATCTCATCCCACGAGACTCCCCTTTAAGGAGGATGGATTGTTTTAGGGTTTTCCACTCACTGTGGTGGATTTGCTTTTTACAGCTTTTCCTCCTCATTTCCCATTCTGATTACCTCTGCCAAGGAGGTGGCAGAGTGATTCTGTCTGTTTGTTTGTTTGTTTGTTTGTTTGTTTGTTAGTAACTTTACACTCTTCACTGTTTCTGATAACTAACTTTGATTCCATTCAACCCTGGGAGTGATCCGGATCAGCATCTGGATGCAGGAATGTTGTGAAGGATTCTTCCTCAGTGTGAGATACGACCATTTTCAGTAAATCTGCATATAATTCCACAATAAAGGGTGAGAAAATCCAGAAGAAGTTCCCAACAGGTTCTCCAAGATATCAAATGTAGATGTGGATCCTGGCAAGATTCTAGATACTACCATCCATATCAGGAAAAACATACTGGATACTACCATCCATATCAGGAAAAACATACTGGATACTACCATCCAGATCAGGAACAACATTCTGGATACTACCATCCAGATCAGGAACAACATTCTGGATACTACCATCCAGATCAGGAACAACATTCTGGATACTACCATCCAGATCAGGAACAACATTCTGGATACTACCATCCAGAACAGGAACATTCTGGATACTACCATCCAGATCAGGAACAACATTCTGGATACTACCATCCAGAACAGGAACATTCTGGATACTACCATCCATATCAGGAAAAACATACTGGATACTACCATCCATATCAGGAAAAACATACTGGATACTACCATCCAGAACAGGAACATTCTGGATACTACCATCCAGATCAGGAACAACATTCTGGATACTACCATCCAGATCAGGAACAACATTCTGGATACTACCATCCAGATCAGGAACAACATTCTGGATACTACCATCCAGAACAGGAACAACATTCTGGATACTACCATCCAGATCAGGAACAACATTCTGGATACTACCATCCAGATCAGGAACAACATTCTGGATACTACCATCCAGAACAGGAACATTCTGGATACTACCATCCAGATCAGGAACAACATTCTGGATACTACCATCCAGAACAGGAACATTCTGGATACTACCATCCAGATCAGGAAAAACATACTGGATACTACCATCTAGAACAGGAACAACATTCTGGATACTACCATCCAGATCAGGAACAACATTCTGGATACTACCATCCAGATCAGGAAAAACATACTGGATACTACCATCCAGAAAAGGAACAACATTCTAGATACTACCATCCAGAACAGGAACATTCTGGATACTACCATCCAGAACAGGAACAACATTCTGGATACTACCATCCAGATCAGGAACAACATTCTGGATACTACCATCCAGAACAGGAACATTCTGGATACTACCATCTAGAACAGGAACAACATTCTGGATACTACCATCTAGAACAGGAACAACATTCTGGATACTACCATCCAGATCAGGAACAACATTCTGGATACTACCATCCAGAACAGGAACATTCTGGATACTACCATCCAGATCAGGAACAACATTCTGGATACTACCATCCAGAACAGGAACATTCTGGATACTACCATCTAGAACAGGAACAACATTCTGGATACTACCATCTAGAACAGGAACAACATTCTGGATACTACCATCCAGATCAGGAACAACATTCTGGATACTACCATCCAGATCAGGAACAACATTCTGGATACTACCATCCAGAACAGGAACAACATTCTGGATACCACCATCCAGATCGGGAACAACATTCTGGATACTACCATCCAGAACAGGAACAACTTTTCTTCACTGCAGGAAACACCACAATATAGCCGAAACACTATGGATTCATTATCAATGAATATGGAATTTGATAGTGGATCAATAAATGATGGCTGTAAGACCAGAACATTAGCAGGAAATTACTATATGAGCTGCTTGATGGAGGTCTGCACTTTCACATGGATTTCTTTATAACTCTTTGTCAAACATTTTGTTGTTTTCTATCAAGGAAGGTGGTTATAATTTTGTCTTTATTAGCTAAAAGATTTCCATCTCTTCCTACGTCCATATCATGTCATCTTTACTGGAAATGAACTGGACACAGGAACGGTGGCATAAAATTGTGAAAAAGTGTTTCCATTACACTTTAGTGAAATACTCCAGTATGAAAACCTCTGGAATACAACCTCATGAGAGCACAAAATATTTTTAAGTGATCTTAGTTATCTTTCTAAATGTCGTCGTTTCCATTAGCAGTTTTATTGTGATATTCATGGGTTTGTGCTCTTCTAAAGCTAACGCAGCTACTGACACTTTGACCGGGTGATGGGCGAGGGGGGTGATGTTCTGGAATCGTTGAGATGCAGATTTGCAAAACTAATCAGTGGTGTCATTTTTAAAGAGAAGCAACTTCCTCCTGTAGCCCTTCCAGACAATCCATACTGGTTTAGTCTTGTTCTAACTGGGCTGCTAGCTGAGGCCTGAAGAGTCTGAGATGTAGCTCTTCTGTCTGCTCTTAGACTGAACTTCTTGGGACATCCACTTCTGGAAGATTTGAAGCTACTTGTGAACAATCTTTCTCTATAACGCATAACCACAGCTTAAATTGGGATTTGTTAAGTGGGAGTTCTGCAGTTTCATGGGTGTGCCATGTGTTTGCAAAGACAGCACAATCTGACCGTCATCTCTTGACAAAGTGGAAATAAAACCAGTTACACTTTCCTCCGGTCTGTGTACGAATAAAATGATTTCCAGATACAGATGACAGTGTGTGAAGGCGATAACAACAAACTCCTTCTCCCAGCATTTTTGTCAGCAGCGACAGCATTGTTGTTGCCTTAGAAAGACAGAAAAATAATAAATAAACAGATTTTAAAAATCGTATGTGACTGATTCATTCTTCCAGTGTTTAAAATGTCTGCTGCAGGCAGGCTGGGTGTCTATGGCTTTCACTGTTCATGTGAAAGAACATTAATAAATAAACAGATAATTGAAGAGAAAAACCTGTGTGGAGGTGTAGAGTGTTTGAGAATGTAGCTGGTATGAATCAGTAAAAAAAAAAGATCTAATTTCTCTGATTTACAGACTCACTCAGCACACCTGCAACATGATGCGGACAGAGACATCTGCTGAGGAGGGACAAGATGCAGTGTTGTGTTTCCAAAAACTGATGGAGAACTGGGGTATGCTTGCCTGCAGAAATGATAAAAAGTTAAATTTTACACTAACTGACCCTTTAATCAGTTCAACCTTGCTAATATCGCGTTGGCCCCCGTTTTCCTGAATTCTTGTCAAAGATTTAAGGTGATAGAAAAAAAGCTGTTGTTGCATTTTGACATAAAGCATCACAGAGATGCTGGACACCATGAGAATCTCCCGTTCCACCTCATCATGATGAGAATCTCCCGTTCCACCTCATCATGATGAGAATCTCCCGTTCCACCTCATCATGATGAGAATCTCCCGTTCCGCCTCATCATGATGAGAATCTCCCGTTCCACTTCATCATGATGAGAATCTCCCGTTCCACCTCATCACCATGAGAATCTCCCGTTCCACCTCATCATGATGAGAATCTCCCGTTCCACCTCATCATGATGAGAATCTCCCGTTCCACCACATCATGATGAGAATCTCCCGTTCCACCTCATCATGATGAGAATCTCCCGTTCCGCCTCATCATGATGAGAATCTCCCGTTCCACTTCATCATGATGAGAATCTCCCGTTCCACCTCATCACCATGAGAATCTCCCGTTCCACCTCATCATGATGAGAATCTCCCGTTCCACCTCATCATGATGAGAATCTCCCGTTCCACCACATCATGATGAGAATCTCCCGTTCCACCACATCACCATGAGAATCTCCCGTTCCACCACATCACCATGAGAATCTCCCGTTCCACCTCATCATGATGAGAATCTCCCGTTCCACCTCATCACCATGAGACTCTCCCGTTCCACCTCATCATGATGAGAATCTCCCGTTCCACTTCATCATGATGAGAATCTCCCGTTCCACCTCATCATGATGAGAATCTCCCGTTCCACCTCATCACCATGAGAATCTCCCGTTCCACCTCATCATGATGAGAATCTCCCGTTCCACCTCATCACCATGAGAATCTCCCGTTCCACCACATCACGATGAGAATCTCCCGTTCCACCTCATCACCATGAGAATCTCCTGTTCCACTTCATCATGATGAGAATCTCCCGTTCCACCTCATCATGATGAGAATCTCCCGTTCCACCTCATCATGATGAGAATCTCCCGTTCCACCTCATCATGATGAGAATCTCCCGTTCCACCTCATCATGATGAGAATCTCCCGTTCCACCTCATCATGATGAGAATCTCCCGTTCCACCACATCATGATGAGAATCTCCCGTTCCACCTCATCACCATGAGAATCTCCCGTTCCACTTCATCATGATGAGAATCTCCCATTCCACTTCATCATGATGAGAATCTCCCGTTCCACCTCATCATGATGAGAATCTCCCGTTCCACCTCATCATGATGAGAATCTCCCGTTCCACCTCATCACCATGAGAATCTCCCGTTCCACCTCATCATGATGAGAATCTCCCGTTCCACCACATCATGATGAGAATCTCCCGTTCCACCTCATCACCATGAGAATCTCCCGTTCCACCACATCACCATGAGAATCTCCCGTTCCACCTCATCACCATGAGAATCTCCCGTTCCACCTCATCATGATGAGAATCTCCCGTTCCACCTCATCACCATGAGAATCTCCCGTTCCACCTCATCATGATGAGAATCTCCCGTTCCACCTCATCACCATGAGAATCTCCCGTTCCACCTCATCATGATGAGAATCTCCCGTTCCACCTCATCACCATGAGAATCTCCCGTTCCACCTCATCACCATGAGAATCTCCCGTTCCACCTCATCACCATGAGAATCTCCCGTTCCACCTCATCACCATGAGAATCTCCCGTTCCACCTCATCACCATGAGAATCTCCCGTTCCACCTCATCACCATGAGAATCTCCCATTCCACCTCATCATGATGACAGCTGTACAGCAGGTGGTAAGGTTAAAGAAAATTTAGATTTTGATTTGCTGGCAAGTCAAAAAAGTGAAGATGTTGTCTTCTGATGTCAATATTTAACTGGAATTTGCACCTTTTTTGTTAAGCTCATTATTTTATGAACAGATTAAAATAATATATAAATCAATGATTAACCCATTCTTGATCCACAGTCTCCAAATGTACCACAAGATTTCTTTCGTATTAGCTTCACACCCATTCTGCCTTTTTTTTTCTTTTTTTTCAATAATTTTTGTAAACATAGTTTCCTAATTGGATTTTCTTTTTTAATTTTGATACCACTGGTCTTTATATCATACGCTGTGCAGGCTTATTAAATCCAGAAGATCTCACTTTATTTCTCTCAAGCAAAAATAAGAAGAGTCACAAACCTCCCCTAACAAAGCTCTCAGTGACAAATAAAAAGACCTTGGAGAAGTTGCGGGATGGGGTAGGTCCATACTCTGGCTAATTAAATGTCATGTCTTCCAACATTCATGAAGAGCACTTATTAAAACAAGCATTCACATCCAATCCACTAGATAAATGACTTTATACCAAGTGCCATGAAGCCCAGTAAATTGCTTCTTTAAAGATGGATCTGGTCCAAACACACAATCAAAGGATTTGCTTGGGATTATCTGAGATTAGAAACAGTCAGGGACAAACGAGGAGATGACAGGATATCATACATTGAAAGGATAAATTAGCAGTCACATACCAGACTAAATTTGTGATGGGTGTTAGGGGAGTATGTGGTGGGGAGGCGGAGGGGGGAATGTGTTGAGTGTTTAAAAGCAAGAAACAGCTCTTTGGTTTTAGTGAGCTTAATGATACATAGCCAAAGGAAACCACTGTAAAAGCTTTTCCCTGTTTTGGTAAAACCTTTCACCATATAAATAAAGTCTCCATGAGGGAAATGACTGAGAGAATGGACATGAGGTAATTAGTGACAAATCAGCCCTCTACGGTACAGTCCATGATTGCTCAAAGTGGAGCATAATTCATGAAACAGGAGCTTTGCATCACATAAAAGTCTTGAAATCTTGAAAAATCCCATTTTTATTGTCAGGCTAAACATGATCAGTGCAGGGCAATCTGTGTCGTCACATCAGCTTCAGCTCTTTATGCAAACAGCACCAAAAATCAACCACTATCTCAGTTTAAAAAGATGATTTTTAAGACTGCACTCAGATCCACATGTTTGGTTACATGCTAACGTAAATATCTAACCAGCCAATCACATCTAGTCGTGTAGAATGAAGACGACTTGCTGAAGTTCAAACTGAGCATCAGAATGAGGAAAAAAGGAGATTTAAGTGACTTTGAAGGCAGCCTGGTTGTCAGTCTGAGTATTTCAGAAACTGTGAAGCACTTTGGGTCCCTTCAGAGTGCAATATAAATCTAATCCACTTTATTGTTATTATCATTACTTTGTCACTCTGAATCGTCCCTGCAGTGAGTGTGAGTGGACGTTTGTCTCTCTGTGAAAGGACTGGCAACCTGTCCAAGGTACTCTCTCACCTAGCTGCGGGAATAGACTCCATTTGGATAAACAAGTATAGAAAATGGATGGATGATTTAAATTGACAATAGCTGTATCCAAATTCCACGTCTAGACACTTGGAAATGCAGATTCTTCTGCTACATACATACATACATACATACATACTGTCCCATTTGGGAGGCTTCTTCCAAAGCAGCCTACAAACCCTTACCTCGTTTGCAATGAAGCGAAAGCAGCGAGCGGTAGATCCTTTCAGGCCTCTTTTCTCCCAAAAAAACAGCAGTCGAGTGCCGAGGACTATGTTTATGAGTGTATATATATCATAGACGATGGAAAAAGCCTCCCTGTCACCTGTAGGTTTCTGAAGCTCACTGGGTGGTTGCCACTGTCGCCATTTTTGCAGCATTACATGTGCTGTTGCTCCCGGAAAATACAAACATGTGGAAAGAGGTGAGAAGGGGTCTTTGAGCATCCAGGTGGATGATTGACATGTAATAAATTCTGACCTACCTGCAACTCAGAGCTAACCAAGCTAACCAGCTAATGGAGGTATGCAGGCAAACACCTAATAAACCAATGATGCTGAAAATCAAAATTAATTTAGTTTCTAAAGTTATAAAAAAAAATCACTCCCCCACAGTTGTCATGAAGGTAAACCTGTGTGTGTGTGTGTGTGTGTATGTATGTGTGTGTGTGTGTATGTATATATGTATATATATACTGTATGTGCGAGTGCATATACATATATATGTAGGTGGGTATGTATGTGCATATACGTGTATGCATTGATCTCTTTTTGTTTTTTATGTTCTCTTTTCTGTTCTCTTTCTGCCCCTTTCCTGTCCTTTCCGGTCGGGTCCAGCAGCATAAACTCTGTAATACAAACTATTATCCAAAGCAAATAGAAAAATAAAATAAGAATCAAGAAATACAAGGGGATCATTACATCTATAAAAGTTCCCCTTGGCAAAATAAATTTGCTCAGCAGAACACAGCATCCAGAACATCAGTCTGCTTGCTTAAATGCTGGACAAGACAAAAAAAAAAAAAAAAAAAAAAAAAAAAAAATGAAGGTAAACCTGACCTATTAAACCTAAAATGGATTTTTTGTACCAGGCTGCAAACATGTTTATATGTGCTGTAAACATGATTTGCTCTGTTTTGCAGCCCCTAGTGGATGAAGGGGGTACTGCAGTTTGATGCACTTCTGCATAGGCTTCACTTTAAACCTCTGGAGGTTGCTGCCTGGTGTGTGTGTATATATCTATATATATCTATATATATCTATATATATATAGATATATATATATTAAACGTTAAACGTTTATATATATATATATATATATATATATATATATATATATATATATATATATATATATATACATATACATATATATATATATATATATATATATATATATATATATATATATATATATATATATATATATATATATATATAGTATACATGCTGTTTATACCGTCTTTTTACTTCATCCACTGCTAGCATCATTTCACCAACAGCTGCACGGCAACGTTTAACTGTCTTTACAACATCTGAAATGCTTTTGATGTTATTCATGTAAAGCACTTTGAGTTGTTTTGTACATAAAATGTATGTGACAAGTAGATTTGCGCTGCAAATACGGACAACAGGAGACTGAAGCACTATGGGTAATTCTCTTACACTACGTAAGCTGTATGATTCCATTGACAGCTAGCAGCTTCAGACTACGTAGGACTCTCCATAGCATATGTAGTCCACACTCTTGGAAGTGGCTGAATGGGGACATAGCTAATGACTTTACTTTAAAGCTCTTCAAAGTCAACATACCTCACTCCACTATATTTCTCATTGTGGATGTGTGGAACAGGAGCAACTCTATGATGCTTCATGTCAATATGGAGCAAAATCTCAGGAAGGTTTCCAAACCCTTGTTAAATCTGTCACACCAAGAATAAAGGCAGTGCTGAAGGAAAAAGGGGTCCAACCTGGTACAAGCAATGTTTACTGAATACAGTAATCAGTGAGTGTTTGCCACAGAGAGGAAAATATATGTTTATGGTGGGTAGCTTATCCTTCAACTCCTTCATAAAAAATCAGAATTCCAGTTTTAGTGATTTTTCAAACAACCAAAATGTATTTCACCAAAAACATAAGAATTGATTCGCAGTTTAAAAGCCCTACTTTCACTCGCTGCGCATGGTGGAAATTTTGATTCAGCTCTAATTTGAATATTTGAAAGTAAAATAAGGCAGGCCTGGTGCTGATAAAACACTTTTCACGAGGATAAATAATGTAGGCAGTGGTTAATGTTAGCATGTACTGCTTTGCATATTTTAAAAGCAATAAGAACCTCAGTTCTATCGCATTAAATGTAGGCTTTCTCTTTCTCCCAGACAGCAATAAAAAGGTATTCTAGAGGGTTTGCACATTAGAGAAGTTTGACCTATGAACCCAACATAAGCTTCTTTGTCCCATACTCTGCTTCCTTTGTCCTACAGCTTGATGGCATGGACGGTGGGAAGTAATATCATACCTGCACTGCCTGCTATAGGTTGAAGAGCTCAGTTCATCAGCTCTTTGATTTAATCTTCTTTCATAATGATTGAAGTGACTTACAGGTTTTCTTTGTAAAGGATCTTTTTTTTTTTATCTCTCCACTGAAGACTTTAAGTTAAAAAGTTTCATCTCTGAGACTCAGAAAAATATGGCTGCTGCAGACAGAAATGTAGCTTTTGCATCTTACTTCAAACTAAATCTTAATTCTTCCTACTTTGGCAGAAAGAAATGAGCTTCTACTGCAGTTAATATGCATTATTTCAACATTTAACTTTTAAAAAGCTCTGTATTCCTGACTGGTTTGACGGCAGGACGTTAGACAGATATGTTTATTTCTGGAGACGAGAGGCTGAGAAATCACACAGAAATCCTGCATGTTGTTGCAGCCACAGTGTTTTAAAACACTTGTGTGTTTATATCTGCCTGAAAGCGTGTGAGAAAC
Source organism: Telmatherina bonti (assembly GCF_933228915.1). Lineage (NCBI taxonomy): Eukaryota > Metazoa > Chordata > Actinopteri > Atheriniformes > Telmatherinidae > Telmatherina > Telmatherina bonti. The sequence goes on from NC_136626.1 coordinate 35,681,941, forward strand.
TCTGCGTGCTGTACTTAAACAGGTGAGTCGGAGAGCTTTCCCGTTGTAACCTCATGAAGCGTAATGACCTCTGCCCCACAGTAGTGGACCCACCCAAGCTGAGTTTGTCCTCTAAAATCAGCGAGTGGGTGCCAGCGAAAGCAGCAAACTGTCCCCAAGAGGGGTGTGGAGGGAGTGTGGACAGACACCGCTCATGGACATTTAATAGTTCAGACCCACAAACAGCCGGTTCTCAGCAGAGTTCACGAGAGACACTTCTGGAACGGCTGAAATTAAGAACCAAGGCTGAACTTCAGGTAAAACATCGTGAAAACAATGTTGTTGGACACCTGACTCTAAGAATGAATTGTTGAAAAAATGTATAATATGGAACCTTTAATTTATTCATCAGTATGATTTATTATTGATTTAAAGTCATCACTCAAGTATTGCTCTATAGTCATATTTGTAATGCATATGTATATATGTACATATATGTATATATATATATATATATATATATATATATATATATATCTCATCCATCTTCTGCCGCTTATCCGGGGTCGGGTCGCGGGGGCAGCAGCCTAAGCAGGGAAGCCCAGACTTCCCTCTCCCCAGCCACATTTGCCAACTCTGCGGGGGGGATCCCGAGGCGTTCCCAGGCCAGCCGAGAGATGTAATCCCTCCAGCGTGTCCTGGGTCTTCCCCGGGGTCTCCTCCCCGAGGGACGTGCCTGGAACACCTCACCAGGGAGGCGTCCAGGAGGCATCCTGACCAGATGCCCGAGCCTCCTCAACTGGTTCCTCTCGATGCGAAGGAGCAGCGGCTCTACTCTGAGCCCCTCCCGGATGACTGAGCTCCTCACCCTATCTCTAAGGGAGAGCCCGGCCACCCTGTGGAGGAAACTCATTTCAGCCGCCTGTATACGAGATCTCGTTCTTTCAGTCACGACCCACAGCTCACGACCATAGCTCATGACCCTCTCCCTGAGCCGTCACCTTATCGTGGTGGAGGGGTTTGTGCGTCCCGAAGATCCTAGCAGCTATGTTGTCGGGGGCTTTATGCCCCTGGTAGGGTCACCCATGGCAAATAGGTGTCTAGGGGAGGGACCAGACCAAGCACGGCTCATAGACCCCTATGATGACGACCAACCTGGGCATGAATGTTCCCTTGCCCGGACGCGGGTTACCGGGACCCCCCTCTGGAGCCAGGCCTGGAGGCGGGGTACGAGAGCGAGCGTCTGGTGGCCGGGCCTTCGCCCATGGGACCCGGTCGGGCTCAGCCCGAAAGGGTTACATGGGCCCCACCTCCCGTGGGCTCACCATCTGCGGGAGGAGCCGTAGGGGTCGGGTGCAATGTGAGCTGGGCGGCAGCAAGGGGCGGGGACCCTGGCGGTCCGATCCCCGGCTGCAGAAGCTGGCTCTAGGGATGTGGAACGTCACCTCTCTGGTGGGGAAGGAGCCTGAGCTTGTGCGCGAGGTTGAGCGGTTCCGGCTAGATATAGTTGGACTCACCTCGACGCATGGCTTGGGCTCTGGAACCAGTACCCTCGAGAGGGGCTGGACCTTCTTCCACTCTGGAGTTGCTCATGGTGAGAGGCGCCGAGCAGGTGTGGGCATTCTCATCAGCCCCCAGCTTGGTGCCTGCACGTTGGGGTTTACCCCGGTGGATGAAAGGGTAGTTTCCCTCCGCCTCCGGGTGGGGGGACGGGTCCTGACTGTTGTCTGTGCTTATGCACCGAACATCAGTTCAGAGTACCCACCCTTTCTGGAGTCCTTGGAGGGAGTGCTGGAGGGTGCTCCTTCTGGGGACTCCATTGTTCTGCTGGGGGACTTCAATGCTCACGTGGGCAATGACAGTGAGACCTGGAGGGGAGTGATTGGGAGGCATAGTCCCCCCCCTCTGAACCCAAATGGTGTTTTGTTATTGGACTTCTGTGCTCGTCATGGATTGTCTATAATGAACACCATGTTCCAACATAAGAGTGTCCATATGTACACCTGGCATCAGGATTTCCTGGGCCGCAGTTCAATGATCGACTTTGTAGTCGCATCGTCGGACCTGCGGCCACATGCCTTGGACACTCGGGTGAAGAGGGGGGCGGAGCTGTCAACTGATCACCACCTGGTGGTGAGTTGGCTCAGATGGTGGGGGAGGAAGCCGGTCAGAGCTGGCAGGCCCAAACGTGTTGTGAGGGTCTGCTGGGAACGTCTGGCTGAGTCCCCCGTCAGAGCGAGCTTCAACTCCCACCTTCAGCAGAGCTTCGAACATGTCCTGGGTGAGGCGGGGGACATTGAGTCCGAATGGGCTGTGTTCCGTGCCTCTATTGCTGAGGCGGCCAGCCGGAGCTGTGGCTGCAAGGTCGTTGGTGCCTGTCGTGGCGGTAATCCCAGGACTCGTTGGTGGACACCAGCAGTGAGGGATGCCGTCAAGCTGAAGAAGGAGTCCTATCGGGCCTTCTTGGCCTGTGGGACTCTGGAGGCAGCTGATGGGTACCGACGGGCTAAGCGGCATGCGGCTTCGGCCGTTGCCGAGGCAAAAACTCGGGCATGGGAGGAGTTCGGCGAGGCCATGGAGAAAGACTTCCGGATGGCTTCGAGGAGATTCTGGTCCACCATCCGGCGGCTCAGGGGGGGGAAGCAGTGCTCCATCAATACTGTGTACAGTGGAGGTGGGGTGCTGCTGACCTCAACTCGGGACGTTGTGGGTCGGTGGAGGGAATACTTCGAAGACCTCCTCAATCCTACCAACACGTCTTCCCATGAGGGAGCAGAGCTGGTGGACTCAGGGGTGGACTCTCCTATCTCTGGGGCTGAAGTCGCTGAGGTGGTCAAAAAGCTCCTTGGCGGCAAGGCCCCGGGGGTGGATGAGATCCGCCCGGAGTTCCTTAAGGCTCTGGATGCTGTGGGGCTGTCCTGGCTGACACGCCTCTGCAGCATTGCGTGGACATCAGGGGCAGTACCGCTGGATTGGCAGACTGGGGTGGTGGTCCCCCTTTTTAAGAAGGGGGACCGGAGGGTGTGTTCCAATTACAGGGGAATCACACTCCTCAGCCTCCCTGGTAAGGTCTATTCAGGGGTCCTGGAGAGGAGGGTCCGTCGGATAGTCGAATCCCGGATTGAGGAGGAGCAGTGTGGTTTTCGTCCTGGTCGCGGAATAGTGGACCAGCTCTATACCCTCTCTGGGGTCCTGGAGGGGGCATGGGAGTTTGCCCAACCAGTCTACATGTGCTTTGTGGACCTGGAGAAGGCATTCGACCGTGTCCCCCGGGGGCTCCTGTGGGGGGTACTCCGGGAGTATGGGGTACCGGACCCCCTTGTACGAGCTGTCCGGTCCCTGTACGACAGGTGTCAGAGCTTGGTCCGCATTGCCGGTAGTAAGTCGGATTCGTTTCCGGTGAGGGTTGGACTCCGCCAAGGCTGCCCTTTATCACCGATTCTGTTCATAACTTATATGGACAGAATTTCTAGGCGCAGCCGAGGTGTTGAGGGGATCCGACTTGGTGGCCTCAGGATTGGGTCCCTGCTTTTTGCGGATGACGTGGTCCTGTTGGCTTCATCTGGTCGTGATCTCCAGCTCTCGCTTGAGCGATTCGCGGCCGAGTGTGAAGCGGCTGGGATGAGAATCAGCACCTCAAAATCTGAGACCATGGTCCTCAGCCGGAATAGGGTGGATTGCCCTCTCCGGGTCGGGAGTCAGGTCCTGCCTCAAGTGGAGGAGTTTAAATATCTCGGGGTCTATATATATATATATATATATATATATATATATATATATACACAACTCACAATAAATATGTGAATGTATATGAATGCACAATAATAATTTTCCTTTAGGGCATAATAAGTATTGCCATCGATATTAATATTGGTATCTATATTAATGAAAAAAGGACCATAAGTTAATTATTTATTGTCATTAAAGATTTTATCACCCCCAAGCCACATTAGCCGTTGATGGGGAACGTCACAAACCAACATGATAATGGAGAATAGGATTGTCAGGTTACTTTCTCTTGTTAGCAGTCTGATCCACGGGGCGGTTTGCAGCTGGTCTTCAGAGACAGATCACAGTCACATCATAGACCTATTAATCTCAAGTTAAAGTGTCATTTTAAGTACTTTAATTAACAGCTAAGGCTATTCTCTAGAGAATTAGAGAATTCTCTTAATTAACTTAGAATATATCCCAGTAATTTTAACTTTGTAAATGTTTCGATCCACACGCTTCATCAAAATGTGTTAAAATCAGACAATGAGCCAGGGTGGGATCGGTCTGTGGCGACATGTACACGTTTTGTTTCTAGTCTGACAAAGGCTATAGGAGGCATTTTGGATGGGGGTGGGACCTGCACAGGAACCATGGCTTCTTGAATAGGTTATATTATAAGGTTATATTATAAGTATTAGTATAGTATAAGTATAGTATCAGTATATTATAAGTAAATTATATATAAGTATATAATATCAAATTTCCAATAACAATCACATTGCAAGTGTTAAATTAACAAATATACATGTTTTCTATATTGATTATACATCTATATATATATATATATATATATATATATATATATATATATATATATATATATATATATGTATGTATATATAATAGTGCAGGAAGATAATAATGATTTTATATATATATATATATATATATATATATATATATATATATATAATCATTATTATCTTCCTGCACTATTACTGTACCACAACTTCCAGTAAGAGACCCCTTTATCATATTTAATGGCTTTCAAATTGCTTTGACACTGGTGGCGTGAAGATCCCCATTTTGGTGCTCCTACTATCACAAAACTTCTGGATCAACTGTACGTAAAACGGTATTTGTAAGCCATGGTGTGAACAGAGCTTTAGTCAAAACAGTGCAACAGAGCAACACAAGGCCTCCTAAAAATAAATCACAGATGGGTATTAACAGCTGCGACCAACATCACCCCATCCTGGCTGATTAATAGCGTGTGTGTGTGTCCTGACGCGGCTGTTATGTTACTAGTTTCAGTGATCGCCTCCACTGAAACTACATTAATAAAATTAAAACACTGACGTTGTTGTTGGAACTGTGGATGTAAACCCTGCGAGGAGCTGCAGTTTGAACCAGGTATGTCACAAAAACTTACACTAAAAATATGTGTAAAATTACTTTAATTTTCAGTTTAATGTCCCACACAGCTTCCTGACCACACACACACACACACACACACACACACAGACACACACTCGCTGTCGCTGTAAACGTCTTTGATCATTCCACTTGATCACAGCTTTAAGATGTCAGCTGCGTTGGAGACGGGGAGAATTTGTCACTGGCTCCTGCCAGCTTTCTCTCCCTCATCCAATTTTGCTGCCCTGATTTGCAGCAGAAGCCGACAATTTGAGTGTGAATGAGGGCGTTCGGCAGACACATAACTCCATATCTAACACCATTAAATAAACAATAAATCGCTGAAGTTACTCTCCTCTTGTCTCATTCTCCTCTATTACCAAAGCTTAACAAGGACAGAGAACAAATGCTCATCTCCTGGATTTTTTGTCTTTGCTTGCATGTAGAAACAAAGTAAAGTCAAATAAAAGGGACGGAGTTGAAATATTCAGACTTGACCATGTAAAGCTTGAAGAGGTAGAGCATTTTCACACCATTAGACAAAAGGAGTGGGATGATTATGAAAATGAGACATGCGGGAATCAAAGTGACCTGATTGAAGAAAAAAGAGGGAAAAGACCTCTAGTGCAGAACTTAGTGTGATTGATTCGGAGCAGATGAGCCTTTGGCTCTACTGTTGGCAGTCCAGGGTTCACGCTGTAATGATAGCTTCATAATTAAGATTAAAGACCACAGAGTACAGACAAGACACACAAGTGGTGTTTGGGGCTTCTCCGGAGATACTGGGAATAATTGGAGAGAAGTATCTACAAGCCCCATCTCCCTAAAAGCAACAAAATGTGTGTGTGTGTGTGTGTGTGTGTGTGTGTGTGTGTGTGTGTGTGTGTGTGTGTGTGTGTGTGTGTGTGAAACTGTGAAATGAGAGTGACATGTCTTCATTATCAAAGTTTTAATCGCGGTTCTGCTATGAGATGTAAAAACACAGTAAGTTTTAATGCATGTTTGTTTCTAAATGAGTCATTTTTTAGAGATTGAAGCAAAAGGCATGTGTTGCACAGCAGATTATGTGATATTATCATGATTCACTCCTTACATGGGGCAGATTGGAAAGCCATCTGGGCCGCCGTCATGACTGAGACAGACTGAATTCTGTTGCTAATGAGCTGAACAGCATGAAATGAACAACCGCATTCGCAGCAGCTTTCTTCTTTTATTATATTTGAGGAGGTGTTGCTGCTTCCTGTTAGCATTTTAAAACAGGAAATGAAGCGAGTACAGCAGGTTCAGGAGGGGAAACAAATACTTCCCCATGTGGAAACCCTCAGCTGTATAACATTTTGAGGCAGTCTCAGCATTTTGCTGCAGCCTGTCAAGGTTGGTGTTAAAAGTGGCCATCATTTCTCACCTTCGCTGACATCTCCTATCTGATGAGGCTGAAGTCAAGTCGCTTAGATGACTAATAATCATATCAAAGGTGCCATGTCATGCAGCAGATTTAAATAAGAGGGTTTGGAGGAGCATTTGCATGCATCTGTATGCCTGGGCTAAGAGGCTAATGTCATAAAGTATAGCGCAGACATGATTTAATGTAATCTGTCATGTCATATGCTAATCTTCAGTCCTCTCAGTAAGACAACGTGGGGGGATTTCAAGGAGCTCTGCATCAAGTCAGAGGTGCACGGGACAGCTTTCAAGGCCGAACTTATCAATGAGTCGATGCAGTCAAGGACAAACGGTTATTGTTTAAGTGTCCGTAGAAGTCTTTTTATGTACAAGCTGTAAAAAGAATAAAAATCTATGGATCAGTCGGCAACAACGGGGACATTTGGTGGGAAAACTTGGGGAAATTTTGAATATTTTGATACAACTAATCCTTTTCTAAACCTTTCACACATAATAATTATAATAAAACACATTAAAACACATTTGGAGGTATAAAGAAGAGATAACGTTGGAATAGTTTTTGTCTTTGCTAATCTACAGCATGTGTTTGCTAGCTTAACTGCTACCAAACAGAGGCTGTGTCCAAATGTCCAAACTTATCCCTGACCCTTCATCTACTACACAGGCCTTGTCTATTTAGTGTTGGTGTTTCAGACACAATGCTGGCTGGCATCTCCCCGTCGCAGATCACGACTAGCAGCTGTCACCATAGCAACTATGACACGTCATCCTTACAAATCCGATTCAAATTTGTGCAAAAATATTTAATTTCCTTTCATTGTATATTATTCTTTCTTTCAAATCTGTTTAAAGGGTCTCTATGATGCACATTTCAGTCTGATTTATTTTAATATAAGTCCAGAAGGCCAAGAAGCAATCAACCATTTTTCACAAACCCCTTCATTCATGCTATATTGATCCTCTCGGATCCAATAACCCCCGGCTGCAGTCAGGAGAATGGGGCGGGGCTGGTTATTGGGCGGGGTTGGACGTCCAATGAGTGGATGTCAAATGGGCGTGGTTAGGGTTAGAGTTAGGGTTAATCCAATCAAAATGTTGAGGGGCGGGGCTGGATATTGGGCAGGCAGTATCCAGCCCCGCCTCATTCTCCAGGGTGCAGCCAAGACCCTCTCCTCAGATCAGCCTCTGCCAGAAACAAGCCAACAGAGAAAGTTCCGCCCCCTGTCCTGCCTGCAGGCTGCGTCTGATTGGTCAGCTGCAAGGAGTAGTTATACTGAGCAGTGAAGGTGGGCGTGGCTTTCTTCTCATGAACAACCTGGAGAAGAAGGCCAATCACCGAGTCCCTCCCCCAGGACTTCACTAAAAAGTCAAAGTAGAAAAAACTTTCTAAAACCGTTTCCATCGCCATGGAAGCTGAACGTAGAGTTCTAGAAGGTGATGAAAAAAAAATGGTGCCGTTCACGTCAGAAGAGCATTCTGTTGCAAGTTTAGAAAACTAGACATAGCATCATAGATCCGCTTTTAATACAAAATGAATAATCTATAGTTTTTTGTTTTTTGTCTTGTCCAGCATTTAAGCAAGCAGAATGATGTTCTACTGAGCAAATTTACTTTGCCAAGAAGAGGTTTATATTTAGATTGATCTCCTTGATATTCCTGATTCTTATTTTATTTTTCTATTTTGCACAAGTGTAAGAGTTTTTTGTTTTTTTGTTTTTTTTAAACCTGCTTTGCGCAACTTAGAGCTCCTGCCCACAATGCATTGTGGTCTAAATTGACCCATCTTGTGACCAGATACACTCTACTTTTTAAGATGCATTGAGGGTAATTTTCTCTCTGAATATTTAGACGTCTTTTGAAAATGACCACTATATAGAGCACCATGTAGAGAAACATATTAAGCCTGTTTCTTATTTTACTGAAGTTCATGGAAAGTTCTTGTCAAAAGAAGCAAAATGAAAAAGACTAATTTGTACAGAGAAAACTGTTGCAGGAATAATTCCTGCAGACCCTAACACCAGGGTTTCATGTTGTGGCTTCTTTTTGTAACGATTTCAGCAGCCTGAACCCACAAACACTCAGAACACCTCAGGACTCTCAAAATTAGAGATTTTATTTGGATTCTGCGTAAAATCCACCAGCTAGTTTCTCTGTGGAGATGGAAAAACAGATGAGTCTTCTTGAAAATCAAGCTTAGGAGACGTTACTGCCGAGTGGATATAACGTACCGAAGGAGTAGTTTCTGGAACAGGGAAAGGAAGACGTGATCCAAAATCCAGTAGGCGTTCAGAATCCCATCATCAGAGTCTAATCAAGGTGCCTTCAGGGAAACTCCAAAAACTCTCTCCACCAAGACACTGTGAGACTTTCAGTAAAACCAGTCAGACGCAAACGTCTCCATACAGCCATGTTTGTGTTATTTGTCAGATGCTAAATGTCTCATAGCTGCACGGTGGCATCGTTGTTAGCGCTGTGGCCTCACAGCAAGAAGGTCGCTGGTTCGATAATCAGCTGGGGGTGTGGCTTGAATGGTGGCCTTTCTGTGTGCAGTTTGCATGTTTTCCCCATGCATGGGTTCTCGCCGGGTACTCCGGCTTGGGTACTCTCCATTACCCTGAGGTGTGAGTGGTGGTTTGTCTCTGTGAGGCCCTGCGATGGACTGGCGAGCTGTCCAGGGTGTACCCTGTCTTTCACCCAGAGACTGCTGGGATAGGCTCCGGCTTCCCCGCGACCCTTCATCGGGCTAAGCGGAGAGCATAAATCGGTTCATTTGATGTGAACTCCTTCTTTAGTTTGTTCAGAACGTTTCAAGATCGCTGCTTTGCTCTGAAAACATCCTGATTTTATAAATAATCTGACTTCTGAACCATGTTCACATGTAAAACCATCTCCCGCAGAGAAAGTGACACGACTTTTCACACCATCCAGTTGTTTTTATTTCAGTTTTATATTAAATGATGAGAAAAACACAAAGAAATGTTTGTAACATGTTTTTTATTTACCTTACTTTGCTTATTTACCACCAAACTACCACAAGGTCAAAATGTTTTTACTATCATTTCCAGTATTATTGATACTGGAATGGCAAGCCTTTCATGCACTAACTTTATTCATAATAATAATAATAATATTAATAACAATAATAATAATAAAACCTGGTTTAGTGGAGATCTGAAGTGACATTACTGCTAAATTCATCAGAGGAAAATGTGGAGCCACTTTGGAGGTCTGACAAGATTCAGACCAGCGCCCTGCTGAGAACTGGGAGGGGGTCTTTTCCTGTTGTAGTCTCTAATGAAAACCCACAGTAGCGTCACAAACCCGTCTTTGTTCCTGGTGGAGTGGGCGTCCGCTGCATCCCACATTCACAGCTTAGACTGGCATCAAACCTGCGATGCAGCATCGCTGACAGGATGAACTTTACTGGTTTTTCTGGAAGTTCTGAAGCAGCGAAATGAAAACATGCTGAATTAGATGGTATTAACTCTCATCTAATAATGTTTCCAATTATTCCCTGCCTAAAGACAGCCTGATAAACTGCCTGCGGTAATTAAAATGATTAACTGAGAGGTGCAAAATGGTAATTTATCCTAGCATGGCAGAGTTAAGTAAACCTGGTTCTAAAATCAGCCTAATTAGCGGTCCTGCAGTAAACCAGGCAGCAGGTAGAGACACAAAGTTGCTCACTTCCAAATCAACTTCAAACCAAAACTTTATTCATGTAACCTTTTTTTTTTTTTTTTTACTGCATCTTCACAGAATAATTTGCTTTTCTCCCCCCAAGAAACACAGAAATGAGGTTACCTGTGATTTTCCATAAAAGAAGGGTTAACTCTGGAATAAACCAGTAAAACACTTCCTCCAGATGTTTGTCATCACAGTTTTTCTTTCTGGGACTGACTTGACAAAAAACTGTAAATAAATACATTTGGTTTCAGTTTGAGTGGATCTTGTTTTGATTCAGTAATAAATATCATGATACTAATACTGATACTGATACTTTTTCCTCATGAAAACTGCTGATGTCCTTTCATAAAGAACTGGTTCGGGTTTATTATGGTTAAGTTGTTCCCTTTCACTAATCAATAATAACTTTTCATCCATAACTTAAACATTAATACAATCCAATCAAATATATCTGACAAATGAGGACATTTTCTGGACTTTTATTTTTTTATTAAAAGGTAACAAGTAAATGCGATGAATAAAAAAAACAGCAACAAAAATGCATTTTGCAGATATTTTCTTAAAATGATTGTGTTTGTAAAACAGGCGAATGTAAAAAATGTTTTCAATCACCCTCTCTGTGACTATTTATGTTTCTGTACCTGCAAATAATAAGTGTACTGAAGATTGCCGAGATAAATGTTGTCATTTTCACTAGAAAACATAACAAAATAAACTATGTTGTTATGAGAAAAGAGTATTAAAAACATGCAAGTATGGCCACTCCAGGCTTCCATAAGTTCATCATTGCTTGGTTATTAATACTGTAAAACATAAAAAGAATTCCTTTAGATTTGTTTTTAACTCAATATAGTTTATTATTCACATAAATGCATGGATCTCTTTTGGGTTTCGGACATGTTAATATATCTATAAGCATTATAATAATGTTTGCGGCCTGAAAAAAAAAAGCATACAGAGTTCAGGAACTGCTCCTGACTGGGTTGTTGGGCATTAAAAAGACAGACGCTGAAGAACTTATCAAAAATAATAGTGAATATTCACAATAAAATCCCATAGCCTGAAAATAGAACTTTCCTCATCTGATAATCCAGCTCCGAGCACAATTTCATAATATTATATGCATCAAGCCGAGGAGATTAAGCTAGCTGGGATGAACTCTACATCAACAGATAAGTAGTGATCCTACAATACAAAACAATGCTGCTAATAAGTAATCAGTAAAGAATAAAACCTTTCGCCTGGATTTATTCCTGTTCTATTAGAAATAAATCAGACATACGGGATTTTATCCAGGCTAGAAGTCGTATTATCATGTCTGAAGAGAAAGGAAAAGCTAAATTGAGGAGCATTTGTTTACTTTCTGTTCTGTTTGACTTGAATTGAAGCTTTTTTTTTTATCATTTTGGAAAGTGACATTAGAAGTTAGTCTTTCCACTCAAGCTGCAGTAATCAGTCAAGGCTGAATTCAGGCGAGCAGACAGACAGCTTAAAGAGTTTCGCCGGAATTAAACCGGCTGGCTCTCGAGGCAATTGTTCATTTCTTCGCTGGGTGATGGTTACAATGCATTAGTGTTGGGACGAGGCCACTCTTTTTGCAAGTATGTATGAAAATATAAAAAACGCCGCATTTCATAAGTATTTTTCTTCTCATTTCTGTCCTCTGATGTGTTCTGCATTTAGCTGGCCTGTTCTCAGTTAACCATGGCCTCTCTTGTCCTGTCCTGTCTCGGCTACAAGGCTTCATCCAACCAGCATGTCGCAGCCAGAGCACAGCCTGCAGACATGGACGGTAACCTTTCCCAGCATCGTCTATCTCAGCATGTGTCTGTCACATGCTCAACGGCATTGCATGTGACACGACACTCCAGGGCAGATTTCTCCCAAATATGATTTAAGATGATTGAAAGCTTTTTGATTTAGAAGCGTATTCTCTTAAGCTAAGTGCTCTCAGAGACCATCAAGGAAATTTAATTGCCTCACTTAGAGAGAAAAGCAGGTTTTCTGACCAAAATGATATCAGATCTTAACTTCTCAATAGAAACACATGGAATTGGATGGTCAACTGGGCACGTAATGTCATTGGGAAATGCAATTTTCTGATGGCATTTCCTAAGTCTGTCTCACTGAAAGCACAAGATTGATCAAAATCTTAATGAGCCATTTTCAGAAGTGGACTTTGGCTTTGGCATTATGGTAGATTATGGAGCCAAACAACCATGAATGTTGACCTTATAAAAGGAAAGTTTCTATTTTTGAAAAACAGCCAGTCTGACATAACTGCCCAGTAACAGAAGAAGAGCACAAAGGCAGAGGATTATAATACACTTTCATGACGAATTATTAGGAATGACTTGTACTAAACTGTCCTCTACGCTGTGCGGATAAAATTTAGTGTAAAACACTTCATTCCACACTTCATGATCCTCAGCTTCGATCTGAACTGAGATGTTTTTTCCCCTCCATCAGGCTCTGTGGCATCCATCTGGACCAAACCCACGTTTTTCCCAGCAGGAAGTCCGCCGGCCTGGTTCTGTGGAGTCCTGTACACAGGTATCACCGAGCTGAACAGGTTTTATCCCACCCGCTGCAAAACTGTCTCCTAAAACTGTCTCATTTTTATGTAAAATGAAAGTATAAATAAAGCTGCATAGTGGTTAGCACTGTGGCCTCACAGCAAGAAGGTCGCTGGTTCGATCCTCAGCTGGGGCAAGGTTTGGTCAGTGGCCTTTCTGTGTGGAGTTTGCACGTTCTAGCCATGTATGTGTGGGTTCTCTCCAGGTTCTCCAGCTTCCTCCCACCATCCAAAGACATGCATGTTAGGTTGACTGGTTACTGTAAATTGCCCCTCGGAGTGAGTGTTTGGCCCTGCGATGGACTGGCGAGCTGTCCAGGGTGTTCCCTGCCTTTCACCCAAAGCCAGCTGGGATAGGCTCCAGCTTCCCCGCGACCCTTCATCAGATTAAGCAGTTTGGATGATGAATGAATGAATGAATAGCAGCACAAAGAGCAACCAGAAGAAGAAAACAGAAGTTTATATAAATAACATACAAAAAAGACCAAGCCTTTTCTCATCTGCACATTATTCTTTCACGACAAAAACACACAACACACACTATTTACATATTCATGGTTTCATGTGACGTCAATGTGTTTCAACGGCGCCATCTTTAGGACCGTCCTGAAAACGGACTGGTTTGGCGAGAATACCGAGAAAACCAGGTATCATCCAAGAAGAACCTCTTTTGATTCCATTCTGTACCAGATGATCAGGATATTATCAGATTATCTCGATGTTTCCACATCAGTTGTAATAAAACCGGTTAAGTACCATGTTTTAGGTGGGGAAAGTCCCATTTTTTACCAGTATTTTATTTATTTCCTGTAAATCTCTCTTATTATGTTTGACACAGGGAGAAAGTTAACTTTAAAAGTTTCCGACATCATGGTCATGGCAGGTACCAGAGAATTTCCTTTTCAATACCTGAACTTGACAGGTAAGATTATAAACACACAATTAAGAATAAATAAACAAATGAATGCCCCATCTGCTACTTTTTCACACAGTAAACACACTTGTAAATAAACATTTAGCTAGAGAAAAGAGAAGCAAACGTAACTTTTCTCACAGTATAAATAACCTTTAAAGCTTGACACAGTAACACAGTGAATAACGACTCTGAGCCGCTCTGGAAACAGATCCGGTGCGGTGTCGGCTGCTGTCTGTGGCACAATGTACCTTTCCTGTGATGAAGAAAGATTTCTGTCCACCAGGTGATGAAGTTTGGCCTCCGTCACCATCCTGATGTGAAGCAGCGGCAGACGGCGGTACTGTAGTCTGCCTGCAGGGATTCGTCGGTGTGGTTTAAATTGTAAATGAGATAACTGTAGATGTTGGAAAAAGACTAATTTAGCGAACGTTGGGCAGATTTCTGAGGATTCAGCCATTTATATTAGATATGGATCAAACCCTAATTACCGTTTTTATTTTTTTAAATAGCGTTTTTGTTTTTTTTTTCTCCAGTAGAGATGCAGAATTGCATTTTAGCAGTTGATGGCGCTTGTTCATAAAGATGGGAAATCGTGATATCAGTGAAACTCATGAATTTCCACTTTTTCCTCATTTTTTCTGCCTATTTCTACTCCTATTAACCTACTATCCTCAAGAAAACACCTCCACCTTACCTGCTGGCGCAACCGTGCATCTGAAATGACTTGGATCTGAGGTAAAGCATGACTTGTGGAGTCCCCCAGGGGTCAGTTTAACCCACATATGCTTCTTTTGGGTCAAATAACTAACTGTAGTGATCACAGTTATGCAGATGATACACTTCTTTATATGTCTCTGTCACCAGGCTGCAGCCCGTTTAATTTAATTATTCTACATGATTTTAATTGTGTCTTAATATAATTATGTATCTTTATATTTTTTAAAGCTTTTATTGTTTTATGAAAAGCACTGGGTTGTTTTATATATGAAGTGTGCTATACAAATGAACTAGCTTTGCTTTATTCCAGCCAGAGAGGATCATTACTTTCCTTCTTATCTAAACACTTGTTGATATTTGGCTGCTTCTGATCGTACATTACCTTCAATTTAGATGTCAATTTAAGTGTCTTCATCATCATTTCCATTTGAAAATAGAGACAGTGATCTTTATTTGTGATGAAAATATGATAAATAATGGTGTTTTAATAATTGGATTACTCATTGTGGATTTACAATTTAGTGTGTGTAAATAAACACTATATCTGGATATAAACTTCCTGGATGGGATATAAATGCCTGGAAAATGTCTGTAGGTCAACTAAAGACTTAGTTATCTAATATATTATCATTGCCATTTTACTGCACTCTTTGGGTTTGCACCTTTTTTTTACATTTCTTTGTTTTTGCACATCCATCTGATCCACCTGCACTATTCCTAAACCTTTAACCCTCTAAACTTTACAGGTACGTTTATATTTCATGTTTAATATTTTGTTATTATAGCAGTTCTCACAAGTTGTTGACATAATAACCAAAAACGCCAAGGATGCGGATGATCTAGCATAATTTTTAAAGGTTAAACTATAAAATCTAAGAGAGTGAGAAACTATTCCTGGTGCATGAGCACATTTGAATTATTGAGCTGAATACGGGTCAAAGGCGTCACTCCGTCCATTCATTTGGGTTGATGATATTCAGCTAAAAGCAAAGATTGCTCACTGCAACAAATCACTCAGCACCAGCAGTGCCATTATGTTATATATTCAACTTGTCTGGGCTGCAGAACACAGAGAAAAATAGCAGGAAGTATGTGCTCCTGCTGCCATCTGAGATTTTCAGCAGCTTTATTTTTTATTTGATTATTTTATCATCCTCTGCCTTTCAGCTTACTATCATTTTAAGATTAGTTCAAGTTTAAAGATGAATTGGACCAATTGTTCCCCCATCTGCCTGAGGCATTTATTTTAATGTGAGCTCTGAAGATGATTATTTTGACTGCAGTCTACCCTCAAAGTCACACATTTATTTATTCTTTTCTCTCATTTTCTTTTCTACAAGCATGCTGTCATGAAATGTAAAGACGCCATGGTTCACATCACATTCTTGTAATGTCGGCAACTTGTTCCCCTCTGAGTCTATAACAGTTACACACCTACATGTAGAATATAAATCAGTGCCAGGCCTGGCACACACACACACACACACACACACACACACACACACATTATGTGAAGGGAATATTATTACTAATTGTACAGCCACTTGTAAAGGCTTGCAGTGAGGTGAGAAAGAACCAGGCTTTTAGCTCCGTATTATGAGACTCAGTAGGAGTGCTCACCCACTCTGCTCTTTAGTCCAGTGACTTTCCATTTCTGCCTGGTCCTGCATGAACAGGACTCTGCAGACAGAACACAGCTGACTGGTGCAAAGGACATTTTTTGGTCATGAGCCAGGCTACAAACCAGCTACTTTACTAGGTCCACCTGTTTAACACTGATATCTGGCATTTAGTTGTGTGGACTTGCTGAAGTTCAAACTGAGTATCAGGATGAGGAAGAAAGGAGATTTGAGTGACTTTGAACGCAGCATGGTTGTTGGTTTGAGTGTTTACTGGGATTTTCACACACAACCATCTCTAGTGTTTACAAAGAAGGTCTGAAGAAGAGAAAATATCCAGTAATGTTCCAAGCCCATGCAGAAGTGTGAAAAGTGCAGCTCCCCCTTCATCCACTAGGGGCTCCAAAACAGCAAATCCCCATAGACTCCCATGTTAAAAAGACCAACTTAGCAGAAATAAACATGTTCATAGCCTGGTACAAAAATCCATTTTAGGTTTAATAAGTCAGGTTTACCTTCATGACAACTGTGGGGGGAGAGAATTTTTTTCTAACTCACCCGTTTAAAAATAATTTAATCTCAAAGTTCGGCATATTTAGGGGCGTGTCCTTTTGATTGACAGGTACCCGATCACCCACTTCAAGTAATAACGTAGAACTGCGGTTTTTAGCCGGTTAACAACGTGACTTAGCTTTAGCCCACTTACCTCCGTTAGCTATGGGGATTTGCTCTGTTTTGGAGCCCCTAGTGGATGAAGGGGGAACTGCAGTTTTATGCACTTCCGCCGGAGGTTGCCGCTTGATCTCAACATAATTAGGGTCGTGATAGGTATCCAATACCCCGACCTTCTCATCGCTCATTGGGAACTGCCCAATGAGCTTCAATTCAGCTCTTTAGAAAGCTACGGGTGACATCACGGAGGCTCCGCCCATCTTTTATATACGAACTATGTGATATACTGACTGAGGAATGCTCAGAAGGAAAAAGTGGGCCCAACCTGATACTGACCTGAAGTGTATGTATGCTCCCATTATTTCCAGTCTGTTATGCTGACGTCAGGTGCGTGGAATTCATGTGCGGACTCAGCTCGGAATCACAACCAAGACTTTATTTGTTCCTTTCTGAATTCGGATAATTTCCAAGGTAGATGCGGAAGACAGGTTAGCAGGCAGGCAGGCAAGCGGGGGAGGCAAACCGACAGGCTGAGAAGCGAGCAGGCGGGCGGGAAGGCAGGCAGGCAAGCGGTAGGGCAGCAATCGGGCAGACAAGCAGGATCTCTGATGGGGAAAAACACAGGTTATCGATCTGTAAGTTACACAGAGGAGAATCTTTGAGGCCGTGAGTTGTACCGCAAGGCATTCAACACTCTGGCGATGAACAGCAGGCTGAGCTGGTCTTAAATAGTGCTGTTGCTGATTGCCCAGATGAAGATCAGGTGCTGATCCAGGTGCCAGGATGCCAGACACGCCCACCAGGGAACAGGATCACAACACAGTCACACTGAAATAAAACAAAAAAAAGTATCCAGTTTATGTTCTTTGTGAAGTTTGGCTTTTTTTTCCATTTTTGCTGACTATAAGTGAGAAATAATTTAAAGGAAACAGAATTTATTACTTTAATAAGAACATGAAATTAAAAATGTCCGATCTGTTTCCACTTCGTGATTGGATCTCTATCTGAATGAAGGCTCAAGCTTTTTTCCTAAGACCTTTTCACCTGATTGTTATCTACAAAGCTACGCTGGATATTACGGGTCATATTCCTTTACTCTAACGTGCAATCTGAGTGGATCTTGTCTTAAAGCCTCAAGAGCTTTGCTGGATTGCACTTTTCTGATTATCTACAGGGATGTCGGTAAATATCTGAATGCAGAGATCAAAACAATGTCAGGTTGTACTTACAAGTGAAAGTGTTTTTTTTTAACTCTAAAGTCACTCTGATGTGATTCTGATGTTGAAGAATGCAGTGCTGTCACAGAGCAGTCCACAAAAGTTTGCTCTTTTCAACCAGAAGTGGCTTTTTCATCACCACAGTTAGATAGTAAACCTCTGCAAGTTTCACTAGAAAAGTGTGAAGGAAAGTCTGAGTTTGAACTTGGACTGTGGATTCAACGGGTCAAGCTGGAGTCCATATATTCCATATATTCCATATATTCCATGTATTCCAACCTGATGATATCCGAGCAGAAAACCTCCCTGTTCCATGATGTTTGGCCAGATTCTCCTAATGTTGATAAAAGACTAGATGGAAACTGGTCAGGAAGTCTGCCAAGAGACCTGCAGCACCACTGAAGGAGCTGGATCTGTTGTCGGGGTGACAACCATCCTTTGCGTTCACCATGTCTGGACAACAGGATTTTCTAACAGAAGAAAAACATCCAAGTCGCGTTACAATCTGCAAAATACAGAAATAACACATGAAGTCTCCCAGAAGCATGTGGGAAATATATTTTTTTTGAGTGTTTTGAAGCCATTTGCCATGAAAGAAACTAGACCCCCACCAAACCACTGGGTCACCGACCAGAGGAAAGCCCTAAAGACCCAGCAGCCCACCCAGTTACCAACCCCATGCCAACACTACTATGCTTCAAGCTAATGTCACTGTTTCCATCACCAGGATGGATGCCACAACTTATTTCAGATCTTTGACCCTGGAAACCTTTACACACCCAAAATGAGGCGAATGGCTGTTACGGTCATGAAGTCATAGAAGCAGATAGTACATTCTGGGTAAGTTGTTGGTATATTTAACATCTACCATCATGTCATCTTGTAATTTTAATTCATGCAAATGATTCTAGGAATTATCTGTTGAGATAGAAGCTGTAATGGAAAAATGATCCTTTAAAAAAAAAAAAAAATCCTGGAGATCCAGATCTCCTACTGTCACTTTTTCCTTCTTTCATTTCTAACATATCCTGAAAATTTAATCAAAATTTGTACATCAGTTTCTGACTTATGTTGCTGACAGACAGACAGACTAACCAACGGCACAAAAACATACATGGTGGTGGCAGTATCATGCTCTGGGCTCGATTGATTGATTTGCTTTATTTTGAGGAAACAGAGCAAAAGTTTAGACTATTGGAGTAGTTGTATATATTATTTACAGAGAAAATAAATACAAAACCCAAATATGTGAAATAAATCACAAATCCAAAAATAAGAAACAAATAAAAGAAAAATCTATAACTTTACTAAAAAAAAAAAAAAAAAAAAAAAAAGTAGGTTATCTACTCAGACAGGAGCAGAATAAAATAACCCTGGCTTGGTTTTCTTAGGCTGGAACTGCAGTTTTAGTTAAAGTGGAGGGAAATATGATAAGTCTCAAACATCAGTCACTTTTATTGAATATTCTCACCAAACATTTGATCAGTAATACACGTTCTCTTTTTCTCAGGAAAGACAACGCTGTTTTACAACTTTTCTAAAAGTAAAAACATGAGCTAACTTTAGGATAACTCCACCGCAGACCGACTCAAACTGATCAACACAGATTCCTGAGGCATAGCATCATATCAAGGTGTAATAAATAAGATGGAGTTTACACCAGCATGTTCTTTCAGAGTCCTTCCAGGACTGTGTGGCCTACCACCGTGTTTGTTTGCCATGTCATAATGAACTCACCTGATTCAGTAAAAGCGAGCTGCTGCCTTCACACTGTGACAGCAGAGCTGGCAGCTGCCTGGGAAACAGGATTAACTATTAGCAGATGAAACAGCTATCGCTTCCATTTCTGTAGAATCAGGAAGCATTTTGCCCGTGCACAACCTCCAGGAAATACGCAGGAACCTCAGCTGCTGCCACAGAAACGGCAACCAGACGTCGAGCGCAATTAAGGCCGGCGTAGCGCGGGCAGCCGTTATGTATGAAATCAAATTACCTTCATTAACCTGCCAAGTTGGCTGAAGGCGTCACTACCCACCGCTTCTGTCTCCGCCCTCGCAGAGGAAGATGAATGACAAACCAAAAGAGGTGTAGCGTGCTGATATCCCTGCGGAGTTCTAATACCACGTCTCCTCCCAAAATTTCCTAATGCATTCATGCTCATGGAAATCAATTCTGCAGCCTCCGCCACGTATGTTTTAATGTTGCGCAATGAAATGCAGAGCTAGAATACAGTATCACACGCTAGGAGATAATTAGCTCTCCTGGCTTGACAAATGGGCCGATACCTATGTGCATACATGCTTGTGAGCACCGAACATGCTCCTTCATGAATAGGCATTGAGCTGCATCCTCTGTCATAACATATATATTTTTTTTTTCCTTAAGTCTTAATGCTTGAACAGCAGCTGCTGCAGTGAAATCCACTGAGGACGAACACGAAACCGCGACATGGACACACAGGATCGCAGATGAAGCCATCGCCCACGCTGCCGTTTCAGGAAAATGCACGCTTCTTCTTTCAAACTGGCATCAACTGACCATGTTTTCCACCCTGACGGGTGATCAATCTGATCACTTAAAACGGGAAGAAGAAATTCCACAAATGGTTATTTTTCCTAGGAAAACAGGAATGAATCTAACAACAAAAAGCCATCCTGTCTGGCTGCATAATCATGTGGTCCTTGTGTAAAACTGCCAGCAGAAGCGCAGGGGGAGCTCGTATTTGTGGTGACTGGCTATCAGAGCCAGCATCAGAGGTAAGTGATTCTATTTAGATAGATAATAAATATGCGGTCATGAGGAACCTATATCCAAAACCCACATAATGACTTTCTGCTGTGGCTGGAAAAGGAGGTTACTGATCCGCCTTTATAATATTTACACCATCCCCCCCTCCCCCCCACATCTCCATCCTTGCTCAGTCCTAATTCCATTTCCTCTTCATTACGAACACCATATTTTTGATGAGAGAGGCGTCTTTCCTGTCAAAATGTCTTCTTAATTCTTCTATTTATCAATCACATTGAGGCTTTTAGTCTGGAAGCGTCCGGTATCACATGGTAGAATCACTCCTGAGCTCCACTTAGCCGCTCCTCTGACTCATCGCAGAACTAACTCTACTCATAGTTTGGGTTACTTAACAGTTTAGAGACGTCCTGAAATCTAAGTAAGTGGTCCAGACACAAAGAGTTTACAGTACATCCCACTTATACGTGGACTTATTCCGTCTCTGTGCTCTTCAGTTCCTGTTCCCTCCTCTTTTTTATCTTAGATGTCTGATAAATGGTGGTTCGGCTGTGATGTGCTACCTGGAGTTGAGCGATGCATTAATGTAGTATCCTGAAATGGGAGCAGACATGATCAGGGATTTTGCTGGTTCCAATTTAACATAAATGTTTTGTGTTTTCTGGTCTTAAAGGCTGATTAAAAGCTTCTGAATGAAATGGAAAATGAACTCTCTACCTTCTTGGCTATCATTTCATTTCCATTTTGAAAATTATAACATCTGTTTGCAAACCATGACCATATTAATGATATGGAAATAATAATATGAGATTCTGTCAATATCATCAAGCTTTAAACAGAACAAAGAGCCTCTGTGTGAACGTATATGCATGTTGAAGAGAAAGAAACCAGCAAATCTGGCTTTTGTACTCAGGGTCAACAACATGCACTCATACAGGGTAACGGGAACACACTTTTACAGTTATTTATAAGGCTTAATGTGTTATTTATCAGGATGTGATGATAAATCATATGCTCTTCACCAGATCATAACACTGAAGAAACACAAGCTCTTCTGAACAGAACGTGGCACATATCACCAAATCTTTCTTTATTTGACAAACTGTAGATCTTTCGGTACCTTAAAGTTCTCATTTTCTGGATGTAAATGAAATGATGAAATGATAAAATGATGAAATGATGAAACGATAAAATGATAAAATGAGGTTATCATGGTTGTGGAATCTGGTTCATTGTTCTTTCCATCGCTGCATCGGTTCATTCAGGTTTGCAGCTTTCTGAAGGTCCCACTACAGCTTTAAAACCAGGCTCAGTTCTGGGCTCAGCTGGTTCAGGACAAGTTTAAACTTTTATACCAAACGTACCATGTTTGCCAGGATTTTACATAATGCTAAAACAAAATTATGTAGTTGGCATATATTTAATCAGTACTTTGTTGGCTCAATCTATACCAGTCTAGTGTACTTCTACCATACAAACAACATGAAAAAAGGCTTTATACTAGATCATCCTCACCACTGATGTAAGGCCCCCAACAGGGCAAGAAAAATATGCTTCTGTCTGTCTGTTTATAAGTGACTTTACAGAAAAACTACCAGATGGATTTTTATGATTTTTCTTTCTGAGAACGGGTCTTGGTCTAACTTAGACTCCATTAAATGTTGAGAGTGATCTGGATCAGCATCTGGATCCAGGAATGTTGTGAAGGATTCTTCTTCATTGTGAGATAGGACCATTTACAGTATATCTGCATATAACTCCACAGCAAATGGTGAGAAACTCCAGGAGAAGTTCCCAACAGGTTTTCCAAGATATCAATGTGTGGATCCTGGCAACATTCTGGATACTACCATTCATAACAGGAACGTTCTGGAGACGACCATCCCATTCTGGATGGTCCTCTCCAGAAAATCTTTCTGAGGCCTAGGGAGTAAGAGATTAACCATTGCACCATCTGACCTTCAGCTGAACTTGCTGGGAAGACTGGCAGCTGTCTCAAATGTTCCCTTGTTGTGTTGTGATTGCTTTAAAATAGTATTGCAGCTCACTCAGATTAAAGAGTTGCTCTTCTGAGATCATTGATGGTGTCTTTCCACCTTGGCATTAACAACCATCAGAGAACTTCTGCTTGTTGAACAAAACCTGTTTGTATAGGTGCTCACACTTGCTGATGATCCATAAATAAATAGTATCTGATCAGTTATACTGTTACTCACCTACTGTAACCACATACAGAACTATAAAAGGTGGTCTTTATTTTCCCTCCCTTGTTATTCTGGCTTAGCTTTTGTTAAAAAATGGCCTGGTAATATAAATCATATGTTGTCCATCTGCCGACTGAATTCAGGAAATCTGATCTAGGTACGGTTCAGGTTTATGCAGGTAAGGACCAGGTTTATGCAGGTAAGGACCAGGTTTATGCAGGTAAGGACCAGGTTTATGCAGGTAAGGACCAGGTTTATGCAGGTAAGGACCAGGTTTATGCAGGTAAGGACCAGGTTTATGCAGATAAGGACCAGGTTTATGCAGGTAAGGACCAGGTTTATGCAGGTAAGGACCAGGTTTATGCAGGTAAGGACCAGGTTTATGCAGATAAGGAACAGGTTTATGCAGATAATGACCAGGTTTATGCATAAGGACCAGGTTTATGCAGGTAAGGACCAGGTTTATGCAGATAATGACCAGGTTTATGCAGATAAGGACCAGGTTTATGCAGGTAATTACCAGGTTTATGCTGATAAGGACCAGGTTTATGCAGATAAGGACCAGGTTTATGCAGGTAAGGACCAGGTTTATGCTGATAAGGACCAGGTTTATGCAGATAAGGACCAGGTTTATGCAGGTAAGGACCAGGTTTATGCAGGTAAGGACCAGGTTTATGCAGGTAAGGACCAGGTTTATGCAGATAAGGAACAGGTTTATGCAGATAATGACCAGGTTTATGCATAAGGACCAGGTTTATGCAGGTAAGGACCAGGTTTATGCAGATAATGACCAGGTTTATGCAGATAAGGACCAGGTTTATGCAGGTAATTACCAGGTTTATGCTGATAAGGACCAGGTTTATGCAGATAAGGACCAGGTTTATGCAGGTAAGGACCAGGTTTATACAGGTAAGGACCAGGTTTATGCAGGTAAGGACCAGGTTTATGCAGGTAAGGACCAGGTTTATGCAGATAAGGACCAGGTTTATGCAGATAAGGACCAGGTTTATGCAGATAATGACCAGGTTTATGCAGGTAAGGACCAGGTTTATGCAGATAAGGACCAGGTTTATGCAGATAATGACCAGGTTTATGCATAAGGACCAGGTTTATGCAGGTAAGGACCAGGTTTATGCAGATAATGACCAGGTTTATGCAGATAAGGACCAGGTTTATGCAGGTAATTACCAGGTTTATGCAGGTAAGGACCAGGTTTATGCAGGTAAGGACCAGGTTTATGCAGATAAGGACCAGGTTTATGCTGATAAGGACCAGGTTTGTGCAGGTAAGGAGCAGGTTTATGCAGGTAAGGACCAGGTTTAGGCAGATAAGGACCAGGTTTATGCAGATAATTACCAGGTTTTTGCAGGTAAGGACCAGGTTTATGCAGGTAAGGACCAGGTTTATGCAGATAAGGACCAGGTTTATGCAGGTAAGGACCAGGTTTATGCAGATAATGACCAGGTTTATGCAGGTAAGTACCAGGTTTATGCAGATAATGACCAGGTTTAGGCAGATAAGGACCAGGTTTATGCAGATAATGACCAGGTTTATGCAGATAATGACCAGGTTTATGAAGATAAGGACCAGGTTTATGCAGGTAAGGACCAGGTTTATGCAGGTAAGGACCAGGTTTAGGCAGATAAGGACCAGGTTTATGCAGATAATTACCAGGTTTTTGCAGGTAAGGACCAGGTTTATGCAGGTAAGGACCAGGTTTATGCAGATAAGGACCAGGTTTATGCAGGTAAGGACCAGGTTTATGCAGATAATGACCAGGTTTATGCAGGTAAGGACCAGGTTTATGCAGATAATGACCAGGTTTATGCAGATAATGACCAGGTTTATGCAGGTAAGGACCAGGTTTATGCAGATAATGACCAGGTTTAGGCAGGTAAGGACCAGGTTTATGCAGATAATGACCAGGTTTATGCAGATAATGACCAGGTTTATGAAGATAAGGACCAGGTTTATGCAGGTAATTACCAGGTTTATGCAGGTAAGGACCAGGTTTATGCAGATAAGGACCAGGTTTATGCAGGTAAGGACCAGGTTTATGCAGGTAAGGACCAGGTTTATGCAGGTAAGGACCAGGTTTATGCAGATAATGACCAGGTTTATGCAGGTAATTACCAGGTTTATGCAGGTAAGGACCAGGTTTATGCAGATAAGGACCAGGTTTATGCTGATAAGGACCAGGTTTATGCAGGTAAGGACCAGGTTTATGCAGGTAAGGACCAGGTTTATGCAGATAAGGACCAGGTTTATGCAGATAATTACCAGGTTTTTGCAGGTAAGGACCAGGTTTATGCAGGTAAGGACCAGGTTTATGCAGGTAAGGACCAGGTTTATGCAGATAATGACCAGGTTTATGCAGGTAATTACCAGGTTTATGCAGGTAAGAACCAGGTTTATGCAGGTAAGGACCAGGTTTATGCAGATAATGACCAGGTTTATGCATAAGGACCAGGTTTATGCAGGTAAGGACCAGGTTTATGCAGATAATGACCAGGTTTATGCAGATAAGGACCAGGTTTATGCAGGTAATTACCAGGTTTATGCTGATAAGGACCAGGTTTATGCAGATAAGGACCAGGTTTATGCAGATAAGGACCAGGTTTATACAGGTAAGGACCAGGTTTATGCAGGTAAGGACCAGGTTTATGCAGGTAAGGACCAGGTTTATGCAGATAATGACCAGGTTTATGCAGATAAGGACCAGGTTTATGCAGGTAATTACCAGGTTTATGCAGGTAAGGACCAGGTTTATGCAGGTAAGGACCAGGTTTATGCAGATAAGGACCAGGTTTATGCTGATAAGGACCAGGTTTATGCAGGTAAGGACCAGGTTTATGCAGGTAAGGACCAGGTTTAGGCAGATAAGGACCAGGTTTGTGCAGGTAAGGACCAGGTTTATGCAGGTAAGGACCAGGTTTAGGCAGATAAGGACCAGGTTTATGCAGATAATTACCAGGTTTTTGCAGGTAAGGACCAGGTTTATGCAGGTAAGGACCAGGTTTATGCAGATAAGGACCAGGTTTATGCAGGTAAGGACCAGGTTTATGCAGATAATGACCAGGTTTATGCACGTAAGTACCAGGTTTATGCAGATAATGATCAGGTTTAGGCAGATAAGGACCAGGTTTATGCAGATAATGACCAGGTTTATGCAGATAATGACCAGGTTTATGAAGATAAGGACCAGGTTTATGCAGGTAAGGACCAGGTTTATGCAGGTAAGGACCAGGTTTAGGCAGATAAGGACCAGGTTTATGCAGATAATTACCAGGTTTTTGCAGGTAAGGACCAGGTTTATGCAGGTAAGGACCAGGTTTATGCAGATAAGGACCAGGTTTATGCAGGTAAGGACCAGGTTTATGCAGATAATGACCAGGTTTATGCAGGTAATTACCAGGTTTATGCAGGTAAGGACCAGGTTTATGCAGATAAGGACCAGGTTTATGCTGATAAGGACCAGGTTTATGCAGGTAAGGACCAGGTTTATGCAGGTAAGGACCAGGTTTATGCAGATAAGGACCAGGTTTATGCAGATAATTACCAGGTTTTTGCAGGTAAGGACCAGGTTTATGCAGGTAAGGACCAGGTTTATGCAGGTAAGGACCAGGTTTATGCAGATAATGACCAGGTTTATGCAGGTAATTACCAGGTTTATGCAGGTAAGAACCAGGTTTATGCAGGTAAGGACCAGGTTTATGCAGATAATGACCAGGTTTATGCATAAGGACCAGGTTTATGCAGGTAAGGACCAGGTTTATGCAGATAATGACCAGGTTTATGCAGATAAGGACCAGGTTTATGCAGGTAATTACCAGGTTTATGCTGATAAGGACCAGGTTTATGCAGATAAGGACCAGGTTTATGCAGATAAGGACCAGGTTTATACAGGTAAGGACCAGGTTTATGCAGGTAAGGACCAGGTTTATGCAGGTAAGGACCAGGTTTATGCAGATAATGACCAGGTTTATGCAGATAAGGACCAGGTTTATGCAGGTAATTACCAGGTTTATGCAGGTAAGGACCAGGTTTATGCAGGTAAGGACCAGGTTTATGCAGATAAGGACCAGGTTTATGCTGATAAGGACCAGGTTTATGCAGGTAAGGACCAGGTTTATGCAGGTAAGGACCAGGTTTAGGCAGATAAGGACCAGGTTTGTGCAGGTAAGGACCAGGTTTATGCAGGTAAGGACCAGGTTTAGGCAGATAAGGACCAGGTTTATGCAGATAATTACCAGGTTTTTGCAGGTAAGGACCAGGTTTATGCAGGTAAGGACCAGGTTTATGCAGATAAGGACCAGGTTTATGCAGGTAAGGACCAGGTTTATGCAGATAATGACCAGGTTTATGCACGTAAGTACCAGGTTTATGCAGATAATGATCAGGTTTAGGCAGATAAGGACCAGGTTTATGCAGATAATGACCAGGTTTATGCAGATAATGACCAGGTTTATGAAGATAAGGACCAGGTTTATGCAGGTAAGGACCAGGTTTATGCAGGTAAGGACCAGGTTTAGGCAGATAAGGACCAGGTTTATGCAGATAATTACCAGGTTTTTGCAGGTAAGGACCAGGTTTATGCAGGTAAGGACCAGGTTTATGCAGATAAGGACCAGGTTTATGCAGGTAAGGACCAGGTTTATGCAGATAATGACCAGGTTTATGCAGGTAAGGACCAGGTTTATGCAGATAATGACCAGGTTTATGCAGGTAAGGACCAGGTTTATGCAGATAATGACCAGGTTTAGGCAGGTAAGGACCAGGTTTATGCAGATAATGACCAGGTTTATGCAGATAATGACCAGGTTTATGAAGATAAGGACCAGGTTTATGCAGGTAATTACCAGGTTTATGCAGATAATGACCAGGTTTATGCAGATAATGACCAGGTTTATGCAGGTAAGGACCAGGTTTATGCAGATAATGACCAGGTTTTGGCAGGTAAGGACCAGGTTTATGCAGATAATGACCAGGTTTATGCAGATAATGACCAGGTTTATGAAGATAAGGACCAGGTTTATGCAGGTAATTACCAGGTTTATGCAGGTAAGGACCAGGTTTATGCAGATAAGGACCAGGTTTATGCAGGTAAGGACCAGGTTTATGCAGGTAAGGACCAGGTTTATGCAGATAAGGACCAGGTTTATGCAGGTAATTACCAGGTTTATGCAGGTAAGGACCAGGTTTATGCAGATAATGACCAGGTTTATGCTGATAAGGACCAGGTTTATGCAGGTAAGGACCAGGTTTATGCAGGTAAGGACCAGGTTTATGCAGATAAGGACCAGGTTTATGCAGATAATTACCAGGTTTTTGCAGGTAAGGACCAGGTTTATGCAGGTAAGGACCAGGTTTATGCAGGTAAGGACCAGGTTTATGCAGATAATGACCAGGTTTATGCAGGTAATTACCAGGTTTATGCAGGTAAGAACCAGGTTTATGCAGGTAAGGACCAGGTTTATGCAGATAATGACCAGGTTTATGCATAAGGACCAGGTTTATGCAGGTAAGGACCAGGTTTATGCAGATAATGACCAGGTTTATGCAGATAAGGACCAGGTTTATGCAGGTAATTACCAGGTTTATGCTGATAAGGACCAGGTTTATGCAGATAAGGACCAGGTTTATGCAGGTAATTACCAGGTTTATGCAGGTAAGGACCAGGTTTATGCAGGTAAGGACCAGGTTTATGCAGATAAGGACCAGGTTTATGCTGATAAGGACCAGGTTTATGCAGGTAAGGACCAGGTTTATGCAGGTAAGGACCAGGTTTAGGCAGATAATGACCAGGTTTATGCAGATAATTACCAGGTTTTTGCAGGTAAGGACCAGGTTTATGCAGGTAAGGACCAGGTTTATGCAGATAAGGACCAGGTTTATGCAGGTAAGGACCAGGTTTATGCAGATAATGACCAGGTTTATGCAGGTAAGTACCAGGTTTATGCAGATAATGACCAGGTTTAGGCAGATAAGGACCAGGTTTATGCAGATAATGACCAGGTTTATGCAGATAATGACCAGGTTTATGAAGATAAGGACCAGGTTTATGCAGGTAAGGACCAGGTTTATGCAGGTAAGGACCAGGTTTAGGCAGATAAGGACCAGGTTTATGCAGATAATTACCAGGTTTTTGCAGGTAAGGACCAGGTTTATGCAGGTAAGGACCAGGTTTATGCAGATAAGGACAAGGTTTATGCAGGTAAGGACCAGGTTTAGGCAGATAATGACCAGGTTTATGCAGATAATTACCAGGTTTTTGCAGGTAAGGACCAGGTTTATGCAGGTAAGGACCAGGTTTATGCAGATAATGACCAGGTTTATGCAGATAATGACCAGGTTTATGCAGGTAAGGACCAGGTTTATGCAGATAATGACCAGGTTTTGGCAGGTAAGGACCAGGTTTATGCAGATAATGACCAGGTTTATGCAGATAATGACCAGGTTTATGAAGATAAGGACCAGGTTTATGCAGGTAATTACCAGGTTTATGCAGGTAAGGACCAGGTTTATGCAGATAAGGACCAGGTTTATGCAGGTAAGGACCAGGTTTATGCAGGTAAGGACCAGGTTTATGCAGGTAAGGACCAGGTTTATGCAGATAAGGACCAGGTTTATGCAGGTAATTACCAGGTTTATGCAGGTAAGGACCAGGTTTATGCAGATAATGACCAGGTTTATGCTGATAAGGACCAGGTTTATGCAGGTAAGGACCAGGTTTATGCAGGTAAGGACCAGGTTTATGCAGATAAGGACCAGGTTTATGCAGATAATTACCAGGTTTTTGCAGGTAAGGACCAGGTTTATGCAGGTAAGGACCAGGTTTATGCAGGTAAGGACCAGGTTTATGCAGATAATGACCAGGTTTATGCAGGTAATTACCAGGTTTATGCAGGTAAGAACCAGGTTTACGCAGGTAAGGACCAGGTTTATGCAGATAATGACCAGGTTTATGCATAAGGACCAGGTTTATGCAGGTAAGGACCAGGTTTATGCAGATAATGACCAGGTTTATGCAGATAAGGACCAGGTTTGTGCAGGTAATTACCAGGTTTATGCTGATAAGGACCAGGTTTATGCAGATAAGGACCAGGTTTATGCAGATAAGGACCAGGTTTATACAGGTAAGGACCAGGTTTATGCAGGTAAGGACCAGGTTTATGCAGGTAAGGACCAGGTTTATGCAGATAAGGACCAGGTTTATGCAGATAAGGACCAGGTTTATGCAGATAATGACCAGGTTTATGCAGGTAAGGACCAGGTTTATGCAGATAAGGACCAGGTTTATGCAGATAATGACCAGGTTTATGCATAAGGACCAGGTTTATGCAGGTAAGGACCAGGTTTATGCAGGTAAGGACCAGGTTTATGCAGATAATGACCAGGTTTATGCAGATAAGGACCAGGTTTATGCAGGTAATTACCAGGTTTATGCAGGTAAGGACCAGGTTTATGCAGGTAAGGACCAGGTTTATGCAGATAAGGACCAGGTTTATGCTGATAAGGACCAGGTTTATGCAGGTAAGGACCAGGTTTATGCAGGTAAGGACCAGGTTTAGGCAGATAATGACCAGGTTTATGCAGATAATTACCAGGTTTTTGCAGGTAAGGACCAGGTTTATGCAGGTAAGGACCAGGTTTATGCAGATAAGGACCAGGTTTATGCAGGTAAGGACCAGGTTTATGCAGATAATGACCAGGTTTATGCAGGTAAGTACCAGGTTTATGCAGATAATGACCAGGTTTAGGCAGATAAGGACCAGGTTTATGAAGATAAGGACCAGGTTTATGCAGGTAAGGACCAGGTTTATGCAGATAATGACCAGGTTTATGCAGATAAGGACCAGGTTTATGCAGGTAATTACCAGGTTTATGCAGGTAAGGACCAGGTTTATGCAGGTAAGGACCAGGTTTATGCAGATAAGGACCAGGTTTATGCTGATAAGGACCAGGTTTGTGCAGGTAAGGAGCAGGTTTATGCAGGTAAGGACCAGGTTTAGGCAGATAAGGACCAGGTTTATGCAGATAATTACCAGGTTTTTGCAGGTAAGGACCAGGTTTATGCAGGTAAGGACCAGGTTTATGCAGATAAGGACCAGGTTTATGCAGGTAAGGACCAGGTTTATGCAGATAATGACCAGGTTTATGCAGGTAAGTACCAGGTTTATGCAGGTAAGGACCAGGTTTATGCAGATAAGGACCAGGTTTATGCAGATAATTACCAGGTTTTTGCAGGTAAGGACCAGGTTTATGCAGGTAAGGACCAGGTTTATGCAGGTAAGGACCAGGTTTATGCAGATAATGACCAGGTTTATGCAGGTAATTACCAGGTTTATGCAGGTAAGAACCAGGTTTACGCAGGTAAGGACCAGGTTTATGCAGATAATGACCAGGTTTATGCATAAGGACCAGGTTTATGCAGGTAAGGACCAGGTTTATGCAGATAATGACCAGGTTTATGCAGATAAGGACCAGGTTTATGCAGGTAATTACCAGGTTTATGCTGATAAGGACCAGGTTTATGCAGATAAGGACCAGGTTTATGCAGATAAGGACCAGGTTTATACAGGTAAGGACCAGGTTTATGCAGGTAAGGACCAGGTTTATGCAGGTAAGGACCAGGTTTATGCAGATAAGGACCAGGTTTATGCAGATAAGGACCAGGTTTATGCAGATAATGACCAGGTTTATGCAGGTAAGGACCAGGTTTATGCAGATAAGGACCAGGTTTATGCAGATAATGACCAGGTTTATGCATAAGGACCAGGTTTATGCAGGTAAGGACCAGGTTTATGCAGGTAAGGACCAGGTTTATGCAGATAATGACCAGGTTTATGCAGATAAGGACCAGGTTTATGCAGGTAATTACCAGGTTTATGCAGGTAAGGACCAGGTTTATGCAGGTAAGGACCAGGTTTATGCAGATAAGGACCAGGTTTATGCTGATAAGGACCAGGTTTATGCAGGTAAGGACCAGGTTTATGCAGGTAAGGACCAGGTTTAGGCAGATAATGACCAGGTTTATGCAGATAATTACCAGGTTTTTGCAGGTAAGGACCAGGTTTATGCAGGTAAGGACCAGGTTTATGCAGATAAGGACCAGGTTTATGCAGGTAAGGACCAGGTTTATGCAGATAATGACCAGCTTTATGCAGGTAAGTACCAGGTTTATGCAGATAATGACCAGGTTTAGGCAGATAAGGACCAGGTTTATGCATAAGGACCAGGTTTATGCAGGTAAGGACCAGGTTTATGCAGATAATGACCAGGTTTATGCAGATAAGGACCAGGTTTATGCAGGTAATTACCAGGTTTATGCAGGTAAGGACCAGGTTTATGCAGGTAAGGACCAGGTTTATGCAGATAAGGACCAGGTTTATGCTGATAAGGACCAGGTTTGTGCAGGTAAGGAGCAGGTTTATGCAGGTAAGGACCAGGTTTAGGCAGATAAGGACCAGGTTTATGCAGATAATTACCAGGTTTTTGCAGGTAAGGACCAGGTTTATGCAGGTAAGGACCAGGTTTATGCAGATAAGGACCAGGTTTATGCAGGTAAGGACCAGGTTTATGCAGATAATGACCAGGTTTATGCAGGTAAGTACCAGGTTTATGCAGATAATGACCAGGTTTAGGCAGATAAGGACCAGGTTTATGCAGATAATGACCAGGTTTATGCAGATAATGACCAGGTTTATGAAGATAAGGACCAGGTTTATGCAGGTAAGGACCAGGTTTATGCAGGTAAGGACCAGGTTTAGGCAGATAAGGACCAGGTTTATGCAGATAATTACCAGGTTTTTGCAGGTAAGGACCAGGTTTATGCAGGTAAGGACCAGGTTTATGCAGATAAGGACCAGGTTTATGCAGGTAAGGACCAGGTTTATGCAGATAATGACCAGGTTTATGCACATAAGGACCAGGTTTATGCAGATAATGACCAGGTTTATGCAGATAATGACCAGGTTTATGCAGGTAAGGACCAGGTTTATGCAGATAATGACCAGGTTTAGGCAGGTAAGGACCAGGTTTATGCAGATAATGACCAGGTTTATGCAGATAATGACCAGGTTTATGAAGATAAGGACCAGGTTTATGCAGGTAATTACCAGGTTTATGCAGGTAAGGACCAGGTTTATGCAGATAAGGACCAGGTTTATGCAGGTAAGGACCAGGTTTATGCAGGTAAGGACCAGGTTTATGCAGGTAAGGACCAGGTTTATGCAGATAATGACCAGGTTTATGCAGGTAATTACCAGGTTTATGCAGGTAAGGACCAGGTTTATGCAGATAAGGACCAGGTTTATGCTGATAAGGACCAGGTTTATGCAGGTAAGGACCAGGTTTATGCAGGTAAGGACCAGGTTTATGCAGATAAGGACCAGGTTTATGCAGATAATTACCAGGTTTTTGCAGGTAAGGACCAGGTTTATGCAGGTAAGGACCAGGTTTATGCAGGTAAGGACCAGGTTTATGCAGATAATGACCAGGTTTATGCAGGTAATTACCAGGTTTACGCAGGTAAGAACCAGGTTATGCAGGTAAGGACCAGGTTTATGCAGATAATGACCAGGTTTATGCATAAGGACCAGGTTTATGCAGGTAAGGACCAGGTTTATGCAGATAATGACCAGGTTTATGCAGATAAGGACCAGGTTTATGCAGGTAATTACCAGGTTTATGCTGATAAGGACCAGGTTTATGCAGATAAGGACCAGGTTTATGCAGATAAGGACCAGGTTTATACAGGTAAGGACCAGGTTTATGCAGGTAAGGACCAGGTTTATGCAGGTAAGGACCAGGTTTATGCAGATAATGACCAGGTTTATGCAGATAAGGACCAGGTTTATGCAGGTAATTACCAGGTTTATGCAGGTAAGGACCAGGTTTATGCAGGTAAGGACCAGGTTTATGCAGATAAGGACCAGGTTTATGCTGATAAGGACCAGGTTTATGCAGGTAAGGACCAGGTTTATGCAGGTAAGGACCAGGTTTAGGCAGATAAGGACCAGGTTTGTGCAGGTAAGGACCAGGTTTATGCAGGTAAGGACCAGGTTTATGCAGATAAGGACCAGGTTTATGCAGATAATTACCAGGTTTTTGCAGGTAAGGACCAGGTTTATGCAGGTAAGGCCCAGGTTTATGCAGATAATGACCAGGTTTATGCAGGTAAGTACCAGGTTTATGCAGATAATGATCAGGTTTAGGCAGATAAGGACCAGGTTTATGCAGATAATGACCAGGTTTATGCAGATAATGACCAGGTTTATGAAGATAAGGACCAGGTTTATGCAGGTAAGGACCAGGTTTATGCAGGTAAGGACCAGGTTTAGGCAGATAAGGACCAGGTTTATGCAGATAATTACCAGGTTTTTGCAGGTAAGGACCAGGTTTATGCAGGTAAGGACCAGGTTTATGCAGATAAGGACCAGGTTTATGCAGGTAAGGACCAGGTTTATGCAGATAATGACCAGGTTTATGCAGGTAAGGACCAGGTTTATGCAGATAATGACCAGGTTTATGCAGATAATGACCAGGTTTATGCAGGTAAGGACCAGGTTTATGCAGATAATGACCAGGTTTTGGCAGGTAAGGACCAGGTTTATGCAGATAATGACCAGGTTTATGCAGATAATGACCAGGTTTATGAAGATAAGGACCAGGTTTATGCAGGTAATTACCAGGTTTATGCAGGTAAGGACCAGGTTTATGCAGATAAGGACCAGGTTTATGCAGGTAAGGACCAGGTTTATGCAGGTAAGGACCAGGTTTATGCAGGTAAGGACCAGGTTTATGCAGATAAGGACCAGGTTTATGCAGGTAATTACCAGGTTTATGCAGGTAAGGACCAGGTTTATGCAGATAATGACCAGGTTTATGCTGATAAGGACCAGGTTTATGCAGGTAAGGACCAGGTTTATGCAGGTAAGGACCAGGTTTATGCAGATAAGGACCAGGTTTATGCAGATAATTACCAGGTTTTTGCAGGTAAGGACCAGGTTTATGCAGGTAAGGACCAGGTTTATGCAGGTAAGGACCAGGTTTATGCAGATAAGGACCAGGTTTATGCAGGTAATTACCAGGTTTATGCAGGTAAGAACCAGGTTTATGCAGGTAAGGACCAGGTTTATGCAGATAATGACCAGGTTTATGCATAAGGACCAGGTTTATGCAGGTAAGGACCAGGTTTATGCAGATAATGACCAGGTTTATGCAGATAAGGACCAGGTTTATGCAGGTAATTACCAGGTTTATGCTGATAAGGACCAGGTTTATGCAGATAAGGACCAGGTTTATGCAGATAAGG
Source organism: Telmatherina bonti (assembly GCF_933228915.1). Taxonomy (NCBI): domain Eukaryota; kingdom Metazoa; phylum Chordata; class Actinopteri; order Atheriniformes; family Telmatherinidae; genus Telmatherina; species Telmatherina bonti. The sequence goes on from NC_136626.1 coordinate 35,717,122, forward strand.
ACCAGGTTTATACAGGTAAGGACCAGGTTTATGCAGGTAAGGACCAGGTTTATGCAGGTAAGGACCAGGTTTATGCAGATAAGGACCAGGTTTATGCAGATAAGGACCAGGTTTATGCAGGTAAGGACCAGGTTTATGCAGATAAGGACCAGGTTTATGCAGATAATTACCAGGTTTTTGCAGGTAAGGACCAGGTTTATGCAGGTAAGGACCAGGTTTATGCAGATAAGGACCAGGTTTATGCAGGTAAGGACCAGGTTTATGCAGATAATGACCAGGTTTATGCAGGTAAGTACCAGGTTTATGCAGATAATGACCTGGTTTAGGCAGATAAGGACCAGGTTTATGCAGATAATGACCAGGTTTATGCAGATAATGACCAGGTTTATGAAGATAAGGACCAGGTTTATGCAGATAATGACCAGGTTTATGCAGATAAGGACCAGGTTTATGCAGGTAATTACCAGGTTTATGCTGATAAGGACCAGGTTTATGCAGATAAGGACCAGGTTTATGCAGATAAGGACCAGGTTTATACAGGTAAGGACCAGGTTTATGCAGGTAAGGACCAGGTTTATGCAGGTAAGGACCAGGTTTATGCAGATAAGGACCAGGTTTATGCAGATAAGGACCAGGTTTATGCAGATAATGACCAGGTTTATGCAGGTAAGGACCAGGTTTATGCAGATAAGGACCAGGTTTATGCAGATAATGACCAGGTTTATGCATAAGGACCAGGTTTATGCAGGTAAGGACAAGGTTTATGCAGGTAAGGACCAGGTTTATGCAGGTAAGGACCAGGTTTATGCAGATAATGACCAGGTTTATGCAGATAAGGACCAGGTTTATGCAGGTAATTACCAGGTTTATGCAGGTAAGGACCAGGTTTATGCAGGTAAGGACCAGGTTTATGCAGATAAGGACCAGGTTTATGCTGATAAGGACCAGGTTTATGCAGGTAAGGACCAGGTTTATGCAGGTAAGGACCAGGTTTAGGCAGATAATGACCAGGTTTATGCATATAATTACCAGGTTTTTGCAGGTAAGGACCAGGTTTATGCAGGTAAGGACCAGGTTTATGCAGATAAGGACCAGGTTTATGCAGGTAAGGACCAGGTTTATGCAGATAATGACCAGGTTTATGCAGGTAAGTACCAGGTTTATGCAGATAATGACCAGGTTTAGGCAGATAAGGACCAGGTTTATGCAGATAATGACCAGGTTTATGCAGATAATGACCAGGTTTATGAAGATAAGGACCAGGTTTATGCAGGTAAGGACCAGGTTTATGCAGGTAAGGACCAGGTTTAGGCAGATAAGGACCAGGTTTATGCAGATAATTACCAGGTTTTTGCAGGTAAGGACCAGGTTTATGCAGGTAAGGACCAGGTTTATGCAGATAAGGAACAGGTTTATGCAGGTAAGGACCAGGTTTATGCAGATAATGACCAGGTTTATGCAGGTAAGGACCAGGTTTATGCAGATAATGACCAGGTTTATGCAGATAATGACCAGGTTTATGCAGGTAAGGACCAGGTTTATGCATATAATGACCAGGTTTAGGCAGGTAAGGACCAGGTTTATGCAGATAATGACCAGGTTTATGCAGATAATGACCAGGTTTATGAAGATAAGGACCAGGTTTATGCAGGTAAGGACCAGGTTTATGCAGATAAGGACCAGGTTTATGCAGGTAAGGACCAGGTTTATGCAGGTAAGGACCAGGTTTATGCAGGTAAGGACCAGGTTTATGCAGATAATGACCAGGTTTATGCAGGTAATTACCAGGTTTATGCAGGTAAGGACCAGGTTTATGCAGATAAGGACCAGGTTTATGCTGATAAGGACCAGGTTTATGCAGGTAAGGACCAGGTTTATGCAAGTAATTACCAGGTTTATGCAGGTAAGGACCAGGTTTATGCAGATAAGGACCAGGTTTATGCAGATAAGGACCAGGTTTATGCAGATAAGGACCAGGTTTATGCAGATAAGGACCAGGTTTATGCAGATAAGGACCAGGTTTATGCAGGTAAGGACTAGGTTTATGCAGGTAAGGACCAGGTTTATGCAGATAAGGACCAGGTTTATGCAGATAAGGACCAGGTTTATGCAGGTAAGGACCAGGTTTATGCGGGTAAGAACCAGGTTTATGCAGGTAAGGACCAGGTTTATGCAGGTAAGGACCAGGTTTATGCAGATAATGACCAGGTTTATGCAGGTAAGGACCAGGTTTATGCAGGTAATTACCAGGTTTATGCAGGTAAGGACCAGGTTTATGCAGATAAGGACCAGGTTTATGCAGATAAGGACCAGGTTTATGCAGATAAGGACCAGGTTTATGCAGATAAGGACCAGGTTTATGCAGATAAGGACCAGGTTTATGCAGGTAAGGACTAGGTTTATGCAGGTAAGGACCAGGTTTATGCAGATAAGGACCAGGTTTATGCAGATAAGGACCAGGTTTATGCAGGTAAGGACCAGGTTTATGCGGGTAAGAACCAGGTTTATGCAGGTAAGAACCAGGTTTATGCAGGTAAGGACCAGGTTTATGCAGGTAAGGACCAGGTTTATGCAGATAATGACCAGGTTTATGCAGGTAAGGACCAGGTTTATGCAGGTAAGGACCAGGTTTATGCAGGTAAGGACCAGGTTTATGCAGATAAGGACCAGGTTTATGCAGGTAATTACCAGGTTTATGCAGGTAAGGACCAGGTTTATGCAGATAATGACCAGGTTTATGCTGATAAGGACCAGGTTTATGCAGGTAAGGACCAGGTTTATGCAGGTAAGGACCAGGTTTATGCAGATAAGGACCAGGTTTATGCAGATAATTACCAGGTTTTTGCAGGTAAGGACCAGGTTTATGCAGGTAAGGACCAGGTTTATGCAGGTAAGGACCAGGTTTATGCAGATAAGGACCAGGTTTATGCAGGTAATTACCAGGTTTATGCAGGTAAGAACCAGGTTTATGCAGGTAAGGACCAGGTTTATGCAGATAATGACCAGGTTTATGCATAAGGACCAGGTTTATGCAGGTAAGGACCAGGTTTATGCAGATAATGACCAGGTTTATGCAGATAAGGACCAGGTTTATGCAGGTAATTACCAGGTTTATGCTGATAAGGACCAGGTTTATGCAGATAAGGACCAGGTTTATGCAGATAAGGACCAGGTTTATACAGGTAAGGACCAGGTTTATGCAGGTAAGGACCAGGTTTATGCAGGTAAGGACCAGGTTTATGCAGATAAGGACCAGGTTTATGCAGATAAGGACCAGGTTTATGCAGGTAAGGACCAGGTTTATGCAGATAAGGACCAGGTTTATGCAGATAATTACCAGGTTTTTGCAGGTAAGGACCAGGTTTATGCAGGTAAGGACCAGGTTTATGCAGATAAGGACCAGGTTTATGCAGGTAAGGACCAGGTTTATGCAGATAATGACCAGGTTTATGCAGGTAAGTACCAGGTTTATGCAGATAATGACCTGGTTTAGGCAGATAAGGACCAGGTTTATGCAGATAATGACCAGGTTTATGCAGATAATGACCAGGTTTATGAAGATAAGGACCAGGTTTATGCAGATAATGACCAGGTTTATGCAGATAAGGACCAGGTTTATGCAGGTAATTACCAGGTTTATGCTGATAAGGACCAGGTTTATGCAGATAAGGACCAGGTTTATGCAGATAAGGACCAGGTTTATACAGGTAAGGACCAGGTTTATGCAGGTAAGGACCAGGTTTATGCAGGTAAGGACCAGGTTTATGCAGATAAGGACCAGGTTTATGCAGATAAGGACCAGGTTTATGCAGATAATGACCAGGTTTATGCAGGTAAGGACCAGGTTTATGCAGATAAGGACCAGGTTTATGCAGATAATGACCAGGTTTATGCATAAGGACCAGGTTTATGCAGGTAAGGACAAGGTTTATGCAGGTAAGGACCAGGTTTATGCAGGTAAGGACCAGGTTTATGCAGATAATGACCAGGTTTATGCAGATAAGGACCAGGTTTATGCAGGTAATTACCAGGTTTATGCAGGTAAGGACCAGGTTTATGCAGGTAAGGACCAGGTTTATGCAGATAAGGACCAGGTTTATGCTGATAAGGACCAGGTTTATGCAGGTAAGGACCAGGTTTATGCAGGTAAGGACCAGGTTTAGGCAGATAATGACCAGGTTTATGCATATAATTACCAGGTTTTTGCAGGTAAGGACCAGGTTTATGCAGGTAAGGACCAGGTTTATGCAGATAAGGACCAGGTTTATGCAGGTAAGGACCAGGTTTATGCAGATAATGACCAGGTTTATGCAGGTAAGTACCAGGTTTATGCAGATAATGACCAGGTTTAGGCAGATAAGGACCAGGTTTATGCAGATAATGACCAGGTTTATGCAGATAATGACCAGGTTTATGAAGATAAGGACCAGGTTTATGCAGGTAAGGACCAGGTTTATGCAGGTAAGGACCAGGTTTAGGCAGATAAGGACCAGGTTTATGCAGATAATTACCAGGTTTTTGCAGGTAAGGACCAGGTTTATGCAGGTAAGGACCAGGTTTATGCAGATAAGGAACAGGTTTATGCAGGTAAGGACCAGGTTTATGCAGATAATGACCAGGTTTATGCAGGTAAGGACCAGGTTTATGCAGATAATGACCAGGTTTATGCAGATAATGACCAGGTTTATGCAGGTAAGGACCAGGTTTATGCATATAATGACCAGGTTTAGGCAGGTAAGGACCAGGTTTATGCAGATAATGACCAGGTTTATGCAGATAATGACCAGGTTTATGAAGATAAGGACCAGGTTTATGCAGGTAAGGACCAGGTTTATGCAGATAAGGACCAGGTTTATGCAGGTAAGGACCAGGTTTATGCAGGTAAGGACCAGGTTTATGCAGGTAAGGACCAGGTTTATGCAGATAATGACCAGGTTTATGCAGGTAATTACCAGGTTTATGCAGGTAAGGACCAGGTTTATGCAGATAAGGACCAGGTTTATGCTGATAAGGACCAGGTTTATGCAGGTAAGGACCAGGTTTATGCAAGTAATTACCAGGTTTATGCAGGTAAGGACCAGGTTTATGCAGATAAGGACCAGGTTTATGCAGATAAGGACCAGGTTTATGCAGATAAGGACCAGGTTTATGCAGATAAGGACCAGGTTTATGCAGATAAGGACCAGGTTTATGCAGGTAAGGACTAGGTTTATGCAGGTAAGGACCAGGTTTATGCAGATAAGGACCAGGTTTATGCAGATAAGGACCAGGTTTATGCAGGTAAGGACCAGGTTTATGCGGGTAAGAACCAGGTTTATGCAGGTAAGGACCAGGTTTATGCAGGTAAGGACCAGGTTTATGCAGATAATGACCAGGTTTATGCAGGTAAGGACCAGGTTTATGCAGGTAATTACCAGGTTTATGCAGGTAATTACCAGGTTTATGCAGATAAGGACCAGGTTTATGCAGATAAGGACCAGGTTTATGTAGATAAGGACCAGGTTTATGCACGTAAGGACCAGGTTTATGCAGATAAGGACCAGGTTTATGAAGATAATGACCAGGTTTATGCAGATAAGGACCAGGTTTATGCAGATAAGGACCAGGTTTTTGCAGATAAGGACCAGGTTTATGCAGGTAAGGACCAGGTTTATGCAGATAATGACCAGGTTTATGCAGATAAGGACCAGGTTTATGCAGGTAAGGACCAGGTTTATGCAGGTAAGGACCAGGTTTATGCAGGTAAGGACCAGGTTTATGCGGGTAAGAACCAGGTTTATGCTGATAAGGACCAGGTTTATGCAGGTAAGGACCAGGTTTATGCAGATAAGGACCAGGTTTATGCAGGTAAGGACCAGGTTTATGCAGATAATGACCAGGTTTATGCAGGTAAGGACCAGGTTTATGCAGATAAGGACCAGGTTTATGCAGATAAGGACCAGGTTTATGCAGGTAAGGACCAGGTTTATGCAGGTAAGGACCAGGTTTATGCAGGTAAGGACCAGGTTTATGCGGGTAAGAACCAGGTTTATGCTGATAAGGACCAGGTTTATGCAGGTAAGGACCAGGTTTATGCAGATAAGGACCAGGTTTATGCAGGTAAGGACCAGGTTTATGCAGATAAGGACCAGGTCTATGCAGATAAGGACCAGGTTTATGCAGATAATGACCAGGTTTATGCAGGTAAGGACCAGATTTATGCAGATAAGGACCAGGTTTATGCAGGTAAGGACCAGGTTTATGCAGATAAGGACCAGGTTTATGAAGATAAGGACCAGGTTTATGCAGGTAAGGACCAGGTTTATGCAGATAAGGACCAGGTTTATGCAGATAATTACCAGGTTTTTGCAGGTAAGGACCAGGTTTATGCAGGTAAGGACCAGGTTTATGCAGATAAGGACCAGGTTTATGCAGGTAAGGACCAGGTTTATGCAGATAATGACCAGGTTTATGCAGGTAAGTACCAGGTTTATGCAGATAATTACCTGGTTTAGTCAGATAAGGACCAGGTTTATGCAGATAATGACCAGGTTTATGCAGATAATGACCAGGTTTATGAAGATAAGGACCAGGTTTATGCAGGTAATTACCAGGTTTATGCAGGTAAGGACCAGGTTTATGCAGGTAAGGACCAGGTTTATGCAGGTAAGGACCAGGTTTATGCAGATAAGGACCAGGTTTATGCAGGTAATTACCAGGTTTATGCAGGTAAGAACCAGGTTTATGCAGGTAAGGACCAGGTTTATGCAGGTAATTACCAGGTTTATGCAGGTAAGGACCAGGTTTATGCAGATAAGGACCAGGTTTATGCAGATAAGGACCAGGTTTATGCAGATAAGGACCAGGTTTATGCAGGTAAGGACCAGGTTTATGCAGGTAAGGACCAGGTTTATGCAGGTAAGGACCAGGTTTATGCAGGTAAGGACCAGGTTTATGCAGATAAGGACCAGGTTTATGCAGATAAGGACCAGGTTTATGCAGATAAGGACCAGGTTTATGCAGATAAGGACCAGGTTTATGCAGGTAAGGACCAGGTTTATGCAGGTAAGGACCAGGTTTATGCAGATAATGACCAGGTTTATGCAGGTAAGGACCAGGTTTATGCAGATAAGGACCAGGTTTATGCAGGTAAGGACCAGGTTTATGCAGGTAAGGACCAGGTTTATGCAGATAAGGACCAGGTTTATGCAGGTAAGGACCAGGTTTATGCAGGTAATTACCAGGTTTATGCAGATAAGGACCAGGTTTATGCAGATAAGGACCAGGTTTATGCAGGTAAGGACCAGGTTTATGCAGGTAATTACCAGGTTTATGCAGATAAGGACCAGGTTTATGCAGATAAGGACCAGGTTTATGTAGATAAGGACCAGGTTTATGCAGGTAAGGACCAGGTTTATGCAGATAAGGACCAGGTTTATGCAGGTAAGGACCAGGTTTATGCAGGTAAGGACCAGGTTTATGCAGATAAGGACCAGGTTTATGCAGGTAAGGACCAGGTTTATGCAGGTAAGGAACAGGTTTATGCAGATAATGACCAGGTTTATGCAGGTAAGGACCAGGTTTATGCAGATAAGGACCAGGTTTATGCAGATAAGGACCAGGTTTATGCAGGTAAGGACCAGGTTTATGCAGGTAAGGACCAGGTTTATGCAGGTAAGGACCAGGTTTATGCAGATAATGACCAGGTTTATGCAGGTAAGGACCAGGTTTATGCAGATAAGGACCAGGTTTATGCAGATAAGGACCAGGTTTATGCAGGTAAGGACCAGGTTTATGCAGGTATGGACCAGGTTTATGCAGGTAAGGACCAGGTTTATGCGGGTAAGAACCAGGTTTATGCTGATAAGGACCAGGTTTATGCAGGTAAGGACCAGGTTTATGCAGATAAGGACCAGGTTTATGCAGGTAAGGACCAGGTTTATGCAGGTAAGGACCAGGTTTATGCAGGTAAGGACCAGGTTTATACAGATAAGGACCAGGTCTATGCAGATAAGGACCAGGTTTATGCAGATAATGACCAGGTTTATGCAGGTAAGGACCAGGTTTATGCAGATAAGGACCAGGTTTATGCAGGTAAGGACCAGGTTTATGCAGATAAGGACCAGGTTTATGAAGATAAGGACCAGGTTTATGCAGGTAAGAACCAGGTTTATGCAGATAAGAACCAGGTTTATGCAGATAAGGACCAGGTTTATGCAGGTAAGGACCAGGTTTATGCAGATAATGACCAGGTTTATGAAGATAAGGACCAGGTTTATGCAGGTAAGGACCAGGTTTATGCAGGTAAGGACCAGGTTTATGCAGGTAAGGACCAGGTTTATGCAGATAAGGACCAGGTTTATGCTGATAAGGACCAGGTTTATGCAGGTAAGGACCAGGTTTATGCAGATAATTACCAGGTTTATGCAGGTAAGGACCAGGTTTATGCAGGTAAGGACCAGGTTTATGCAGATAATGACCAGGTTTATGCAGGTAAGGACCAGGTTTATGCAGGTAAGGACCAGGTTTATGCAGATAAGGACCAGGTTTATGCAGGTAAGGACCAGGTTTATGCAGGTAAGGACCAGGTTTATGCAGATAAGGACCAGGTTTATGCAGATAATGACCAGGTTTAGGCAGATAAGGACCAGGTTTATGCAGATAATGACCAGGTTTAGGCAGATAATGACCAGGTTTATGCAGGTAAGGACCAGGTTTATTCAGATAAGGACCAGGTTTATGAAGATAAGGACCAGGTTTATGCAGGTAAGGACCAGGTTTATGCAGGTAATTACCAGGTTTATGCAGATAAGGACCAGGTTTATGCAGGTAAGGACCAGGTTTATGCAAATAAGAACCAGGTTTATGCAGGTAAGGACCCGGTTTATGCAGGTAAGGACCAGGTTTATGCAGATAAGGACCAGGTTTATGCAGGTAAGGACCAGGTTTATGCAGATAAGGACCAGGTTTATGCAGATAATGACCAGGTTTATGCAGGTAAGGACCAGGTTTATGCAGGTAAGGACCAGGTTTATGCAGATAAGGACCAGGTTTATGCAGGTAAGGACCAGGTTTATGCAGGTAAGAACCAGGTTTATGCAGATAAGGACCAGGTTTATGCAGGTAAGGACCAGGTTTATGCAGATAAGGACCAGGTTTATGCAGGTAAGGACCAGGTTTATGCAGGTAAGGACCAGGTTTATGCAGATAATGACCAGGTTTATGCAGGTAAGGACCAGGTTTATGCAGGTAAGGACCAGGTTTATTCAGATAAGGACCAGGTTTATGCAGGTAAGGACCAGGTTTATGCAGATAGGGACCAGATTTATGCAGATATGGACCAGGTTTATGCAGATAAGGATTAGATTTATGCAGATAGGGACCAGATTTATGCAGATAAGGACCAGGTTTATGCAGGTAAGGACCAGGTTTATACATCCTATTCTGTAAAACCTTAAAGCTGAAAAACGATATATTTTCTTCTATTTTGCTTTAAAGATTTTTTTTTCACCTCTTGTTAGTAACTAAATCAGAAAAATGAATGAACAGGAATCACCCTGTTTTACTCGTTTTGGTTGAAAAAAAAGCATGGCTTTCTGACAGCATTTAAATATTTGTAGAGTTGAAAAGAAATTAAGTATTTTATTTTTGTCATAGAAAAGAGATGTGTGTGCAGGATTTAAATGTACTGACACACAAGATGATGTTTTTCTTTATCTAGCAGGGAAAAAAATGGATGTGACACTTCTGTGGTGACAAGCGCCTCAGAGAGGACGCCAGAGAGGATACTTCCACAGAGTCCTGCATGATTTAATACTGAGATAGTAGATTTTTTTTTTTTCTTTACATTGTTTTATAGTTTTTTTTAATTATTCTCCAAACCTTTACAAATGCAAAGCAGGAAGATATATCGGGGTATAATGGCACAGAACTGTATCAGCATGCGATAGAGGCAGCATTTCTGCACAACTTCACACCTCAGTGTAACATTTTTCCCATTTAAATTTTACTGGAAACGAGCATTATTTCAAGTACATCTCTGATCAATAACATGTTCAGTTTCCTATTTTCTCTATTAAAGCAGTAACTGCTGAACAAGGAATTACAGTAACTTTCAAAGCTTGGCCTTTGGCTTCCTGTTGGATTTGATCTCTGACACATTTCTGTCTTCTTCCACACTTTAATTCTACAAATGCTGCGACATTTGAAATTTGACCTGCTTGGCCAGTAATATTAGAAATACTGTGTGTGTTTTGCAGTAGATATGGTGGTTGTTGTTGCAGAAACTTGTTCTAGTGGTCATTACTGTGCAAAGCAACAACATGTAGGTCTGCAGTAACTAGCAGCTGCAGAATGAAACAGCTGTTTTCATCACAAACAAAAGGAATCATCAGATTCCATTTTGCACGATGTACTTTGGCACATATTTTGTGTTGGATGGCTTTCCTGACGCAAGCCTTTCTGGGAGAACATTTATGTCTGCTGCAACACATGGACACAGGACTTGAACCACCAACCTTTCACAGCATGGATCACCAGCCCTGCCACCTGAGCCACTGCCCCCACCATGAGTTAGGCTAAATAAACCATTGTTTCAGCACTGCTACCAAAACATGGAAAAATTGCCAAAAGTACCAATGAGCAAACGATAATCAATCAATAATGGACATTCCAACAACCAAAAACAAGACACAAAACGATGACCAGGATGTCTTGCCCTGGGCTTGACCAGTTTAATGGAGGGTAATGAAGAGAGACACTTCTCATGAACAAAGACAAAAGCTTATTGATTACTTTAGAAATACCTGTTATCATAGCTGAGTTGTTTTAATAAAATAGGACTCATCTGACCTCATAAACAGTTTCCAGGTGCAAAAAGCTTCAAAGTACAGCAGAAGAATTCAAACTTCCCTCCAGCAGCGAAGCGGACCTTACTAAAGCAGCAGCCAATAAACTACAGATAATATTATTTATTTCATGTCACATTTTGTAAAACATTGGTGGTGGGGAGGGGGCCGGGCATGAACATTGTTGATCAAGGGGAGGGGGGCTACAGGGCGACAGATAAAATTTGGAAACCATGGCCATAATGTATGATATAAGGGAAGAATATCTAAAGTGCTCCTTCTACTACTTATCTGGTCCATACTAACAATACACACCCCCATGCTTCACAAGGCCTTGGCCCTGCTTTACCAAAACTCTCTTGTGGTCCTTCCTCACCCCCCCTCACACAGCCACCTGTCTGGACCCCTGATTCAGGCCTTTAACACAACCAAGCCCATAAATCCTGCAGCAGATCCAAACAGGTGGAGACAAGTACCCAAGATACTGCAACCACAATACAACCACAAAAAGCTTGAAGTTGTGTTACCAAACAATCTGTACCTGGAACAAAGAGTCCAGATCAGGCAGGCCTTTCTTTCCAATCATAATCCTCCTTGTCTCGCCGTCATTTCCCACATGATGGAGTCCCTGAGAAGAACGAAGCAGGAGGGTGGAACCTCCTGCAGGATGCACCTAGAGACATAATTAATTTTGTTCGAGAGAGGCAGCAGAGCACAAACACATGAAAAGAGCTAAACCAACCGAAGCTGTGCTGAGCTGGTCTTAAGCAATAACGGGTCCAATTCTAGCTGGCTTTGCCACCGTCTACCACCTTTTGACTAAACTTCAGCTCCATGTCTAAAGTTGTCTTTGTAATGTAAACTTAGTTTTACAGCAGAAAATCTGCAGAGAATCATACGATAATTCCTTGTTCAGGTGAAACATGGCGTCAGTGTTTGCATAAGTAAGCTGTGCTTTACCCATCCATCCATTTCCTTAACCGCTTCATCCGGTTCACGACTAAAGCCGTGCTTTTTTCCGTTCTGAGGAATATTTGTGTGCGTGGAGGTTTTTATGTGGAGAACCATCTCATCAGGTTTAATTTCTCTCCTCCAATGAGCATTTTCAGAATTTCAGCAGACATTTAACATGAGGGGAGCTAAAGGAAACCTGGGAGGTATGTCATTGATTGACTCTAATAGGTTACGGTAAATCACCCCCGCCACCCCCACCTCCCCCTCTGCATCAATTACTCTCATTTATTTAGTGGACCATAACTCTATTTGTGAATGAAAATCTTATTCAAAAGACAAGAAAAAATTAGCTCATGGGTGCTGGATTGTTGGAAAAGGAAGAAAATGAGGTGTCTAACCCAAAGTGACATTTACAAATTACCTGTTAATTTCAACTGGGTTGAGGGATGATAGGAGCGAATTACACTGACAGAGGGGGGGTGACCGGGTAATGAAAGTCGAGTCTGTAGTGGCCAAATAAGTAACCTGTACTTGGAGAGAAAGTGGGTTTATTTCATGTGAGCACTGGAGGTATTTTCAGCTCTTATCTGAAGCTCGCTGTGTCCACACCCACCTGAGAGTCTCACACCACTCTCTGAGCAATCTACTTTTGCTCCAATTAAGCAGAAGCTGGATGATAAATAGTTACAATCAGCCTTGTTTTAGGCCTGCGCTCAGGAGGATACTAACCATGCAGCAAGGGGTCGGGAGAACGTCCAGGTGTCCGAGTGCAAGGTGAGGTGCTGAGTCACCTTGCATCCATCCCCGGCTAATCTCTGCTGAAAAATCCCTCCCAGTACTGCGGCGATGCTGTCCCTCCTCCCTTTTCCCGCACGCCCCAAGCAAACATTAGGGAAGAGAAAACAGTGCCAAGTGGAAACGGGTGACATTTGAATTGAATACCTCAATAATGGATGCCATCTCTCTGCAAGCTCCATTTAGCTGGCAGAGCCATAGCGGCACAAAATCAAGACAGGATCCCTCAGGTCAATGGAAACAGAGGACGCTGGTTAATGATGCCTGTACTGGTCTGAAAGCACCACGCTAGATGTAACAGGGAGGATAAAAGCCTCTGTACCTATTAGCTGCGGACAGAATGCATTTTTCTTACAGGCGAGATTTAAACCGTAACCCCCCCCCCCCCCCCCCGGTTGGTGCGGTCATGTTTATCAGCTTGTGTTAGTGTTAGATAGTTCAGTAGTTTCTACACCGCTGAGAGAACAAACCAAAGTATGCAGAGAGATGAAGAAGAGACAAGGACTGTGCCTTGATTGGCCTTAAAAAGGTCACACAAGTCTTCACAGAGTTCTTCCCATCATAGCATACTGGTTGAAAAAGTCCTTAACAATCTCTGCTGTGGCAGCCGAGACTCCACCCTGACCTCTTTAGAGAGGCCGGCCTGACTTTTCCCTCATTCTCGTCTGACCGGAGAGAACTAATGAGTGCGAGGCTGTGGGTAAAACCTAATGGGGACTCAGTAGTTTTTGCTCCAGGCTGACTGCTGAAAATGAACATTTAACCACAGCTCCAGTAATTGAAAAAATGACAAGCGGTACATACAGGCCATCGCCACACACAAACACACTCCCACACACACACACATGCAGCGCCCAAATCATTCTGATTATTTGCCACTTGCAGATTTGAGGCGTCTCTCTATGCTGTCAATTACAGCAGCAACCAGCAGCAGCGTCAGAATACACAGGAAGAGGCAGAGATGTGGAAGTTAACATCAATTAAAATGAGACTGTTAGCCGCTAGTTATGCTAGACATGGAATTAAGTGTAGAGAGGCAAAGTCTTGATGTTCTTGGACTTTTATGTGAGGAGAGGGGGCTGCGCAATGTGCAAGGAGCCTTATTAGGACTACAGCATCAACACATGTCTCTCTCCTCTGAAATATGCATGAATAGAAGTAAAATAAAAATAAGGTAACAACTGTTTCTTGGATCTTTACTTTGCTCACAGCTCCACCTGCTTGTCATGTATTGACACTGACATCTCATGAAAGTCAGGCTGGAATGGTGTGTGTGTGTGTGTGTGTGTGTGTGTGTGTGTGTGTGTGTGTGTGTGTGTGTGTGTATGTATGTGTGTGTGTGTGTGTGTGTGTGTGTGTGTGTTCATGTTTTTCTGCATTTTGGGGTTCTAAAACCAGGAGACCAGTAGGTTCTGCAGATCTGATAACTTAAACATGTGGAAATCACATGTTAAAGGATCTAAAGTTGGTTTTATGGTGAAGGTGAAAAGTTAAGCTAAAGTTGTGGCGGAGCAATGGGTCATAATGGGTTTAATGGGGTTACTGGTCAGGGACTGGACATGCATGATGTTAATGGTGGAACAAAGACAGAAAACAACTATTTGTGTATGACCAACATGTTAAATGCCTTGTCTAGTGTTGGTTCAGTGGTCAACAGGGACAGATGGATGAAAAATATAATTGGTCTCTTGTTCAGTGACCTGCAGCATCTGGGAAAATAAAATAAAATCTTTCTCCTCTTCCCAAAATATCTCTGATTCAGAAACAGATTGAGCCACGTTGCTGTCTGGGATGTTCATCGAGATCTTATTGTTACATGTCAGTAATGTTCATGGAAACTCATGAGCAAAATGCAACAACACAGCTGACAAATGTGCATGAGGGTAAGCTAACTTAGCTGTATTATTGGCTGAGGTGGACGTTAACGTTAACGTCAAAATGTAAAAATGGTCTTTTAGTTGTAAATGATCTCTGTATTAATGACGTGTTCAGACAGGAAGCAGGGATTAAAGAAGGGATTAAATCATATAGTGAAGAGTTTCTGCTCCTCAGAGGAGAAAGCAGGCGTCTGAAGCAATGCTAACATCACTGCTAATGCTAATGCTAATGCTAATGCTGGTGCTGGTGCTGGTGAGCAGAGAGAGAAAGTGGTTTTGTTCAAACACAACTCCTCAAAGTTTGTAAATAACAAGTTTACATGGATTCACTGAGGACAGTCCATCTGTTTCATCACTGTACACCAGAGGGGCAATGAGTGTTTTATTCCCACAGCAGACTAAAATACTACCTGTAACCATGGTAACAGAGGCCAACAACTGTCGTCTGAAATGCAACTAAAGTATGATCAAATTAAAAATGAAAACTAAATGTCACAGAGGGTGAATAATGTTTTAGATTAGTGAGAATGAATGTTTTATCTCAAACTGGAATCAACATTGAGATGTTACATCCCAGTCTACATCCACCACAGAAACCATCAGTATGTTTCCTCTAATGGTTTCTATGGTGGATGTTTTTGTGCAGTGAAACAACGTGTGGTTAAGTGACGTAGTGCTCTTCAGGAATGACTTGTAATCTGGAATGAGACTTGCTCCCTGTAGGATTGATCCTCTCGTCGTTGTCTTATATCCATTCATTATAACTGTACATATTTACATTCCTGTGCACTGCTTTCATACCTGGCTTTTTGTTGCAGTGTTTGTAACAAAACTCCTTGCTCTTTGCACAAATATGTTGTTTGATGTAAATATATAGATGTTTTTTTGTTTGTTTTATTTTTTGTGATTCCTATATACACATACAGGCTACAGCTGTGTGCAACACTAAGGAGCTGGAGGGTGACGGACACAACGTTTTCCTTGGAAACTTACAGAGTTAAGGATTTTTATTTTTTATTTTCTTCCACATTAGTACACTTTGCACATGTTTCAATGGTATATTTAAAAGTAATAATCTTTCCAACATGTAAACACACATCTGATTGGTGCCCATGTAAACGTGTCAGCTGGTAATCTCTGATCAGATTGATGACAAGAAGAAATATTTATCCATATAAATGTTTTGACTCTTTGTTCCTTTTAGTTTTGATGCTACTGGATTTTTAACCATTGAATGGATATAACGATGTAGATGTGTGTATTGTTACACCCCTGCTAGGAGGAATGGTGTTGGTTCAGAGCAGCTGCATATGTTCCTTCATGTGCTGTATGTTTAAAGCAGCAGGAGATCTGTTCATAAGTAAAATGTCCATAAAAAAGATGCTTTTTTTTCTTAAAAGAAAAACAGCATTCAAGCAATCAAGTGTGTTGAAATAACAACCGTATCTTCCCAAACAGTTTATTTCAGCATGCAACTTTAGTTTGAGGCCAGCTGACTGAGCAGATGTTGTTGCATGCGGTGCATTAGTATTTATTTCTACTTTGTTTTTTGTTATTTAACACACTCTTGTGTTGGCTGGTAAACATTCCTCCAAGATTTAATTTGTCATAAGCCGTAAATCCACCCCGTGTGTTCTCCTATTTACATAATGTGTGCTTTAAATTGTTTTATCTCTGCTTTTGGACCAGAGAAAGCCTCCGTGCCTTAGGAGTTAGTGGTCTTTCTAAATCCACCAAATAAGACCGATTAAAGCTAAATTGTTATCTGAGACATTAGCCAGATTGAACATGAGCGCTGAAACTGTGATCCATCATAATAGTTGAGCATTATCTTAAATGTCCAAAGGCTATTCCATTTATGAGTGTTATGCTTGATGGATGATGGCAATTAACAAAATGTAATCTCCAAAGAGTTCCCAGAATTCTGCCCCCACATTTAAACACACTCGAGGAAAAAGGTAATACCTTGTTTGGCGTGGCGTCCGTCATTTTTCACCGATGCTGAGATAATTAAGAGATCGTAGTGATCTGAACCTGATATGTTTGTCTACGTTAGAGTCAGTCTGAGGGTTATTTTAAAGATGTTTATACAAACCAGCATTAGTTCTACTTACAGCTAATGAAGCAGATTTTTACACTTTGTTCCAATAAAAACAGTATTTCTGCTTCTCCTACGACTTGCCCTGCTTGTGACTCCATATCTGTCCAGAAGTGTCACCAGATGGGCTCTTTATTACAAATATAAAATCACATGTTCTGTCTGGATTTTCTCGAAGTAACCTGAAGCTGCTTGCAGAGTTAAAGTTGACTGTAAGACCTCAGAGTGTTACTGCATATTGTAATCATGGACCTGAAATGAAGTAAATCTAATTTTCTTTCTTTTGGATTAGGTCTGAACTCCCCTCTGAAGCTAATATTTAATAACCATCTATGTTTCTGAGGATCACTTTATTCCTAGCGTTCATTTTACCGTTGAATATTCAGCTGCGGGCTGCACGCTGGCATAGTGGTTAGCACTGTGGCCTCACAGCAGGAAGGTCACTGGTTTGATCCTCAGCTGGGGAGGGGTTTGGTCAGTGGCCTTTCTGTGTGGAGTTAGCATGTTCTCACTGTGTATGCGTGGGTTCTCTCTGGGTTCTCCAGCTTCCTCCCACCATCCAAAGACATGCATGTTAGGTTGACTGGTTACTGTAAATTGCCCCTCAGAGTCTGAGTGTTGTTTGTCTCTGTGTGGCCCTGCGATGGATTGGTGAGTTGTCCAGGGTGTACCCTGCCTTTCACCCAAAGACTGCTGGGATAGGCCCCAGCTCCCCCGCAACCCTTCATCGGACTACGTGGTTTCAGAAACTGAATGAATATTCAGCCCCTTGTTTGCATTTTTATGCAAACAGATTATTTATGGCTGATGCTGACCATGAAACGTGCATTTTATTGTCTGGGTGATGTGAAAAGAAGACTCCTTTTCAGCAGCTTGTCTTGCAGGACCAAAGAAAACAGAAGGAAAAACTCAGGCCTGCATGATGCATGGATCTAAAGATATTATCACACGTGCTGCAGCTGCAGTGTGTTTGCTTGTAATGTCATCATGTAAAACACACTTAAAGCTTCCAGACTGATCTTATTTATCCATGTTATACTGGTGCATGCTGCTTATTAACACACAATCTACTGCAACTAATCATTTCTTTAAAAAAAAAAAAAAGTGGAGTTCTGCATTTGAAACTGTTCAGCAGATTTTACCTCCACGTCAAGCCTTGCTTTCCTTCATCACACACTCCACCTGTTCGTCCCCTCCCCTTCCGACCCTCCAGCTTCTCCCCCACTGGCCTCTGTGGGATCGTCATTATGCCAGCATGTAGACGCTGCTGGCCTGCTGTAACGAGAAGAAGGCTCCACAAATGAATCAGTTCTGCTCGTGATAAAAGAAAAAACATCTCTGACCATGTTATAAGGGAATGCTTCTGTCCAGAGTCAAGCAACTGGGTGCGAAACGCAGCTGATAATGACTCATTCCAGGACCTAACAAACCTTGCCTTGTTCCTCCTTCTGTCATTGCCTTAATGCAATATGGGCCTTGTTCGTAACTGTCAGGAAGCTACTCATCTGCACAACCAGCAGATGAAAATCACACATACAATGTGGTTTGCACTTGTATTAATCTAATTTCTTTTGAGGCTTCCATCATTTTTTTTTTCCATGAGCCTCCCATGTCTGCAAGAGCAGGAGATGCAAGCCAACTCAGATGTACCTTCCAGTTTGCAGCCGCTGAGGTTTGCTGGGTGTGTGTGTGTGTGTGCGGGGGGGGGGGGGGTAGAGCAGAGGTAGAAGACACTAACAAGATCATGCAATATTAATGAGCTGTTGAGATGTAGGACAAGCAAGGCAAATTAGCTGTTGCATGGACGGCAAAACACTTTTTCCAAGATTAGGACGTACAAATAAAGAAAAGCCAGCACTGCGTTTAACGCTCATCTAAGTGAAACTAATCTCTAAATATTTCTGTTTTCTGGAGAACAGGAACGCGTGAGAAAGTGGAACATTTAGGCTCTTTGAAAAATAAAAGCTCAGAACAACCCTGAGCAGGTTTCGCCTCCACAGACCAGACGGGAAAGTCTCTCCTACGTTTACATGGAGCTGATGGTGCAGATGTTTGGTTTCCCTAAAACATCTAAACCTCTTCATCCAATTTATACAAAACATCTGTGGTGATAAATATACTGCAAATAGGAGCTACTTTAATGTGAGTCAAAAAGCTTAAATTGAGAAGATTCAGACGATAATCAGGTGAAATTATCAGTACATGCAGTGAAGATTTCCTAAAATAGAAACATTGTAAAAGAAGTTGTAAAAAAGACATTTAAAGCCCCTTAAAACCAGCTGTATGTTTGTTTTCAGTGATGTTTCTTCCTCTCCCTCTTAGTCCCAAAACAAGATGATTCTTCTTCATTTGAGAATTGCTGTTAATAGTTGTTTTATATGTTCTGAAATGAAGAAGAATCATGCTGCTCATACACTCCAGCTCCACTGGACCCTGAAGTCAACTTGGCAGCATTGAAAATTAATGAATGAATGAAAAATCCAAACCCAGTCTGGTTTCAGGGAGCAGACCTTCTCTCCTTCATTTCATCTTCAAACTTTGGAAGAAAATCCCATTATACACTGGTAGACGTCCCATGATGCACTGCTTCAAGTTCTGACACAGGTCTTTCTTCCTGGTTCTTGTTCCAATGCAGGTTTTCCTTCTTGGTTCTGGTTCAGATACAGGTTTTTCCTACCTAGTTCATGTTCTGATGGAAGTTTTCCTTCTTGGTTCTGGTTCTGATGGAGGGTTCCTGGTTCTGGTTCTGGTTCTGATGCAGGTTTTCCTTCTTGGTTCTGGTTCTGATGGAGGGTTCCTGGTTGTGGTTCTGGTTCTGATGGAGGTTTGTAATTGTATGTTTAACTCCTAACTCTGACCAGTGATGGGGACAAAAGCAGGAAAGTGAAGGGACCATATTTGTAAAGCACTTTTAATGGTCATGTCTGAGCATTCATACACCATTCATCCCATCATCATGTTTCCACTCATACATCACTTCTTAGTATTATTACAATTCCACGATCCTAACAAGTTTCACAGTACACTGACGTTTATTTTGGATATTTCTGTAGTGCTTCTGTAGGAGTTTCAACACATTTCTAGACCCTCACCCTGCTGGGCGCATCATAAACGAGGTTCAGTTACTTATCCAAGGACACAATGGTGTGTAGTTAGGGAATCTGGGTATGGATTGACTGGCCTCCCAATAGATGACTCTTCTTCACCCTGAGCTTCTGCAAAAACCAAAAGGAACAAAATGCTTAAAGGTCAGGGCTTAATGCCACCATTGCAACCAGTCCAACTGGAGGTACTGGACTGTTATTCAGTTCAGTACCAGTCCACTTTAACCTGGTTTATGTTTCAGTTCTGTTGCTGGAAAATGACAACAAGTCTGAGGTTCTTAAACCTTTCAAGGAGAAGTAAAGAAATATTACAAGACTTTATATTTTCTTTGGTTTGTTTGAAGAAATATGGTAAATAAATACAGAACATGTAACGGGAACCTCTTATAATTCTCCTCCACAATGTAAACCAACTTTGCATTTTATTGTTGAGCCTCCAGAAAGTCGACTTCATACATGCAGAAAAAAATCACAAAATAGAGAATAGTTATCAGGATTGTAAGCTGCAACCGACAGACAAAAACATACCATCCAAGTGAACTAGTTTTCTAATTATCTTTAACTATAAAATCTTACTTTTATGTCATTAAAGGGACATGGCGTAACTTTACCATAAACATCAGCCTAATGTGAGTAATAAAGGATCATTTCTAGGGTTCGTATACAGTGTTTCAGAAACCGGACGTTGTTACTTTTCTAAAGCGGATCCATCTCTCATGGGATCATGTGACCTGGAGCACTTTGCTTTACGACTCCCCCTCTATAAACACAAAGAACTCTGCTTTGTGCTATTACCTTCTTTTACAATGAAAGTTTTTCATGACTGAATGAATTAAGAACGTGAAAACAGTGTCTGAGGAGGCCAGAAAGAGAAAGCAAGAAAGGAATCGCTCCAGAGGAAAGACACAAGTCCGCCTTGGCAAAGAACTGGCTGGTTGGAGTCTGATGGAAGAACACTGGGGATGTAAAAGCCACTCTCTGTTTGCCTCAGTGTTATCAGACTGATAAGTCAGTGATTACCTTTTTCACATATTTCAGGCAGCATTTATTCAGAAAAATGGCAGTAAGTGCCTGATGAGCAGCAGAACGTTGCAGTATACATCTGTGTCTTTGTTTAGTAGAAGCTACATGCAGCTAGCTGAAGCTAATCAGCTGCAGACTGAAGCTAGCACGCCCCTAGTGGGCAAGAGTCACATTATATCTCTTTAATATGCATTGTTTTATCTATAATTTGCTTTCTCCAACTGTCTACAGTACAACAGCCGTTGTACAAGGAGTTTGACTAGTTTACGATGAATAGGTGGTGAAATCATGAAGAGAAACTTTGTCAGATTGGTCAGGTTTATATAAAAGTGGTTCATGAACATATGGTTTGTTTCTTCATTTTAACAAAGCATATCACGTTGTGAATGGCAGTGCTAACAGAAAGTTATAAACCCAAAGACAAGGCGCACACATAGGAAGATGGGGGTGTAAGAGCAGCTTAGGTAGCTGGGAGATGCAGCATTTACTGAGCTGACCAACACTTTATAGAGGCTTTCCCAAGTAGGTCAGCATCTGCACAATCTGCCCAAGTTTTCATATGAAAACATCAAGGAAATGAAATAAATTCATGCAAACATCATTTGAATTAGATAAATGCATCTCAGAATAATTAGTGATATTGTACGAATAAATGCAAGATGTTGCAAAAGACAAAACAGTGCAACTCTGCAGCACATGAGACAGAGCGAGGGTCCCAGCGGGGAAATGAGACCATCTGCCCCTCTGCAGGTGATTGTCCCCAGATACAGGATGGAGTTAAGCTGAGACAGCGAAAGAGAGCTGCAGGGTAAACTGTCCTGCTATGAAGCTGCTGTAGCAGGCAAAGGATGGTTATCTGCCCACGAT
The DNA here is from genome assembly GCF_933228915.1 of Telmatherina bonti. Lineage (NCBI taxonomy): Eukaryota > Metazoa > Chordata > Actinopteri > Atheriniformes > Telmatherinidae > Telmatherina > Telmatherina bonti. The sequence continues at coordinate 35,738,666 of NC_136626.1, forward strand.
TAGACACATTACAACTGGCCATTATTTCCTCTGATCCACTGTTGTTTCTGGACTTTCTCACACATTCAGAACATTTAGAAGCAAATGTGTGCTTAGTTAAACACAGAGACCAACAACGCAACGTTCTATAGCATCAGATATTTTAAAAGAATCAATACACTTTCTAAAACGTTTTTTTCCAAAATGACATCAAGTATCGCATAGCTGCTGCACATCATGATGAGAATCTCCCGTTCCACCACATCATGATGAGAATCTCCCGTTCCACCTCATCATGATGAGAATCTCCCGTTCCACCTCATCACCATGCGAATCTCCCGTTCCACCTCATCACCATGAGAATCTCCCGTTCCACCTCATCATGATGAGAATCTCCCGTTCCACCTCATTATGATGAGAATCTCCCGTTCCACCTCATTATGATGAGAATCTCCCGTTCCACCTCATTATGATGAGAATCTCCCGTTCCACCTCATCACCATGAGAATCTCCCGTTCCACCTCATCATGATAAGAATCTCCCGTTCCACCTCATCACCATGAGAATCTCCCGTTCCACCTCATCATGATGAGAATCTCCCGTTCCACCTCATCATGATGAGAATCTCCCGTTCCACCTCATCACCATGAGAATCTCCCGTTCCACCTCATCATGATGAGAATCTCCCGTTCCACCTCATCATGATGAGAATCTCCCGTTCCACCTCATCATGATGAGAATCTCCCGTTCCACCTCATCATGATGAGAATCTCCCGTTCCACCTCATCACCATGAGAATCTCCCGTTCCACCACATCATGATGAGAATCTCCCGTTCCACCTCATCACCATGAGAATCTCCCGTTCCACCACATCATGATGAGAATCTCCCGTTCCACCACATCATGATGAGAATCTCCCGTTCCACCTCATCACCATGAGAATCTCCCGTTCCACCACATGATGATGAGAATCTCCCGTTCCACCACATCATGATGGCTGCATCCACTGGTACAGAACCAGAAGGAGCTTAAAGTATCTAATTGGTTGAGCCTGAATCAGTTAAACCAGAACCAATGAGCTGGGTCAACACTTTTCTGTCCAGTTGGGCCACTGGTCCACTTAATTTTATGCACCAGTCAGACCAATAAATAAATAAATGTCTAAAACACAAATGTGAAAATGCCTGGCATGCCTAACGGGCTGACCAGTTCATCCCTGCAAACACCCAAAACAGTCTGACTGACTGGACTGCTTGCTGCACTGAACCCAGTTGTGTGAATATGACTGCCGTTTAGTCTCTGTTTCTGAGATGATTTAACATACTTCCCCACTAGGTCCTCCACATCAAGCTGCTTTTATCCAAACCAGAAAACAAGGAGCGCTGGCATGCAGTCTCACTGCTCTGAAACATTTTTACAGTGAAGATGCCGTTCTCTCAGGAAGGATCAGATACCAGAGTTTGTGTCCAGGTTGCAAAATGACGGATCGGCAGGATATGTAGTAATGACATTCATCTGGGAAATGAGTCATCAACGACGTAAAACCATGTTCTGAATACAGTGAAAGCATCGTGTAGCTGCGTACATAAACCACTGGAGTATCAGACAAAAGAAAAGGAAGTTTTGTGCAAGCTGGCCTTGCAGTTTTCTTACATGAAGCCTGAACCACTTTGCTTTAAAAGACAAAAAACTGATTTGGAGAAAGCATCTCACTCTTACCTCTGTGCACTTGGCTGTGTGCTACAGTGATCTGACTCCAGATCCTCATTATGCAAATAGTTAGCCGGAGGTAATGCAAAGCCAAACAGCCAGGGCAAATTAGATGATACAATTCAGCAGAGACACTGCAATTAACATCTTACTTAGCCATGTTACTGTATTTTGGATCAAAGCAGAGAGGGCTGTGAGATAGCCTTGCTTTGCTTTCATGTTTAGATATGCTTTTTGGACACATAATGTATAATTTGCCAAGAGGGAAACAACTTACCTAGCATCAGTTTCTCGGTCCACATCGCTGATAAGAACATTTATGGCAATTTGGCATGCTTGTGCTGTAGCTATAAAGGAGTTCATCAACCTTTAAAGTAGGCCAAACCTGTGCTGTTGTCAACTTTCTGCAGCAGTCGCAGTCTTTTTGCCACGATGTTGGTGTTGTTCTGTGCCCCTGCCCTCTACAGACACCCACAATGTGCATCATCACATTCTTATGAAGCTGACATGCTTTGTGCAACCTCTTGTTCTTCCTGCTAGCACGCATGAGGACGATGATGGGTAGGAAGTGTGAAACAAACCGTCTGCGTGACATAAATGTGCAAAATTAGATCAACATTAAAAGGATCTGTTGGCAGAAATGGAATGTTTTTATTGTGTTTCCATTAGCAATAAAAGAGCACCTTTTATCAGACGCTCTGTTCTCATCTGGCATGCAAACAGGCTGATCAAAATGTGACCCTTGTTAAGTTAGCAGGCAGTGTTCACATCAGCTGACATTGACAGTTTTACACCATTTCCAGGATGATTTGTGTTGCATTTATGTTTATTTCATGTTTCAGATGCCTTGTTAGGGCTCCTTTAATAAGTGTGCACAGGAAACAGGAAGTGTCTTCCTGGCTATGCTAGCCGCTAGCCAGATGTTAACCTTGAATTTAAGCTAAACAAATGATTTTATGTAGGTGCTCGTCCTTCAGTTTAATATGAATATCATCTGGTGGATGTGCTGCCAGGTTCTTTACAGGAATTATTCTTCCAAAGACACATAAACAAAACAGAAGAGAAAATAAACAATCTGCCATGATCACTCTGATGTCTGCTATTTGACCCAAGTCTGTACTCTCGGGGACTGCATAGATTTAACCCAAATGTGGAGAAAATCAAGGGAGCGCCATGCAACATGTCACTCTCATGTCAAAACAAGGCCTAATTAAGCCCTGTGTTGCTCTGGTTTGGCTGCACATAATCATCCTATTTGGACCGATTTACTATTTTTGGTTGTGATTATTTGGTGCCATTTGAGGCATTTTTACCTCGTTCAGCTTTTAATTTTCTCATGTTAATTATAAAATCTGAGGAAGACTTTGCCCAGTTATGCCAGGCACCTGCAGAACCAACAGAGTTTGATGATTAAGTTCAGTAAACCCACCATGCAGAAGGAAGTCTGGGGCTGCTCCAGAAGGAAACATGTAGTTAGAGTTTTTAAATGGTGCAGGGAAATAAAGCTGGACTGTTTCTGCTTGGACAGCCACTTCTAGACTTCCTGGTCAGTCCATCTTTATTTCATACCGAGCAGCAACCTTCAGACCTGCAGTTCCCCCCTCCTCCACTAGGGGCTCTAAAACAGAGCAAATCCCTGTGTTTAAAAGGACCAACTTCACGGCAGAAAGAAACACGTTTACAGCAGAAATAAACTGCCTGCTTCAAAAAATCCATTTTAGGTTTAATGACAACTGTGGGGGGGGGGGGGGATTTTATTAAAACTTCTCTGTTTAGAAGTAATTTCATCTGGAGATTTGGCATGTTTAGGGTGTTATTTTATTTGACAAGTACTCAATCTTCCGCTTCAAGAAAGAGGAACGTAGAACAACCGCAGTTTTTATCCAGTTAACACTGTGACTTAGCTTTAGCCTGTCTACCTCCGTTAGCTGGTTAGCTTCTGTTAGCTCCAGGTTAGCTAGCTCTTCAAAACAGGCAGGTCAGAGTTCACTAGATGTCAATCATCCACAACACACTCACAACCCCCTTCTCAACTCTACCTTTTTTCTTATTTTTGTATTTTCCAGGAGAGACGGAATACGTGAAGCCCAGATGGCGGCAGTGGAAACCACCCAGAAAGTTTCAATTCAGCTCTTCAGAAACCTACGAGTGATGTCACAGATGCTCCGCCCATCTTTTTATATGCAAACTATGGTTTATGCCATAAGTATAAGACTGTATAATAAAAATGGACGGAGCCTTTGGCGGTTAAAGGTGAAGCCTATGCGGAAGTGCATATAACTGCAGTTCCCCCTTCATCCACTAGGGGCTCCAAAAAAGAGCAAATCCCCATAGACTCCCATGTTTAAAAGACCAACTTCACAGCAGAAATAAACATGTTTACAGCAGGAATAAACATGTTTACAGTGGTAATAAACATGTTTACATCCCGGTTCAAAAAACCCATTTTCGGTTAATAGGTCAGGTTTACCTTCATGACAACTGTGGGGGGATTGAATTTTTTTTTAACTCGCCCGTTTAAAAGTAATTTGATCTCAAAGTTCGGCATATTTATCCTTTTGATTGACAGGTACCCGATCTCCCGCTTCAAATCAGAAGAACGTAGAACAACCGCGGTTTTTAGCTGGTTAACAACGTGACTTAGCTTTAGCCCGCTTACCTCCATTAGCTGGTTAGCTACTGTTATCTCTGGGTTAGCTCGGTTAGCTTTTAGCTACAGAAAGCTCGGAGTTCGCTCAATGTCAATCATCCACCATGACGCTCACAGCCCCACCCTCAGCTCTGCCTCTTTGCCCATATTTGTATTTTCCGGGGGAGATGACACGCATGCTCCTGCCAAGATGATGATGGTAGGAACCGCCCACCGAGCTTCAATTCAGCTCATCAGAAACCTACGGTGACATCACGGCGGCTCCGCCCATCTTTTTATATACAAACTATGGTTTCTACTGAAATGTCACTTGGCCTTTGTCCTCTGCACAGATATCACAAGTAAGGACCAAAAGCCACTGGCTAATTACTGAAAGGATGCCAATAAGGAAGTTATAAAAGCTTATATAACTAATATTTCCATGCACTGAGAGCAAATCGTTGTCAAACTGTGGATTTGACAGCGGCTCATCTCTTCTGATCATTTGGTTAGTACAGCAGAAATAACAGCATGCATCATCGCCTCCATGTTGGACATAGGCAGCTTCTGCTCATGTTTTTAAGATGGTAAAATCCTGTCTTTAAGACATTTCTAATGTGCGAAATGAAATCCAGCTCAGAGTCAAAAAGGAGAGATTTATGACTCACTGAGAAGGTTTAACGCCTCTCATTGTAGTAAAATGTTCTCTCTGTTGTCCTCAGGACCGTAATGCTTCTAATGCTCTCATGCCCATTTCTCTATTAACACACTGGCTCCATTAGCTAAAAGCATGTTTTTCTCCACTTGTTAGGACTTATTGTGCCCTATTTGGCAATTAATAGCTCCAATCCATCACCAGTAACATTATTCTAATACGATACCCTTTAAAGAAAACTCACCGCAGACATCTCTGGTGACAAACAACACATTTTTCTCAGCTGAAAGCACCGAAAATGTCTTGATTGCATTATAACTCTATAAGGAGATGATGGTGTATTTGCTAAAAGGAACATGAATCCAGAAAACAACAAAGCAAAATGCATATTATCCATTAATGGAAACATCTGTGAATCATTATGCAAACTTAAGCTAATTCTTCTGTGTTCAATTCATTAAGGCATATTGTTAGTTTCAGTGGCTGAGCCCTTATTTTCATGCATTTAGGAAATGGGGCAAATAGAAAAGGCATAAGAGCCCAATCAATAGCTCTTTTCATTTTGCCTTAATGGCCCAGTCTTTTTTTTTCCCCTGGTGGACTGAAGAGAACACAGGGGAGGTTGGTGTTACAACCATAAAATGTAATTTCTCTCCCAGAGAAAACATAATAATGCCTCCCATCCCCTTTCTGCATATTCCTGTAACATTCTGCAAAATTGAGTATGGATTTAACATCAAAAGGTTACATGAATTTTTCAAATGAGATATTAAAGTCAATATTTCAAGCGGGGGATATTTCAATTCAGAGGCTTACGTGGTAGAGGCTGTGAGCTAAGAGAAGCCGGCTCGCAGGCACGGCTACAGTTGTGCCGCAAAATTAACTTGCTGGGAAAAGTCAAAGCGAGGGATTTTGATATCAAACATGACAGGAAATATGGAGATGCTGAAAAGCACTTCCCTTTATAGGACAGCTGGCTTGAAACAAATCAGTATATTGACACTACAGCACAGCCTCTGATGTTTGCTTAAAGCACTTCCTGAATCATCTTCCTAAATTAAAATATGCAACGCATTCAGCACACAAACAAAAGGCGGCTGAACTGCACAACATCGCTGTCATGATCTTAGTCTGAATTGAAATATACGTCCATGATTTCATTAGAAAACACAGCAGAATGAGTGGAGGCCTCTGAGGTTCATCAGTGCAGCAGTTTTCAGCAGGTTTGTGATGTTTTCATGTCATTTTGGAGATTATTTCTCCATCAGTTGTCTCTGCAACATGTAGACAGTGTTAACGTGTCCCAAACAGAAGTGTTGGAAGTATTTAGTTCCCTGTGTTTGTAACAATACCTGCTTTAGATTTTTACAGTATTAAACAAACACCTTCAAAACATCTGATGTTGAAAATGACAGGTGGTTATGAAAGAAAGGCTGTTAAGAGGCCAGCTGTCACTTTACAGGGAAAATATACCAAATAAGAGAGTATGAGTATAAATCCAGCCCTTAGAGGGAGTCCAGTGTTTGTATCCCTGGTAGTAAGGCTTGTATTGGTCTCCTCTCCAGTCAGGAAGGGTCCAGCAGGTCCTTTTGTGGCAGATCACATGAAGATCAAAGACACTTGGCACAAAAAGGAAGGAAATTTGTGTTTGATTAATTATTTTCTCCTTTAACAATAGCAGCTGATGTATTATACATGGTTGGACAGCCTGATCAGTCACCTTTCCACCCAGGATGAACTGGTAACGCTGGTGCTTCTGTGGGATGAGTACCACAGCCTAAGGCTACATTCAGACTGCAGGGCTCGCTGCTCATATCGGATGTTTTGTGAAATCTGAATGTTTTGAAAGTCCGTTCACATTTCCGATCAAATTCGACTTGTATGTATGAACCTCCTGTATGAACCTCCTGCGCACCAGAAGCGTCCTGCATGCGTAGAAGACACGGCGACGTGCAGTGAGCGTGCGTGTGGCGTCTTTGTGTTTGCAGAAGTAAATATGGACGGCAGCAGAGCATTTGCTATTTTAAAAGTTTTGTCCAACCGTAAAAGTTAAAATAAAGTTTTGTCCAACCGTAGCCACAACATTGTGAATGGGTTCGTTTTAAGGAGACGTTGACGGAAGAGGAAAGTAAATGTTTTGGTCGAGGCCTTTTGGTGGAGCTGTGGCAGCAACAACTGTAGAGAGAAATGTTTGGGTACGGAGTCGCAGTCAGGATTGGTGGGAGAGTGATGTGAGAGCATTTACCGATAAAGAGTTCATAAACAACAAATGCAGAATGACGACTTTTGTCGTGTGTCAATGACGCGTCGGTCGGATTAATGCGACCTGACCGTTCAGACTGAAGTCGCATGGCAAAAGATCAGATACATATCGGTTTAGGACCACATATCCAAGCGGCCTGGGTCGCATAAGAAAATATCAGATGTGTCGTTCAGACTGTTAAGAAAAGATCAGTTACATGTCGCATTGGGGCTCTAACACCGGATTGAAGTCACTTCAGCCTGTAGTGTGAACGTAGCCTAAGACACACTTAAAAGTTCCGAAATCACTTGGAATATTATGCTGTTGGTCTTCATTGGTTCTGAGTGTCTCGGTGGGTTATGACTGAACTCTCCCACCAATATCAGTCACTTTTCTGCTGTCAGGAACTTCCGTAGCAACACATCCAAAGCCACGCTGGCTTGCACCTCCTCTTTATGCTGGTCACCAGTTTCATCACATGTAGCGGTGGGATGGCATCCCAGTCCTCAGCCAGCGTGGTTGTGTTGGTCAGTCTGGGACGTGCAGCATGACCAAGCTGTTTGTTTTCCCATCCTACCCACTACAAAGACACACTTAGCTGTGTTGCACACAGAAACATGAGCATTGAACATTCTAGCTGGTTGTCAAGGTGACCGATCAACAATGTACAACACCTTGTGAGATTAAAGGAGATAAATAATTCAGCAAACACAGATTTCTTTACCTTTGTGCCAAGTTTATTTGTAGGTGGATGGAACAGCAAACTATTGTCCTGGATTATCTTAGACAAACATACCCGAAGAGGAGGAGCAGAAGGACATGGCTGGTTAGCCTGAGGACAGGCTCTGAGGACCAGTCTGTTCCACATGTAGTCCGATCACACGGTGGTGGTCTGTATGGGACGGCAGAGGCCCGACTGGTTTGCTACTGATCTGAAGTAACAAAACACATGTTCAGGTTGAGAGTTTGAACATTATTATACATTATTTTTGACATTTTAGCATAAATTTGGGTGCCATCTTGTTCAGTCGAACCTGATCTGTTTTCCTCACCAGCTCTGGTTCGAGTCACGCTGCATTAGCTGCCCCTTGGAAACCGGAAGCTGAACCTCTTACAGCTAATTCTCATCACCTGGTGTTTATTTCATGTTTTATATCCCAGCCTGGAATAGCTGGTTCTTATTCTTTTTATGACAAATTACAAGTCTAATTCGCTTCTGTCACTGAACGCACCAGCGGCTCTCCGTTACGGGAATAACCTGTTCACTTCAGTGAAAATGAGAGAAACAGATGTTAACATCAGCTTGTAAACATGTAAAACACAGACTGAGTGAAGCTAGTATGACTGAATATCACCTGCCCGGTTGTAGGAAGGAGTTTTAATAACCTGGACCAGTTTTGATTTACCTTGTGCCTAACAGGGCATCAGTGCTCCTGCAGCTTGTCCTCTGTCAGGGTGGTGTGTGGTCGTCGGTGCGGATGGCTGTGACAGTCCTGGCTCTCAGACTGTTTAATGTATGCAGTGTTATATGATAATATTATGCTTCAAGGGTTATTGAGCATTATCGATCTCAAAAGAAGCAGGAGAGAGGGGTGGGGTGGAGGGAGCAGGTCACACAAGTGTAAATTCATGGAGGGGGAAAAGGGCTGCTACACTCTTTTTCCGGTGTTATTATTACCAAATTATTTTGCAGTCATGTTGTTAAGACTATAGTTTACCACAGGTTTTCTCTGCTCCATAACTAGTAGTTCAAACTCCACAACAACTAGTCCTTTCTGCACATCAGAGCAGCATTTCTCATCCCATTGATCAGACTGGAAAAGCTTTCAACATGTAGCATCTGATGTAATACAACTCTCTGTGTTGTCATACATATACATATATATATATATATATATATATATATATATATATATATATATATATATATATATATATATATATATATATATATATATATATATATATGTATGTATATGTATATATATATATATATGTATGTGTATATATATATATATATATATATATATAGATAGATAGATAGATAGATAGATATATATGAAAAATATTACTGTAGTATCTACAAGGCTGAACATCCAGTGTGTCACTGAGATCTGACTGTTTACTCTGCAGTAACACTTCCAGGTCAGACTGATGAAAACATGACGATTCAGTACCTTGTTAGAACTCAGTGGTGAAAGAACTTTTAATTTTGATGCTCAGACAGCTTCATTGACATGAATTCTTGTTTTTAAACAATGAAATGTCTATTTCTAGCGAGTGAAAGGGTTTCGCAGGTTATCCAGCAGCTTCTGCAGTTTCATTGTTGAGAGAAACACTAACTGCTGTGCAAATGTTAAATCTGTAGTGAGAAATGCACCAAAGTGTTAACATGTGTAAACATGGCATCATTTGTCTCCTTTAAAGCTGAAATATGTAACAACTTGTGCTCTTTCCAACAAAAAGGATGAGTTGGGAATGAACGATGGAACCTGAATCGTTCAGGTTGATGAAACGAATTACTTCCAATAATTTCTCATCATATCTCCTGAACCCTCCCGCCATGTTCGGACCACATCTGACTGATTTACTGTCATATAAAAGTGACCATCACCACTTTCATTACACTTGGAGTGTTTTAGTCAACCTTGTGGTGTTCCCAGTCCAAAGTTACCACCATAGGTAACGACTGGGTATTGACATTATGTTTAACCAGCACATAACATTCTAATACACACCACCCCAAAACACACACATTTCAGACTGAAGACTGTCTTTTGTGTTTAAACATCTCTTTCCCAGCCTTATGTGCCGATCCTCCCACATAAACCACCTTGATCTTCACACAAACCAGACAGCAGTGTAATGGCTGCCCCAGTCCCAGTCTAGCACCGATATATGAAGAGTATTTACTGTGAAATGTTTACTAAGACTAAAATAAATATAAAAGGTACAGTCCAGAATGTCTCAGAATGTCTCCGTCATGTATCGAGACCACAATAAATGTGGTTTAGTTTTAGCAAGTTTCACTCAGCGCGCCCATCTCTGCTCACGTTTATGATACTGAGCCCGTGCGATAAAGACCAGATCACTACGTTATATAAGGTATCTAATCAAGCTCAGTAATCCAGTACTTCTAATTGAAAAGTCACTCCTGGAAGCTGTAATACAGCAGCCTTTATGCCGTGCTCTTCACTGTAATATGACTATAACCAAAGCTGACTGATTTAATGGACTTGTTATAGATCAGACCACTACTGTGTGAGGAGGCATGAATTAATCTTGTCGAGCAAAGCAGAATCAGTCCTCCATTCTCTCAGATTAACAGCTGGATTTCCAATATGGCTTTCACGGGCTAATTAAGAAATAGGAGCTGATTCCAGCAAGAAGTGATTCAAAAAGAAAGTTTTTCCTCCTCGCTCGTCTGCGGGGGTATTCTTCAGGGAGCAGGTCGTGGGGTGCCCCTCTTCCCAAAAATCCTGCACGCCTCATCCTTCATCTGCGGCTGCTCGTCATGTCCCGTCACCAGCACAGTTACACCTGAACACTCTGCTGCTGCCAAACACCTGGCTCCATCTCCCACTGTCCAAATGAAAAATAAGCATAATCTGCCTTTCTGAGTATCCAGCAAATGAGGGATTTCATGACAAATTGGGTGGAGGTTTATTATGCAAAGGGGAAGGCAGAACAGAGGCAGCAGGCAGCTCACATAAAGAGGGGGGGGGGGTGTGGAAAAGGTGGTAATGACTTGTAAAATTTTTTGGCTTGGCTGCTAAGTATTATGGCTAAATGTAAAGTCCACACCATGTTGTTGGTGAAAAGGCAGGAGGAAAGTTTCTCTTTGGCTTTTAAATGAATGCTGATGCAGATTTTCTCTCCATTGGATCAAATTAGGAGATTTTAACCATCCATTTCACATCATGTGGTCGGCGTGTATATACTTATTTTACTCTCCATTTAGTCCAGTCTGCATAACAACCCTACACAATGTAGTGTGAAATATGAGCATCAGATTCACACTGCAACAGTAAATTAACTGCCTCAGTGGCTTGATGGATGTGTTTCTTAAAACTTAATTAGTGTGAAGTTCACTTGGGATAAGTGGGTGTTCAATAAATGTCTGGCAGTTGAATAGTAGTGGCGTTCAAAAATATTTCAAATAGCATCAAACAGAGAGAGCGCAGCCGAGGAGGTGAAGAGCAGGAGGAGTGAATACAAGGGCAAGCAGATTATCATGGTTTGAAATATTTATAGAGGTGCATGAGACAGTCTGGGATCCTGTTTCCCAAAGAGCATTGCAAGTCTGACAATTGCAGATTAAGAAGGGGATCATACCCACTCCCAGAAAGTTGACTGTATTTTGAGAAGTTCCAGCAAATAGAGGAGATGGAAAATGTTCAAATGTCAAGACATCTCTGATAACCTGCTCTCTCCATCTTATCCGCTGGCCGCTTCTTTATGTAATTTTAGTTGCTTGTAAATAAAAGCCTTCAGAGTGGGATTAATTCTTCACATTGTCACTTATGCCCAAGAATAATACAATCATTTAAAAAATAGATGCATTTGGTTGATTTTCATCATGGCAAAAAAAGCAGATGCTTTAAATTGTGACCTCATATCTTTATACCAACACAGCAGCAATTACAGTACCTACATCCAGCAACAAAGTCCAGCAAAGGCTCTAAACAGACGCAGGATAGGAAGATGGGCCACCATACACATATGAATGCTGGAAAGGTCCGTTTTAGGACATGTAAGGTGAGAATAATCCTGTGATTTCACCTTGAAATGCAACTTAGAATCACCCAACCACATAGAAACACTGCTGGACATCCACTGGCTGTTGATAGGCCAATAGAGACCACAGAGAGCTTGAACAGTACACAGGTGAGACAGGTAAACCATCAGGTGCACTGAATAAGGCCGATTGGTTAACACCAAGACAACAGGATGTCAGATAAGAACTGGTTCAAACCAACATCTGCAGAACATCATCTGAACACACATGTCCAGCCTTGAAGCAAATTCTCTCCAGCAGCAGAAGACCACATCGGGTTCCCTCCTGTCAGGAAGAACAGGAAACTGAGGCTGTGACCGAATAATCTCGTATACAGGCGGCTGAAACGAGTTTCCTCCGCAGGGTGGCCGGGCTCTCCCTTAGAGATAGGGTGAGGAGCTCGGTCATCCAGGAGGAGAACAGAGTAGAGCCGCTGCTCCTCCGCATCGAGTCAACCAGTTGAAGTGGCTAGGGCATCTGGTTAGAATACCTCCTGGACCTCCCTGGTGAGGTGTTCCAGGCACGTCCCTCTGGGAGGAGACCCCGGGGAAGACCCAGGACACGTTGGAGGGATTATATCTCTCGGCTGGCCTGGGAACGCCTCGGGATCCCCCCTGTAGAGTTGGCAAATGTGGCTGGGGAGAGGGAAGTCTGGGCTTCCCTGCTTAGGCTGCTGCCCCCGCGACCCATCGATAAGCGACAGAGAATGGATGGACAATCTGCGCAGCACAACTAATTAGACTTCAGATTACATTGCAGCTCAAAAGCCTTCATTTGATTTTAGTCATTTTATTACAGACACAGCAGAAAAATCCTGAAGTCCAGCTGTCCTCATTGTAGCTACGGCTTTGCTTAAGGAGGAAATAACAGCAATGTTAACAATTACTGCTGGTGGATAATAAATGATAATGTGAAAATTTAGCCAACTATACCAGGGATCCTCAATCCTGGTCCTTGAGGGCCGGTGTCCTGCAGGTTTTCCAAGTATCCCTACTGAAACACACCAGACTTAGACTCAGACAAGTTCTCATGTGTCTCAACACATTTATTTGAAACAGGTGTGTTGCAACAGGAACGCTTGGAAAGCCTGGAGAATATTGGTCCTTGTAGCTAACCCAGCAAGACGATGGTGAAGCTTACTGATGTTTCAGAATTATTTCATTTAGTTTGATCTGTTTTCTGTGATCTTTGTTAGCCTTCAGAAAAACACCGTCAGAGCTACAGGATAGAAACATAATATGAGCTCTTATCTTCATAAGTGAAGCCTTATTGTTTTAACCATTAAACACACAAACATCTTTTCATCAGCATCATATTTTGTCACAAGATAATATAAAGTCCTTTGCAAATAAGAGGCTAACTTATTAGAAACATGACTTTGATTTCTTACAGCTTGAAGTTCTGATCTTGGCATAGCTGTTAAGAGTAATGTACTTAAACACTTGTTAACAAATATATTAGAGAACACAATCATAAATATTTAGAACCGAACAGTACCTTGTTCCCATTCCAGCTAGGTGCTTAATTATCAGAGATCCAAAACCTTGCAGTATAACAGTCATTACTTAGACAATGCAAATTCCCTCCGTTTTTACAGTCAATTTCTTACTTACAAGATGATAAAGCCGGAAGTTCATAGGAACTGTGCCAAAATAAAAGTCTTTACAGTGCAAATAGCAATGTCAAAATAAAAGCTTTAGGAAGTTGTTACCATACAACCATGTCATGAGGAAGTTGAATTTTTAGGGTTTATTAAGCGCCCTTTACAGCCCTTGAGGACCTGGATTGAGGATCCCTGATCTATACACTTGTTCTAATCATTCCTGCAGTTGATATTGTCCCTGCAATTTGCAAGGTTCTGGGAAGTTATAAAAATGTCAACAGCAAAGCAGAAGTGGACTGTGGCAGGTACAAGGTTTTTGTTTAAGTTCAAAATGACGAGTTCTTTATGCAGGTAAAGCAAAAACTGAAGGATGCCCGAAACCACTGAGCCATAGATCAACCGCTGGAAAAGTCCAAAGACATTATATGACAAGGCTTCTTCTTCTTCTACTTCTTTAGTATGCATTGTGCATGTTGAAAGCATTACGATAATAGTAAATGTTTCTTTCATGTAAACACAGCTGATTGGGTCATTTTAACCAGCATCCATGTAAACATCTCACCTGGAGTCACAGAGCAGATTGATTTCAATCAAATAGAATAAAAATTTGCTTTTGCATTTATCGTTGGCAGTCCATGGACTTGAACCTGGGTTATTCAAACCCAACTACACCTTTCTGAATGTGACATTATAGATTCTAAACAGAAAAAGAAACTCCGGATTATCCTCCACATTCCTGTATGAACTGGATTTGATTCAGAAATGATGATAGATGGAAATTTAAAGCTTCTTACTGAGGTACCTGACAGCTTGTTTTTTATTTAAATGTGTTTTAGAGTCACAAACTTTATTTTAGTTTGCTCTTTAACACAGATCAGTTTAAACAGCTTCTGCATCTCAGACTATCTTGGAGGCAACAGAAAGTCAAAGATTTAACAGCATATTCAAGTAATCAACTCCAAACTACGGAATAGGGTGACTTTGGAGATTAGTTTTCTTGTAGAAGAGCTGCAAAACAACAAGAACTAACAGGAATAAAAACATGCCAAACCTAGTTATTACTTCTAGGTGACTCCAGCAGATTATTAAGAGAGCAGCAGTGGTGTTAAAACAAAGCCGAGGTACTGGTGCCTGACAAAGTGCAGAAGTGGTGCTGAAAACTCAAACAGTACCGCAGATCAGAGATGAATAAATATCAACTTAAAAAGGATCAAGGGACGGACAAACAAACATGGGGGGGGGGGGGGGGGGGTATGGCTTCACTCGCAAAATGGGACATTAAAAACGAAGGAAAAAAATCTGCTGACATCTAAAAGGCAATTGAATTTGCATAGCATAAACTTTCATCTGGGGGGATGTGAAGAAAGACTCCACCACAGGAATAATTTAATATTTAATAAATTAGAAACAGTAGCTATGGTTAATTAGAATCTGCACATTTACAAATCAACCCTGATAGCAAAACAAATTATGAAATATAACGGTGCTCTGTGGATTACCAGGGGAACGTCAGATGATAGACAAAGCAAATGGAGTATCACTAACAACATACTGTCAGAACACATCACGCTGCTAATCCAGTTAGAGGAGGAAGCCAAAGAGGCTTTGCTTTAAAATATTGATAGGCTATTCTGTAAAAGCGTCTTTTTTTCTTTCTTTCTGCAAGAGCACATGCAGCGTAACACTTGCTTATTGCTCATGGGTCATTAGCCTCTCATCCTCTGCTGCTTGGCCAGTTTGCTTTGAAAGAAAAGGCTTGTGATTAAATGAATGTGTTTGCTCTGGTACTCCATTAGAGGAGGTCTGGATGCTTGCAGTTTCATTGTTTATATTATGGGCAGAAAGGCGGGCGGTGTGTAAACTGCTGTTGTATTCATTATTAGATTACTTCCTGGTACGATGGCTTTTGGTAAAAGCCGTGGAATTCTTGTAAGGGGACTGGACGTGCACTCAGGGGAGTAACATTTATCAAATGATAAAGGCAGAGGCCGATGCGCGTTCAGACCTAAGTAGTTATAAAGTACATGCCATGCAAAATCCACATCAATAAAAGTCAAAGAAATGTGGTTTAGCATCGAGTAGATTACAGCTGTTCTGCATGTCAGGCCTCAGCTTTTAACGTGGCCAGTGGAGAGCGTGTTTATCATAATGAAGGAAAAGCATAATGTAAGCTGATTTTACACAAATTTGAGGATATTTCATCACATTTTCAGTGAGATTTGCATGTCGTCTCTAAATATTCACGGCAAAGTCTGTCATACTGTGGCTCCTGAGTAAAACCGCATAACTGAAAGGATCCCCGGCTCCACCAGCATGTCCACGTGGGGCCAAAAGGGTTAAATCAGGACTGGAGATAAGGGTCACACATGGGTTTGTCTACAGTTTCCACAGTGGTCTCACCTGTGTTGGGTTTCAAGTTGGTTCTCACTGGGTTTCAGCCAGAGCCCAACTTCCTGTCGGCCCCATTTCCCAGTCAACATGTCCATGAGGGGCCCATAAGAGTTAATCTGGGTTATGTGGGTACTGAGTCGGCATGCTTGATTTGGGCAAGTTTTGCTGGTCCCATGTGGTTTTAGTTACATGGACCCCATGAAACCCATGTGGGCTGCATGAGCCCCAAAAGGGATGTAGGTGGGCTAAGTGGACCTGAAGAGCCCACGTGGGCTGCATGAGCCCCTACAGGGATGTAGGTGGGCTAAGTGGACCTGAAGAGCCCACATGGGCTATATGAGCCCCTAAAGGGATGTAGGTGGGCTAAGTGGACCTGAAGAGCCCACATGGGCTGCATGAGCCCCTACAGGGATGTAGGTGGGCTAAGTGGACCTGAAGAGCCCACATGGGCTATATGAGCCCCTACAGGGATGTAGGTGGGCTAAGTGGACCTGAAGAGCCCACATGGGCTATATGAGCCCCTACAGGGATGTAGGTGGGCTAAGTGGACCTGAAGAGCCCACATGGGCTATATGAGCCCCTAAAGGGATGTAGGTGGGCTAAGTGGACCTGAAGAGCCCACGTGGGCTGTATGAGCCCCTACAGGGATGTAGGTGGGCTAAGTGGACCTGAAGAGCCCACATGGGCTATATGAGCCCCTACAGGGATGTAGGTGGGCTAAGTGGACCTGAAGAGCCCACATGGGCAAGAAGTGGACATGAAGAACCCATGTGGGCTGTATGAGCCCCTACAGGGATGTAGGTGGGCTAAGTGGACCTGAAGAGCCCATGTGGGCTGTATGAGCCCCTACAGGGATGTAGGTGGGCTAAGTGGACCTGAAGAGCCCACGTGGGCTGTATGAGCCCCTACAGGGATGTAGGTGGGCTAAGTGGACCTGAAGAGCCCACATGGGCTATATGAGCCCCTACAGGGATGTAGGTGGGCTAAGTGGACCTGAAGAGCCCACTTGGACAAGAAGTGGACATGAAGAACCCATGTGGGCTGTCTAAATTGGCTCCAAAATGGTCCCAGCTGAAACCCAGTCAGAAGCAACTCGAAACCCATGTGGGCAAACACAGATGATGTCACCATGGAAACAGGACAAACCCACATGTGACTCTTAACTGCAGACCAGATTTAGCCCAACCAGGCCAAGCATGGACATGCTGGCTGGGAGGTAACTTTCCCAACATAAACCCTGCATTTGGGAAACGTCGCTGTCATGTAAGCAATACGTATGCAGTGCGCTGTGCTTGATTCAGATAACATGTATTAGCTTATAGTACACGGTATTATGGACAAGTGATGAACTGGAAGCTGACTTCTGATGTTTGTTTGAAATGTTCACGTTGTCTTGAACCAAACAAAACAAAAGAGAGGATTATTGACTTCATGAGGAACAAAGTAAATAAAAGCACAGTTTGCATCTCTATGAGTCCCACCACGCTTTAATTTACAAAGGACAACATAAGAGTTTGAAAGATTTAGGATCTAACATTGTTCTGTGTGTTGTTTCCGTCTCCTCTGGTGCAGATCTGTGATGTCTGCTTCACTCCAATGGCGTAAAGGCTGGATGACCGTTCTGGCTGTAGTCGCTTTGGAAACGATCGGCTATGGATGCCATTTAGCATGACGTGTGAGAGCGACCTGGGTCGGGTTACAGACTGTTCAGACTGTAATAAAAAGATCAGAAATGGATGACGTGCACGGGAGAGAAAGAGCCTGCCTCGAAGAATCCGAGAACAACTGATCCGAAAATCCTGGTTCTGTGCTGGGGATAAAGCTTGTTCCATCCTCCACCAGAAGCAAGAACATGACCCTCCACCAAGGAGGTCATGTTTTTCCTGCCGTCTTTGTGCTCAAGATAACTCAAAAGGTTACGGACGGATTTTTATAAACATTTCCGGAGTTGTTAAAAATGTGAAAATGAAGAACTGATTCAATTCTGGTGGTGATCAGGATCACCGTTTTGATCCAGGAATGTTTTAAAAGGATTCTTTAACATTGTGCTGAACTGTCTGAGAACTGTCTTCAAACACGTCCGCGAGAACAAAATTACGTCATTTTCTTCTCGAAGTTCTGGCTTCTGATGGAGGATAGAACAAGCTTAAGTCTGGAGCAGCTGAACACGATGGACAATTCTTCATATCCTCTACACAACACAGCAAGGAAACAGTGTGTCCAGTCAGAGGCTTCTTCAAGTAGCTGTAAGACAGTTAGAGGAGGTCATTCCTGCCAATAATCATCAAGTCCAGAACAAGACAGATTCTTCATGACATCCAATTACAAACAAGACAGAAAGAAAACATTCTAACAGGGAAGTTGTTTTTTGTGTTGTATTTCACACTAAACTGCCAAACAGGCTTCTGAACGCGGAAAAGGGCACATACACCCTGCTGCACGTCAAAACCGCAGTGAAACACGGCATCTTTCAGCTGCTGTGGAGCTGGACGCCTCCATCCTGACCGAGACGGAGCTGTTTTCCACAGACATGCAGCTCCTTCTGCCTGCTGTACATCTGTGGCGAAGGATAGTCCAGCTGGAGGAGGAACACCAGGAACACCACAAAGCTTTGTAGAACTGCAGAGAAGTGGGATTGTCACTACGCTAACGTTACCATTTACAAGCACAAGTACAAGCAATTAAAAAAAAACTGCTTCAAATGAAATAAATGTTTATAGTTGCTTAAATCTACAAGTATCTGTTAATGTTCTTTTTTCATCGTTTTTGATTTATGAACTTTGAAACCATCTATAACAGAGGAAGATTAAGTTTCTTTTTAAAGTAAAGGCTACTGTGGAAACCTTTGCTCTCCTCGACAGCAGGGGGTCAACACATGCCCTTTAAAAGAAAAATGTGTTGTGACATTGTCGGCCTTAATTTGCAACTCTGCAACAATACCATGCTGATAGGTCAGAGGAGAGCTAGCGCTGAGGACGGCGCCTGATTGCATTTTTATTCAATCTGTATCCAGCATCAAACTAACTTCTTAGATATAAAAACGCCAAAACAACTGAAGTCTTAACGGCTTACGGCATGATCTTTATCTGCACATTGTTAAAATGTTGTTGTTTGAGTATTGTTACGCAGAAGTTCCCCCTGAGCAGAGCTAACATCTGGAAACCAGCCCCGACACCAGCACCACCCTGCCATGACCACCACCATCATCAGCCCCCATAAACCCCTTCCATCCCGCTCTGGCCTCCAACTGCAAGGCAGGTGGTGATTCAGGCCGAGTAAAGGCAGCGAAGGGAGCGAACAGGACTGTGTGTCGATAGATTCGTTGCTTCTACAACTGCTTTATGTACGTACTTACACAACAACTATCATTTGTATTTATGACGGTAGCATCATTACGCTGTAAGTTATCAGAACTTTGTAAAGGGTATACCATTGTGAACTGGTTCAAATCCTAGTCTGCGCTTCACTGCATGTCCCACCTTCGTTCTAATCCCCCTTCCTCTCCCTTTACTTAATAATAAAGGCCACCAGTACCAAAAGACATTCATTCATCATCCTAACCACTTCCTCCGATGAAGGAAGCTGGAGCCTATCCCAGCAGTCTTTGGGTGGAGGGCAGGGTACACCCTGGACAGCTCGCCAGTCCATCGCAGGGCACCAAAAGACAAACAACAAAAAAGCTGCAGTAGTTTCTAACTTAAAGAGTCGTCCTCTGCCCGTTTACCTGCCACTTTTATCCACCTCTGAGATTCCAACCAATCAGAAGATACGTTCTACAAACACAAGGTACCAATCCTCCCTCGTCCACTTTGATAGGTCAACCTTTTATCTTCTGTGTGGAGCTCAGCTTTTAGGTATTAGAATCACTATAAATACTGAAAGAATCAACATTAGCCATGTTCTGCTCTCTGAAGAAGGAGCGTTTTTTTTAGTTTGCGGCCCTTATGTAACAGTAGTTGGCAGGAAAGGGGTCAGACAGACCAGGAATGCCATCCAGGAAAGGTTTCAGGCCAGGACTCAACCTGAGCCGGCCGGTGGGGGGGGCTGTAGCTTCATGTGTACATGTGATGGCTGCTCAACCAGATGAGCTAACCACAACTTCCAACAATAAAGATTTTTCCATTTACATATGAAAAAAAGCAGAATTCTTGATTTCTTACCCTTTTAACCAA
Organism: Telmatherina bonti; assembly: GCF_933228915.1. NCBI lineage: Eukaryota > Metazoa > Chordata > Actinopteri > Atheriniformes > Telmatherinidae > Telmatherina > Telmatherina bonti. The sequence goes on from NC_136626.1 coordinate 35,758,825, forward strand.
ATAAAGTCGATCCTGATTAAGACTAAATGAAGTGAATGAACTCAAAATACTGATATTTTGGATGTAAATGATGAACTTTTAATTATTATTTTATTTCAGGCTTATCAGCCAATAATGAGCCAGACGAGAGACGTGTCTCGGAGACGGAGTCCCCTGGTAGAGGGAATAACTTTCCGTCTCGTCATCCTCAGAGCTGTGATGTGCTGTCTGTCTGAGTCCTGCTTCAGAGGCTCATATTAATGCTAGACAAGCAGGGAAACTGGATAAGTGGGCTAGCGCGGTCTGGGAATGTGTCCCGCACGCAGCATCCAGGAGGACTCCTTCACCGTGCCGAGACAGAGACATTTCACAGTGACAGTATTTACAGAAATCTTTCCCAGACAGATGAAGTTGGTGCAACTGTGTTTGTGGACATCTGCTCCAGTCGAGCAGCTGTTTCCAACAGCTGGACTAAAGTTATCTACAACAGACAAACAAGTCACACCATCATGCACAAACATATGCTCGCATCTCTTCGATCATCTTAACTTCACTTGAATATCAAACCCATCTGACTCACTGTGTGAAATCTGGTCCAAAACACAAAAATTTTCTGTTAAAAATCTGAGTTTCTCATATAATTTGCATGCATACACACACTGAGACTGAGGAATAATTCAGTAACCTTTAAGCCTTCAGAGTGTGTGACAGTGTGTGTAAATCACCATTTACCTGCTCCTGAATGAGCTCTTTAAGCTGCCGGCAGCAGAAAGTAGTTTCTGACATCAGTTCCTTTTCAGTGAAGAAGAAAACTCGGCTAAACCTTTTTGTTTTTTTTCCTTTTTAATTAACATAATTTCTCAGGCTATTTTACTTTCTGTCATTTCACAACTTCACAATACACTTTTCTCTCTCTGAGTTTTCCATTACAGTATGTGTGGGAACACTTTGCAAGTCGGCGGATCAGCAGGAAAAAATGACAGATCATGCATGAATAAGTGTGCATGTAATATTTAGTGCTGCTCTGAGGACACCCATGTTTATGCATTATGTCTGTAACAAACTTCTTTTTTGACTTCTTGTAAGTTTTTTTTTAAAAATATCCTTTTAAAGCTGCCAACCTTTTCTCTTTTCACCATCGCCTGCTGCAACACTTTGCTGTCATGAAACTTGAAGCCATGTTGCGGAGCAGAAATCCAACACAAGTGGTCGCAGCTGTGGTTTGGTTGCAGTGCTGGGCGGTCACACCAGCTCACACTGAAAAGCTTGTCTTGTTTTTGTTGTTTAAATGTGTCTTGCACACTGGGGTAGCATAAACAATGTTGGGAATGTGGTGCAGCGGGAAACCGTCCAAACTGGGACCATTTTCACTGCTGCACAGCAAACCTGGAGATGTTGGGCTGTCCCACATGATTCCCTTCATGGTGTTCACAACATTTCATACGGTTGTCTGAATGTCCGGGGAGAAAAACAGTGCACTCACAATTTCCCACAATGCATCTGGAGAAGTGGTGAGCATTGACGGTCAGAAGATGGGTCAGTAAAGACCACAATGCATTGCAGGACGAGATGTAGATGCAAGTGATGCAAACTTCAAAGTAGGTAAAAAAAAAAAAAACTGTTGAGCATTCATTTTTTATTTATTTTATCAATTAAAGACATGAAATATTTTCACGAGTTTAAATTGGATTTGGAACGACATCTTTATGCGCATCATTGTTACCATGGTGATAGCCGGTAGTCATGTGATGGCCGACAAGGAGAAAATAGCGGCTTTGTGTCTGAATCGCCATCAGAATGAGTTCACTGTATAGTCTGCTGTATGGTGCAGCCCTGTGTTGTGAATGAGGGGTTAGGGACCAGTGTGTGTGTGCTCGGACACAGCCGTTGGCTCAGTCCCAGACCGCCAGCTACATACTATCCCATTACCACCAAGTGTCACTACCAATGAAGTCACACTCATAGCTGTGGAAGGCGCTTTAATTGGAGGGGGAGGGCGTAAATATGATGGGCAAGAATTGGAAGCCCTCTTCCCTCCACCGAAAGAGGAAAGCAGTAGTCGCCATGGCAATACGTAGATGGGCAGTGATGCTGTGGATCAGGTTGCCAGGCACAAGGATCACTGCAGAAAATTACACTAAGATCACATGACCTGCTAACTTTGTTCATTCTTACACACGGAGTAAATAATGACACGCATGAACTTGTGATAGAGCAGGTACATATTCCCATAAATTCCCATAAACTCCTATAAACTCCCATGCCTATATATAAATATATATACATATATATGTGTGTTTGCCAGGGGTGGGACTTTAATGCGTAAACAAACAATTAATAACAGAAACATTAAAGTATTTTTAAAAGATAACACATTTAAACGCAGAACCTTTGTCAGAGCAAAGGTTCTGCTCTGAACCTTGATGTGATGCACAGGCTACTTCCGCTACTAACTTAGCTGCATTGACGCTATATTTGGAGACGTTTCAGACCTTTCAGTGAGTTTATTTAAAGATAAAATGAGCATCAACAAGTCTAGCATCTTTTTCTGGTCGTATCAGAGACTTTTGTTGAGTCTCAATCTCTCTCTCTCTCTCTCTCTCTCTCTCTCTCTCTCTCTCTCTCTCTCTATATATATATATATATATATATATATATATATATATATGTATATATATATATATATATATATATATATATATATATATATATATGTATATATATATATATATATATATATATATATATATATATATATATATATATATATATATATATATATATATATATATATATGTCTAGATAGATAGATAGATAGATAGATAGAGTGAAAGGATTCTGCCAGGATGCCAGGTGTGAAAACGATGTCTTCTGTTCCCTGAACCACTCTTTCACAATCTGACCCCATAAATCCTGCTGGTGTCATCCTGGAAAACAGTCGTGCCATCAGAGAGCATGGAATAACCTGATTCAGCGTGTTCACGAAGTCCTCTGACCTCATTCTTTGGACACATAATGTTGCTGAACCTAGACCTGAACCTAGACCTGAACCTAGACCTGAACCTAGACCTGATCAACTGCATCAGTGGATGTCTGCTGAGCTACTAGTCATGTTGTTTCATTGTGGAATGAATAAAATTCTCTCCTACTGCTGCTGATGTCCGGCTCAAGCAGTAAAATGAAGGGAAATATTTATCTAACCACCCAAACTGTCTGAAGATGAAGGGACAGCCAATCAACCGCAACACGCCATGTTTTCCTCCAGTAAAAATCACACAAAATCCTTCCAAAGGGAACTGGCTTTGCAGCCATGATGGGGTTTCCAATGTGGTCCTTAAAAAAAGAAAATGGAAAGAATAAGTGGACACTGTTTCCTGATGCGCCGACTCCAGGTGAAAACAGCTGTAACTGATAACAACAACACTGTCCAGGAGATTTCAAACCCGCAGATCAGAGTTTGACTTGCAGCAGGTTTTATTCAGCGTGACTCTTCTTCTTCTCTGTTCTACATAAAACCTGCATCACATCTCTCATCTGCTGCCAGTGATACAGATGCTGCTGCTACGATAACGCATGCGACGCCGAGACGATCACTTTGCCCTTCATGTGGAGATCCTCCACCGGCGCTAGCTGTGAGTTCCACCCCTCCGTCTCCATGTGCCAACATGTCAATCAGCTGTAATTGCCATCCTGGAGGAACAATATAAGGCTTTGGAGCCTTAACCACACAGATTCATTGCAACACCTAATCTGCTAATGAGCTCAGCGAGGCTATTTTCAGCGTTGCTGCAGACACCACAGCCACTGCTGAGGAGGCCTGGCGCGGCTTCCAGTGACAGCAGAGGACAGAAGGCCTGCTGGAGGAGGTACAAAGCAGAGCGCAGTCTGCACACTTCAGGACAGCACAGTCTCTCCAGATCCTGTTTGACATCGCGCTAGCTTCTTAATATTCCGATTTGCACGGCCAAGGTTTACTCTCTCACACGATGCGACGGCTCTTCCATGTGATCTGGGTTGGAACTGCTCGACTCGATCGGCGATCACGTAATCAGAATGAAAAAAGTGGACTAGAAAATATGGGTCAAAAAATTCTCTCTCTGGAGCTCCAAGTTTTGCTGTTCAGGAACAGCGTGAGGAAAAAGGCAACACAAACAATCCTTAATGGAACTGATACAAGAGGCTTTTTAATTATCTAACTCAATCAGCTAAAGACCAGTGGATCAATGAATCCCCATTACATTCCCCAGCTCTGTGCCCAGACAGCAACAGTTTACATCAGTTCAAACAGCAAGGCATGCTGCAGCTAAGTGACAGATTACAGCTTGTGGCTAATCTAATGCAGCCGCAGCATTTGTACAGAGAACATCTTTAATTCAGACTGCAGGCTTCTCTCATTGTGACCATGTCACTTAACTAATACAAGCTCACTAAAATATTTATTGCCCCCTACAGAAAATGTGCCTTTCAGGTTCCAGGGTGACCTGGACAGCCGAGGCCTGCCCCACAATCCACTTCTGCCTTTTTTTAAATGTTATCAGGATTACAGAAATCAAATAAAACACAATAAAAACATGAACTCGGTTATGTTTAAAGTTTCCCGTCTATCATATGGTCCAGTTTATCGGATGTTAGCGTTCAGTGTGTGTGTGGCAGATAAAACGATATCGTGCAGAGCGGTGTGTTTTCACAGCTCGCTTTAAAAGCAGAAACACATCACAAACATTGAAACTTTTATAAACCTTCATTTACAGGCAGTCTTCATCATTCCAGCAGTCTCCAATAAGACGGCAGCTCTTCGTTAAAGGCACCAGAACTTCCTCTCATTTGCCTTGGCCGTGCAGAAAGGATCGTTTACAAATTACTCACCGTATTTCTCCGGTCGTGTCGCCTCCTGAAAGTCATTGCTGCTGGATTTGGACCAAATTTTGTTGGATAGGTTTATCTGTCTGTACGTGTGTTTCTGTTCGTGGTGGGTGTGAACCGACTGGATCACATAAAACTAAAACGCCAGAAGTCACGTTTTGAGCACAAAGCTGTTTAATTTGCAGAATATTCATCGTTTCTCCAGGAAATTTCTGTTTCTCCTGTTTGACATTTTTCTGAAAACAGACGCATCCTGTCAGCATGTGCTTCTCTGTGCATCTAAACTGGGTTGGATCTCACATTTAAGTCAAAGGCTCAGACAGATTTCATTTTGCCAAAGAAAAATAGGCAATATGTTTCTTGCTTCCGCCTCCGATCAGTTTGTTCTTCGGTCTTTGTCATCGGCACAATTATATCTGGTCGTAGAAAAATGGAAATCTGATTGTCCTTATGAAGTCAGGGGATTAATTTCACTGCAACAATGCATCAATTGTTTCCAGTAAGAGACGCAGGGCAGGCGGTGTTGTTGTTCAGTAAACTGATCATACACAGAGTGTACTAATGCTTTTGTGGCAGAATGCATTGATCTGCTGTCCCCCTGCACAGTGCCTTCCTAATGATATCTGAGATGCCACTGTTACAGAAACAGGGAGCAGCATTTCCCCAGCCCTCTACAGCAATTTATTGTGGGAAGGTAATAATAAGTTTGTATTTGAAAAAATGGACTGGACGAGCCGTGTGTCAGAATGTGGGCCGTGAGCCTGAAACCACAGCAGCTCACGGTGGCTCAGCGAGTCAATCTCCCATCAGAGGCATCATGAACTGGATGAAAGCAATTAAAAACACTCTAATCTGCTGAAAAAGCTATTTTTTTTTCCAAAGTATTGAGATTAAAATGGCATTTCTGTCAAAAGCAACAAACACTGATAATAAAGGTCCAGAGTGTGACTCGTTTGGATTTTTATTGGCAAAGTCATAAAAACACATTTTACTGAAGTTTAATCGCATCCAAACACGGTGTTAGAATGAGTGATTTATAAATACACAGGTGGCGGAGCACCCAACAGAAGGCTGCTAAGTTGCATCGTCATCTTTGATACGGTAGCTGAAAGGGGACAAACTTGTTAGCCTGATATGTTTTAGCTGTGTGTTGTCAGAGGAGCGGAGAAACAAAGACCACCATGGATCATTCAACTCACCATTTTCCATTGAAATGGAGGAGGATTCAAACTCTTTGCCCCATGAAAGGGAGGAAAAACAACCAAGAAAAGAAAAAGAAACACTAACCAGGAGAAAAGGAGGGTTTACATCGGTGTAGTTTTTACCAGACGGAGACGGTTGATGATGGAAAACTTGCAATAAGAACTGAAGTCAAGATTCAAAGGTCAGTTTTTTCATGGGAGGAGTCGTGTAGCGTGTTTACAGAGACGTGTTATTCTCCACATGAAGACCTTTCCAGCCGTATTTGTTTTACTAAAAGCCAATTTATTTTTTTATTCATATTGTTTCTCATTTCTTTGACAGAGACCTGCAGAGCTTCAGTTTTTAGCCTGGTAGAATATATTTAGGCTTTTTGGTTTTTTCTTTGTATTTTGGGGAAGTACATTAAAACACAAATCACCTTTATTTACTTATATTATTCACACATGAGAAAATTCATTTATTAGCTTGACATGTTGGATTTAAAGTCAGGACACAGTGTATGGGTCAGAGTCAGGGTTATGTCACAGATTAAATACATACACAGTGATTGGCTACCATTTCCATAAACATGGAAAAATAAAATTAAAAATTTTTTTTTTTTTTTTTTTATTGCAGTGAAATTGGATGTTAAAACCTTTTCCAAAAGGAAATGGCAAGTAGTTTTTCAACTGGACATAAAGTATTTTTTATGTTTGGTTTTGCAAAATGACTGAGATGCACTGCTGGGGTTTTAGCGCGATACACCGAAATACAGCAGGTTTTAATCAGGGGGATTGTTCTATAAAGACGTGTGAAACTATTCTACAGTCATTTAGCAGATGCTTTTATCTAAAGAGACTTAATCTGAGAGAGAGGACAACACAAGCAAGACATCAACCATTAGAGGACATCATAGACAGGTGCTAGTAGGACTGCTGCGAGTTAACCGTACTTTTAGAGTTTAAGACTTGATCTGCACACACAGTTTTTAAACTATCCCTGTAAATACGGATTCAAGCCACCATCCTGACATAAAAACCAGTACAAAAGTGTTTCGCTACTTTAAAACCCTCCTAAATACTCACAGACAAGCCTGTAAACCCTGATAACGCTAGCAGCCTATTGACTGCCAGTATCCATAGCAACCATGGTGGGAATGATGTCATGAGACCTGAAAGAATCTTTGGAAATAAAAGAACGTTCTGATTTGTTTACAGTCCAGAAGAGGAATAAAGCTGCCTTTTCATTGCATTGTTTTACATAGTCGCAGTTTAAATGTTCTGACTTTACATCATTTTTCCAGAGAAAATGCGACCGGATCTGGAGTCGTTGTAAGATAACAGAACTTCACATTGTGCCAGTGTCTCACAGTGGTAAATCTCCTAAGTTATGAAAGGATATTATTGCAGCATTTTTAGCCTTTCTTGATTTGTTTTGTTTTTTTACAACCAGAAAAGTCGTGCAGACACATCAGATTTTACACATATGTATGGTTACAGGGTTTCAGAGGATATGTACGAATATCTGAGCATTATTCTTCGTAAGAAATCAGACAAAGCATCTGTTAGAGCAGCCTGACGCACAGCTGATAGCGCCGGTTTCAGCAGCGTAATCAGGGCTTTGTCATGCAGTTTAAAATCTAATAAGCAACTAAAGCCACTATTAGCAAATGTATTAGCGGGGCCTGTTTATTCTCCCTGGGGTGAAGAGTGTCAGTGGTGCAGCCATCAGCCACTGTATGGTAAACATAACACTGGAACAAACCACAGGCAAGTTTCTGCCCATCGATCTTCAGTCATTAGCTATGAGCTCATGGCGCCACTCAATGACCATCAGGACTTTCAGGGTAACTTAAGCACGTAACCCCGCTATTGATCCACATCCGTTTTTGTGTCAAACACTCTTAACAGAGGGTGTCAAAAAGCTGTACAGCCATCAGAAGGACTGCTTCAAATAAACAGAGACAGACATTTGCTTGCAGAAAGGCTGAATTTCAGTCCAGTTTGTTCGGATTTTAAACTGCGGCGAGCCACATCGTCGGACTTAAGCTTCAAACTTTTCCCTTATATTTGATGTTTGTTTCTCAACAAATTAAAGAACATTATATATGAGATGTGACCGCAGAGCAGCAGGAAAGACATCTGTGCAAGATGTGGACGAACTGTGTATCTAAATGATCATTAACTGAGTGGTTTTCATTTCTTTTATTCCAAAGGTTGTTTTAATCAAAAGGCAACATTTTTCTGTTAAATAAACATTAGTTAAGGATTAGTTTGTCTGGTGTCAGAGGGAGGAGAGTGTCGTTTCAGCATGACAATCCATCCTGCTCCTTTTCTGACTTTTTTTTTCCAGTGATTTATTTTTATAACCACAGAATTTAACAACTTTTGTTGTTTAATTTACAGATTTTCATTTGTTTTATTTGGGGGGAAGAAAACTTTTTAAAATACTCAAATTATAAAGCATCATTCATATAATCAACTTACATGTGTCAGATGTGTTGAATCCGTCAAATGTGTCGTATGTGTTGAATGTGTCGTATGTGTTGAATGTGTCGTATGTGTTGTATGTGTCGTATGTGTTGAATGTGTCGTATGTGTTGTATGTGTCGTATGTGTTGAATGTGTCGTATGTGTTGAATGTGTCGTATGTGTTGAATGTGTCGTATGTGTTGTATGTGTCGAATGTGTCGTATGTGTTGTATGTGTCGTATGTGTTGTATGTGTCGTATGTGTTGAATGTGTCGTATGTGTTGAATGTGTCGTATGTGTTGTATGTGTTGAATGTGTCGTATGTGTTGAATGTGTCTTATGTGTTGAATGTGTCGTATGTGTTGAATGTGTCGTATGTGTTGAATGTGTCGTATGTGTTGTATGTGTCGAATGTGTCGTATGTGTTGTATGTGTCGTATGTGTTGTATGTGTTGTATGTGTTGAATGTGTCGTATGTGTTGAATGTGTCGTATGTGTCGTATGTGTTGAATGTGTCGTATGTGTTGAATGTGTCGTATGTGTTGTATGTGTCGAATGTGTTGTATGTGTCGTATGTGTTGAATGTGTCGTATGTGTTGAATGTGTCGTATGTGTTGAATGTGTCGTATGTGTTGAATGTGTCGTATGTGTCGTATGTGTTGAATGTGTCGTATGTGTTGTATGTGTTGAATGTGTCGTATGTGTTGAATGTGTCGTATGTGTTGAATGTGTCGTATGTGTTGAATGTGTCGTATGTGTTGTATGTGTTGTATGTGTTGAATGTGTCGTATGTGTTGAATGTGTCGTATGTGTCGTATGTGTTGAATGTGTCGTATGTGTTGAATGTGTTGTATGTGTTGAATGTGTCGTATGTGTTGAATGTGTCGTATGTGTTGAATGTGTCGTATGTGTCGTATGTGTTGAATGTGTCGTATGTGTTGAATGTGTCGTATGTGTCGTATGTGTTGAATGTGTCGTATGTGTTGAATGTGTCGTATGTGTTGAATGTGTCGTATGTGTTGAATGTGTCGTATGTGTTGAATGTGTCGTATGTGTCGTATGTGTTGAATGTGTCGTATGTGTTGTATGTGTTGAATGTGTCGTATGTGTTGAATGTGTCGTATGTGTTGAATGTGTCGTATGTGTTGAATGTGTCGTATGTGTTGAATGTGTCGTATGTGTTGTATGTGTTGTATGTGTTGAATGTGTCGTATGTGTTGAATGTGTCGTATGTGTCGTATGTGTTGAATGTGTCGTATGTGTTGAATGTGTTGTATGTGTTGAATGTGTCGTATGTGTTGAATGTGTCGTATGTGTCGTATGTGTTGAATGTGTCGTATGTGTTGTATGTGTTGAATGTGTCGTATGTGTTGTATGTGTCGTATGTGTTGAATGTGTCGTATGTGTTGAATGTGTCGTATGTGTTGTATGTGTCGTATGTGTCGTATATGTTGTATGTGTCGTACATGTCATGTGTCGTATATGTCATGTGTCTTATATGTCATGAGTCGTATATGTCGTGTGTCGTATGTGTCGAATTTGTTGTATGTGTCAGATGTGTCGTTTGTGTCTGTGCAGACTTTATGTTTCATGTCAATAGATGTAAAAGTCATAAAACCACTAGATATTTTAACTGTGAACTTAAGGGATACTGACTGATAAAACTTCAGATTGGACTAAAATGTGTCGCTTTTATTTATTTCAGAAGAGTATGTCAAGTTTTTTTTAAACATTTATAAAAGGATAATCATAAATAACAGAATTATTGATGAATAAACACCATCAACTATTTGACACATTCTGTCCTGCCTTTACATGAGATTAATGTTTTGATTTTAAAACTCAATCAGTGTTTCCTTCCTGAAATCTACATTTCCCTTTCTAAAAGTTTCACCCATCATGTGCCATCTTGTTCCCAGTCTGTACCCATTTACATATGTAGGGGAGCATAAAGAGGCCTTTAAACAGTTCTGTTGTAACCTGGTCCTGGATGAATGGATAAGCAGATGGATGGATGGATAAATGGATGGATGGATGGATAAATGGATGGATGGTGTTGAAGTGCTGTGAAATCCTCACAGCCTTCTCCCAAGTTCAGAATTTGCTGGATGAAATGCGAGGTAAATCAGTTTCAGCAAAAGTCGGAGTCCATATCAGTTTCGCCTTTGCAAAGGGGATTCCTTGCCCAGCCGCCAGCACCGCAGTCTGCCGCAGAAGAATCCGCCTTCTTTTCACACAGGCTGATTTTATTAAATCATTATGGGTGGAGCGATACATACAGTTGAATAAAAGTTCCCACAAAAGTTCTCTACATACACACACACACACCGTATGACCATATATGGAATTGTCTTCCTTTCCCCTACAACACTGAATCCTGTATTCAATAGTCAGTTGCATCCTTCCTTCTGCTATCTTTCAAGGTCTTAGCATTATCTTTTCTACTGTTATTCTCACGGAGTCTTGTGCGACACAATGCTCTGTGTTCTTCCACACTCAGTTGCTGCAGAGAATGTTTAGACAGACATGGGAATCTTTCTGTGGGAGAGAGAGAGAGAGAGAGAGAGAGAGCAGAGGTCTGGCCTTATAAGCATTTTTTCTCCATCTTAAGTAATACAAAAGTAAATAAGAGTAATATATATTTGGTCCCCTAATAGTAACATAAAACATCAAGCTTTCATATCAGAATGTATGTATGTACATAATTCTCCTTAACAATGGATAAACAGATGAATAGATGGATGGATGGATGGATAAACAGATGGATGGATGGATGGATGGATAAACGGATGGATGGATGGATAAACAGATGGATGGATGGATGGATAGATAAACGGATGGATGGATGGATAAACGGATGAATGGATGGATGGATAAACAGATGAATAGCTGGATGGATGGATGGATGGATAAACAGATGAATAGATGGATGGATGGATGGATGGATGGATAAACGGATGGATGGATAAACGGATGAATGGATGGATGGATGGATGGATGGACAAACAGATGGATGGATGGATAAACGGATGAATGGATGGATGGATGGATGGATGGATGGATGGATAAACAGATGGATGGATGGATAAACGGATGAATGGATGGATGGATGGATGGATAAACAGATGGATGGATGGATAAACGGATGAATGGATGGATGGATAAACAGATGAATAGATGGATGGATGGATGGATGGATAAACAGATGAATACATGGATGGATGGATGGATGGATACACAGATGGATGGATGGATAAACGGATGAATGGATGGATGGACAAACAGATGGATGGATGGATAAACGGATGAATGGATGGATGGATGGATGGATGGATGGATAAACAGATGGATGGATGGATAAACGGATGAATGGATGGACATATATAAACCGTATTTATCGTTCTGTACCATCAGCCCTTGCTGTTGTCGAACGGTCAAGCCGGTGGAAACGAGTCTGTCAATGAAACGATAACCTGTCGTTATCCTGCGTTAGTCTGTGTCACAAAGATCACTTCTACCTGGAAAAGTATTGTTAGCTTTACTCTAGACCAGGGGTCGGCAACCTGCGGCTCTAGAGTCGCGTGCGGCTCTTTAGCGCCGCCCTAGTGGCTCCCTGGAGCTTTTTCAAAAATGTTTTTAAAAAAATGGAAAAAGATCTATATTTTTGTTTTGATCTGGTTCTGTAGGAGGACAAACATGACACAAACATTCTTAACGTTTTCCAGCGCTGTAAAAATGTGTAGAATAAATATTAAATTTCAACATTTCTGTCAAGGAAGATCTGCGTCATAGCCTGCGACACACATAGCCTATCAGCAGGGCGGGAGGAGGCAGGTGGCGTTGTAAACAATCTGGGGCTGTGTGATGGGACATGGATCCCAAAAGGAAAAAGAGAAAAATAACCGAGGAGAACAGAGGATTCAACGTTTCTTGGACCGAATCATTTGCATTCACTGCCAATGCGGAAGGATTGCCTGAATGTTTGCTCTGTAGCGAGAAGTTGTCAAATAACAAAAAGAGTCATGTGGAAAGACATTTCCAGGGAAAGCATGCTACATTTGCAGCCATTACCCAGTTGGGAGTGACACAAAAAGTGCAATTGCATTACTTCTGGAGAAATTAGAGAAGCGCAAAAATAGATTTAAGTGGATTGCATCTCCAAACTCCACTGCTGCTGCAAGTTTAGTTGCAACCCGGGAGATAATAAAGCGTAGAAAACCGTTCACAGATGGTGACTACATGAAGGAGTCAGTCATCAACATATCAGAACACGTATTTCCAGACTTAAAAAAAAATACCGAGATCATACAGAAAATCAGAGACATGCCCCTCTCCGCTAAGGCAGTGAAGGAAAGGACCATTAAAATGGCGGCAACATCACTGATCAGCAAATCAAGGACATTAATTCAGCACAAGTGACATCCTACATGTTGAGAAGCCGACCAGTGATGTCCGACAACAGAAGTCACATTAAACGGGGGAGAACATAATCCTTCATAGACACAGATTGAGTAACAAAGTTGATGTTTTTATAAAATGATTTCTGATTTTTGTCAGTATATATGTGGAATGACACTTGGTAACGGTGCTCAGGTCGGAGGATAGCTGCGTTGGTTGCGTGTCTAAAGAGAAGAGGATGCTGCTGCGTTTTACCCTCGCACTGACTTGCTTGGCATTTGCACAGTAATCAAACTGTATTAATTTGATTTATTGGTTTACTTTTTATAAATGCAGGCAGCGTTTTATTGCGCTCTGTTTGTTGATAAGGGACGCGTTATGCACGTTCCATTTTGTTGGGTTTTTTTCGAATCCTCAAAATAAAAATGACATAAAAATCGGATTTCTATATTGCATTTTTTTATTTCATCAAAGCAACGAAACATAATTCATTAATATAGTAATGAAGTTAAACATGAGGCGGCATCGTACAACAGAGTAGTCACGTGGTGCGTCATTCTCTACAGGATGTGCCGCGGGGAAAATAAACATTTTATCATTAAGACTCATTATGTATTTGTAGCCAACTTAGTCACTTTGATAGTGGGCTAATATAGCTAATATAGATACATAAAGCATGTGTTGCCTTCATGATAAGGCTTGTATTCGGCTTTTAATTTTTTGCGGCTCCGGACATATTTGTTTTTTGTTTTTTTGGTCCAATATGGCTCTTTCAACATTTTGGGCTGCCGACCCCTGAACTAGAATCTATGATAATCCCAGATAATCTAGTGTTAAAAGTAGTGTCAGTCTAAACTCATGCCACAAACATGAAGAGGAAGCTCTCTGAGCAACAGCGTCTGCAATGAGAATTTCTTTCAGCTGAAAGATAATTGGATGAATTTCTGAAATCTATTACAGAAAAACACTCACTTTCATTACACGAGACTTTGACATCGTTTCAAGTTCTCATTTTACACACATAAAAAAAGAGTAGAGTGGAGCGCAGTTCAACCCCTGGGCTAATCGCGGGGCCTTTTATCTGCAGCAGAAAGAGTGTCTTTTGTCAGAAACAGCACCCTGAGTCTGGAGTGCGGAGAAGGAGGAGGAGGGAGAGTTCTGGGCATTGTCTCTCAGGAGGACACTAATGGGTTTTGGTGTCATGTGTTTTTCACTCAACACTTGACACATGGAGCCGTTCTCCATATCATTCCACTTTTATGTCCATTAGGATGAGGTATGTCGAAGTAACGGCCTGATTTTTGGTCACTTTGATTGCCCAAAATGAGAATCTGCTTTAAAGTCTCCCCTCCCTTTAAAACACAAGCCTTTCTTTTGCATCTTCGCCTGTCAAGTCGTCCTGGAAACCTGCAGCCTCACTGTGTGCAGCACGTGATGCAAACTGCCTGAGAAGCTTGCTGTCTGGACACATAAGTTAGAAAAAGCTGCTGGTTTTAATTCCCTTGTCAAGGCACTAGACTATCTAATGAACCTCTGAATGCCTGTGGGATCAGGAGGGAGGAAGCTGCAGTATTTGGGGCAATAAAAGATGTATTCTATCCAAAGGGGGGGGGTTTGCAGAACCACAACTTCTCCTTGTCCTCACCTGGCACAGTTTAAATTATTGCTCCATCCTGGTAAAGTAGGACACTACATACCTCCTAATCCATTAGACAATTAATTTGGGAGCTTAGAACGGTGCAGCAGATTTCTGTCGAGCCCAGCAGTCGTCGTAGTTCTGGTAGACGGAGAGCACTCGGGGGCAGTCCCGGAAACTTGAGTAGATGATTAAGTGCATTTCTGCTCCCGAAGAGAGATTACGTCTTGTGCCAGTGCCTGAGTCAGAGGATGGAGCATGGCTGTGGAACTTGGCAATGGTCGAGGTACATTGAGATAATGATGTACCTGTCCTCAACAATAACGCTAATCATATCTCACCTCAAGGGTTTCCCTTTAAGGTCAGAACAAATTCGCTGGCATACATTAAGTCCTTGTATTGTTTTAATGAAGGTGCAGGGATTCTTGCTGCTGCGGACTGCACTTCCACCTCAAAAGTCCCGTGTGTATAAATGCCTCCATATTCTCTGAGCTGAAAAACTCCACTGGAACACTGGAACAGCTGGGGAAGCTTAACGTTACGAGGAAGGAGACTGTGACATGTAAGACCCCGGGCCCTTTTTTAATAAATGTGAAACCGAACAGCAATCTAGTGTCCTAAAATTATAGCCATGCGGCAGATTTCCGCTCTGCGTGCTCAGAAGGGCAGCGGCAGCTCTCCAAATGTATGGAGCCTCTGAAAGGAGCATCTGTGTCGACGCCAGGCCCTGATGGGAGGTTTTTTTTCCTTTAATAGAGGGAGCCATAGAGATATATTTATGTTTCTTCCCCCATTACCAGAGCTTTAAATAATAAAACAAAATAAATAGCATCCATTAAAGTGATCACATTGTGCTAACTCAAATTGTGTTTATTATGCTAATGGTACATGAAATTAAGAAAAAGACCTTGATGCCAGTGGATTTAATTAATGGGCTTTGGGAAAGGCACTGAGACATAATTCATTTCTGAGTAAGTAAGTCTCATTTGCAGTTCCATGGGTCCTCATGCTGCTGATTGCCTGAGTTATTCTTGCAGATGTGCTGCTCACAGCATGTCCCTCCATTAGAAATGAACACCTCATTATATAAACTACCTAATTAAACATAATACAGCTCCGCATTGACTCATTAATGCGTAGCCTGCTTTTCTCTGAAGGAAAGAATGTGAGGGGGGGTAAGGGAGAGAGGGAGAGGGAAAACAGAGATAAAGCAAATGAGAGATGGAGGGAGAAGAAAAGGTGCTGTGAAGAGTGCAGGCGAGTCGGCTCGAGCCTCGTCACGCAGACGAAGAGCAAAACCCTTTTCACAAATTTACGTCTTTTTTACAAACACAATGAAAAGAGGGGAGAAGGATGGTCATGCTGCAGGTGTGCCGGAAATGCTGAGCAGCCGTTTTATACCTTTCTGCTCATAGCTTCTTATAATTGGGGTTAAATTTTCAAGCAACAAACACATCTGCTTCAATTCTGAGATGCCTGTTGACCAACACTTGTAAAAAACAAGCACTCGCCCACCATCGCCGCCATTCCAGCATCGCCGCCATTCCAGCATCGCCGCCATTCCAGCATCGCCGCCATTCCACCATCGCCGCCATTCCAGCATCGCCGCCATTCCAGCATCCCCGCCATTCCAGCATCGCCACCATTCCAGCATCGCCGCCATTCCAGCATCGCCGCCATTCCAGCATCCCCGCCATTCCAGCATCGCCACCATTCCAGCATCCCCGCCATTCCAGCATCGCCACCATTCCAGCATCGCCGCCATTCCAGCATCGCCGCCATTCCAGCATCGCCGCCATTCCAGCATCGCCACCATTCCAGCATCGCCGCCATTCCAGCATCGCCGCCATTCCAGCATCGCCGCCATTCCAGCATCCCCGCCATTCCAGCATCGCCGCCATTCCAGCATCCCCGCCATTCCAGCATCGCCATTCCAGCATCGCCACCATTCCAGCATCGCCACCATTCCAGCATCGCCACCATTCCAGCATCGCCACCATTCCAGCATCCCCGCCATTCCAGCATCGCCACCATTCCAGCATCCCCGCCATTCCAGCATCGCCGCCATTCCAGCATCGCCGCCATTCCAGCATCGCCACCATTCCAGCATCCTCGCCATTCCAGCATCGCCGCCATTCCAGCATCCCCACCATTCCAGCATCGCCGCCATTCCAGCATCGCCGCCATTCCAGCATCGCCACCATTCCAGCATCCCCGCCATTCCAGCATCGCCGCCATTCCAGCATCGCCGCCATTCCAGCATCGCCACCATTCCAGCATCCTCGCCATTCCAGCATCGCCGCCATTCCAGCATCCCCACCATTCCAGCATCGCCGCCATTCCAGCATCGCCGCCATTCCAGCATCGCCACCATTCCAGCATCCCCGCCATTCCAGCATCGCCACCATTCCAGCATCGCCGCCATTCCAGCATCCCCACCATTCCAGCATCGCCACCATTCCAGCATCGCCACCATTCCAGCATCGCCGCCATTCCAGCATCGCCGCCATTCCAGCATCGCCGCCATTCCAGCATCGCCGCCATTCCAGCATCGCCAGCATTCCAGCATCATCGCCATTACAGCATCCCCGCCATTCCAGCATCGCCACCATTCCAGCATCGCCGCCATTCCAGCATCGCCGGCATTCCAGCATCGCCGGCATTCCAGCATCATCGCCATTCCAGCATCACCGCCATTCTAGTATCGCCACCATTCCAGCATCGCCGCCATTCCAGCATCACCACCATTCCAGCATCGCCGCCATTCCAGCATCGCCACCATTCCAGCATCGCCGCCATGTCCCTCGTCTGCAACACACAGTGACTCCGTTCTCTGGTTTCTCTGGTTTCGCTGGTTTCTCTGGTTTCGCTGGTTTCTCTGGTTTCTCTGGTTTCGCTGGTTTCACTGGTTTCTCTGGTTTCGCTGGTTTCGCTGGTTTCTCTGGTTTCGCTGGTTTCGCTGGTTTCTCTGGTTTCGCTGGTTTCTCTGGTTTCACTGGTTTCTCTGGTTTCGCTGGTTTTGCTGGTTTCTCTGGTTTCTCTGGTTTCGCTGGTTTCTCTGGTTTCTCTGGTTTCACTGGTTTCGATGGTTTCTCTGGTTTCTCTGGTTTCACTGGTTTCTCTGGTTTCTCTGGTTTCACTGGTTTCTCTGGTTTCTCTGGTTTCTCTGGTTTCGCTGGTTTCGCTGGTTTCTCTGGTTTCGATGGTTTCTCTGGTTTCACTGGTTTCTCTGGTTTCTCTGGTTTCGATGGTTTCTCTGGTTTTTCTGGTTTCGCTGGTTTCGCTGGTTTCACTGGTTTCTCTGGTTTCGCTGGTTTCGCTGGTTTCGCTGGTTTCTCTGGTTTCGATGGTTTCTCTGGTTTCACTGGTTTCTCTGGTTTCTCTGGTTTCTGTGGTTTCGATGGTTTCTCTGGTTTCTCTGGTTTCGCTGGTTTCTCTGGTTTCACTGGTTTCGATGGTTTCTCTGGTTTCACTGGTTTCTCTGGTTTCTCTGTTTTCACTGGTTTCTCTGGTTTCGATGGTTTCTCTGGTTTCTCTGGTTTCTCTGGTTTCTCTGTTTTCACTGGTTTCTCTGGTTTCGATGGTTTCTCTGGTTTCTCTGGTTTCTCTGGTTTCGCTGGTTTCTCTGGTTTCAATGGTTTCTCTGGTTTCTCTGGTTTCACTGGTTTCTCTGGTTTCTCTGGTTTCGCTGGTTTCTCTGGTTTCGATGGTTTCTCTGGTTTCTCTGGTTTCACTGGTTTCTCTGGTTTCCATGTCTGTTTCAGGTCCAGAATCTGGTTTAATGGTAAGTTTGAATTTTAGAACAAAACTGGGGTTAACTACTAAAGTGTGAAATGCTGAGATGACAAACTTTATGTTGAGAAGAAGCTACAAAGTCTTTGCTGAGACGGCATCGTAAATATGAGTTTAGGGTTATGACTGTGAAATTATGACTTTTTAAATGTTTGGGGAAAAGAGGATTTTACTGGTTTACTGGGTTGCTGAGTGTTTAAACTGGATTATGTCTCCACCCAGACAGATATAAACATGTTTGCCCCAAACAAGGCCCACATATCAGTTCTGCTTTGGCCAGTATTTGCCCTTGACTCATATGGAATCAGATTTGTTTCAGAATCTCCAAGCAAAACTTTTTAAAACTCAAGCAAAAAACAACAATTAAAAACCAAAACTTTCTAAAACTTAAGTAAAAGAAATGTATCAAAATCAAAAATTATCAATCATCACGAAACCTATTAGGCTTTTATTTTGTTAAATTGAGTAGTTTTGTTTGCAGTTTCCTCCTTTTCTCTTCTCTCTGTTTGGTTGCGCTTCACAGTCTTTGGTTTTGATTTTTGTTTGTTTGGTTTCATTTCTGACACGAACCTTTCATGGGCTGCATTCCAATTGGCTGGTGAGTTTTTGAGTGAGAACTCGAGCCAGCAATAAAATCCTCCATCAGGACCAGAACCAGGAAGGAAATCCTCCATCAGGACCAGAACCAGGAAGCAAAACCTTCATCAGGACCAGAACCAGGATGGAAAACCTCCATCAGGACCAGAACCAGGAAGCAAAACCTTCATCAGGACCAGAACCAGGATGGAAAACCTCCATCAGGACCAGAACCAGGATGGAAAACCTCCATCAGGACCAGAACCAGGAAGGAAAAGCTAGATCAGGACCAGAACCAGGAAGGAAAACCTCCATCAGGACCAGAACCAGGATGGAAAACCTCCATCAGGACCAGAACCAGGATGGAAAACCTCCATCAGGACCAGAACCAGGATGGAAAACCTCCATCAGGACCAGAACCAGGAAGGAAAAGCTAGATCAGGACCAGAACCAGGAAGGAAAACCTCCATCAGGACCAGAACCAGGAAGGAAAAGCTAGATCAGGACCAGAACCAGGATGGAAAACCTCCATCAGGACCAGAACCAGGAAGGAAAAGCTAGATCAGGACCATAACCAGGAAGGAAAACCTCCATCAGGACCAGGAAGGAAAACCATGGAAGTTCTTCAGCATCTATGGTCGGCTTCATTTGCCTGAAATATTTTATATATTTGGGAAATTGGGAATACGACATGAACACTGATGCAGATTAAAGAAGCAAACTCTGGTCTGCTTCCAGATGTATGCAGGTCTCAGTTCACTTCAAGGGAGTTAAATACAGGAAACTGACAAGAACATGAAGGGCATTGTGGGAAAAAACAGCTAAAACATGCAAACGTGTTGCGTGACAGGTGAAAGGTCAGAGTGTGATAGTTAGCGTCTGATGCGGCTCCATTGTTTGACTCTGATGTGGTGGAAACAGAAGCTTCTTTGTATCAACCACTAGATGAGCCAGATTTCTTCTTAATGGTTTGTCATGATAAAACTGAGAAACCTTGAAACGTGTTTCTACACAGAAAGATGTCGTGTAGACGTCCCACAGGGAATATAGAGACATCAGTTTGATGATCTCATCACAGCCATCTGAATCATGATCAAATTAAATTGTGATGTGCCTAAAGAGCCAAAACATGGAGAGTAAAGAGAGCAGAGAGGACCCCAGTGCATCATGGGACATGTCCCGGCAGTCTCAGCCTGTAGCAGCAGGACTACAGAGATGGATCAGGGTCACCAAGCCAGACCTGACTAGAAGCTTTAGTCTGAAGAGGATCTGGCAGCTGAATCCAGTTCTACTTTTTAGAACCATCAGAACCAGAAGCAAACCTTCCGTCTGAGACTGAAGTTCTGATGGGAAGATCTCTAAGATCTGATGGAGCTTAGTCACTCCGGGTCCGTTCACATCAGCCGTTTCAGTCAAGTCTGAGCTTATTTGGGGAAATGCGAACACACAAACGAATTCTGATTCAGATGAAAGATGCAGACTCTGCCTACAAACGCAGAACAAAGTGGACCAGACACAAAACAAAGTGCATCGTGGGTTCAGCGCTTTATGGGGAAAAACAACCAAATCACAGAGAAGCGGCTCTGGATGGGACAAGTGTCTCGAAGAATTCGGTAAAGGTTCGGATCTACCAAAGACCGCTAGGTTCTGATGAGGCTCCATGTTTAGTGGCGTGGAAGAAACTGAAGTTGTTCTGCATTAAGCAACAGATGGACTGGTCTTCATCTGCGATGTCTTCTCCTTCAGCGACTCCTGAAGCAGCGCCACCTCTGATGGAGAGTCGACCACATTAAAAAGCTCCGACTGATTTAAGAAGAGCAGCATGAATGCCCCCCCCCCCCCCCCCACCTGAACCTGAATCAAGTCCCCAATCATGCAGAGGAGAGGAATTTTCAAATCTACTCCGGACTGAGATGTGATTTCAGCATATCGTCTCAATCAGAGCAGTTTCCTGACAGCAAACAGGACCTGGGGGGACCCCTGTCGAGCCATTTAACCCCCACAAGCTTCAGTCCACATCGTGGATCCGTTTGGATCTGCAGACAGAGGTGGGGAATCAGCACGAAACAAAGGTTTTCACCTTTGATGATTGTTGTTATTGTTTTAGAGTTATATTCACTTGATTTATTTTGTTAAAAATACAATATTGTACTGTATCCATATAGTAAAATGATGGTGTGATGATACCGAGTGGATTTAAACTTGTTACAAAACAGGCTTCTATTCAGAGTTTAGCTTTGTAATTATGCTGCAGTTAAGCCCTTTGGTGTTTTTCCAGAGAAATAACCCAACAACTAATCCCCAAACTGTGAATTCTATATTAAAAGTTGCTGCATAGACATAAAGAGAAATAACGACAATTACAAAGACAGATAATTAGTCTGTGATTGCTAGAAATTAGGCCATTATGAAAACTGCAGCCGCCCCAGCTGACAACTTCACTCCATGATTAACTGGTAATACCGTTGCCTCCCTGAAAAAAGTAATCCAACTTACTGTAGTGCATTCAGAGGCAGTCTAAATAACTCCGGAAAATGACAAAAACGTCCACTCAGAGACACACAATACATTCACACACTCATGTTCCTGCACAACACCATACCTTCTATTCTCGTGTCATATTTCTTCTCCTACATCTGAAATAAGAACAATAATAATAATGATGAAGAAGAAGACATAAGAAATTCAATTAGAAGGTGGAATTTGATATGGTTGAGGTTCATTTGTGGCGTTCACGAAACTGACCCAACGGCTGTGTGTGAAATCCAGCAGCACCCTCTGCATGAACAGCTAGCATGTGGAAGTAGCTCAGCTTTCATTCAGGTGTGAATGTGAACATCAGTCTGCTTCCAAATGTAACTTTCAGCTCACTTCAATCAGATGCAAGAACAGCCGTGCAACACAACAGTGGAAACAACACCTGTGTGCAGGACGATAAGCAGCTCTGACTGGGAGACACTGGTCAGACAAATATCATCTAACAAATATCGTCTGACAGAAATATCGTCTGACAGAAATATCGTCTGACAGAAATATTGTCTGACAGAAATATCGTCTGACAGAAATATTGTCTGACAGAAATATCGTCTGACAGAAATATTGTCTGACAGAAATATCGTCTGACAGAAATATCGTCTGACAGAAATATTGTCTGACAGAAATATCGTCTGACAGAAATATTGTCTAACAAATATCGTCTGACAGAAATATTGTCTAACAAATATCGTCTGACAGAAATATTGTCTAACAAATATCGTCTGACAGAAATATCGTCTGACAGAAATATTGTCTGACAGAAATATCGTCTGACAGAAATATCGTCTGACAGAAATATCGTCTGACAGAAATATTGTCTAACAAATATCGTCTGACAGAAATATCGTCTGACAGAAATATCGTCTGACAGAAATATTGTCTGACAGAAATATTGTCTGACAGAAATATCGTCTGACAGAAATATTGTCTGACAGAAATATTGTCTGACAGAAATATCGTCAGACAGAAATATTGTCTGACAGAAATATTGTCTGACAGAAATATCGTCTGACAGAAATATTGTCTAACAAATATCGTCTGACAGAAATATTGTCTGACAGAAATATCGTCTGACAGAAATATCGTCTGACAGAAATATTGTCTGACAGAAATATTGTCTGACAGAAATATCGTCTGACAGAAATATTGTCTGACAGAAATATTGTCTGACAGAAATATCGTCTGACAGAAATATTGTCTAACAAATATCGTCTGACAGAAATATCGTCTGACAGAAATATCGTCTGACAGAAATATTGTCTAACAAATATCGTCTTACAGAAATATCGTCTGACAGAAATATTGTCTGACAGAAATATTGTCTGACAAATATCGTCTGACAGAAATATCGTCTGACAGAAATATTGTCTAACAAATATCGTCTGACAGAAATATTGTCTTACAGAAATATCGTCTGACAGAAATATCGTCTGACAGAAATATTGTCTTACAGAAATATCGTCTGACAGAAATATCGTCTGACAGAAATATTGTCTGACAGAAATATCGTCTGACAGAAATATTGTCTAACAAATATCGTCTGACAGAAATATTGTCTGACAGAAATATTGTCTGACAGAAATATCGTCTGACAGAAATATCGTCTGACAGAAATATTGTCTAACAAATATCGTCTGACAGAAATATTGTCTGACAGAAATATTGTCTAACAAATATCGTCTGACAGAAATATCGTCTGACAGAAATATCGTCTGACAGAAATATTGTCTGACAGAAATATCGTCTGACAGAAATATTGTCTAACAAATATCGTCTGACAGAAATATCGTCTGACAGAAATATTGTCTGACAGAAATATCGTCTGACAGAAATATTGTCTGACAGAAATATCGTCTGACAGAAATATTGTCTAACAAATATCGTCTGACAGAAATATCGTCTGACAGAAATATTGTCTAACAAATATCGTCTGACAGAAATATCGTCTGACAGAAATATTGTCTGACAGAAATATCGTCTGACAGAAATATTGTCTGACAGAAATATCGTCTGACAGAAATATTGTCTAACAAATATCGTCTGACAGAAATATCGTCTGACAGAAATATCGTCTGACAGAAATATCGTCTGACAGAAATATCGTCTGACAGAAATATTGTCTGACAAATATCATCTGACAGAAATATCGTCTGACAGAAATATCGTCTGACAGAAATATTGTCTGACAGAAATATCGTCTGACAGAAATATCGTCAGTAGACCATTCAGATTTAATGCAGCTGCATGTCGGTGGAAACAATCTGCTCTGATAAATGAGCGAGTTTTCTTTTCACTGAGCGTTTTTACATGATCGAAGGATTCTGAAGGATGAAATGTCATGTGGTCAAGCTTGTGCATCTTCCATAGAAACCAGAAGATAACTGGATAAAGACAAATCAAGCCAAGACTTCTCTGCTGTCCACAGGCATGGCTGTGTACTTGGGTTGGGATGGTGGGAAAGGTAAAGACGTGTCCCTGCTGAGCTGTCCCTGCCATATCCGTCACACAGGACAGCTGACATGTTACTGCTCTCTATTGACAGCCTTGATGACAGCATTTACACGGCTCTTATTGGCTCTGCTCCTTTGTTTTATGTTTTACTCTTATGTTCCAAGAGCGAGCGCTAGCTATTCTCCGAGCGCCCTGCTAACGATAGTCGTAGTCGTGTCTTCGGTCAGAATTTCATGAGCAAAGAAAAGTGCCTGGTGTGTGTGTCGGTTCGCTCCTCTGATTGCACCGTCCACGTCACGACTCTGGGGTCGTCGGTTTTACCCCCCACATATGAACCTCCATTTTGGAGCTGATTATGTCGGGACAACTGGACTCTCAACGCACCTCAGACGACATCGTCATCTTATAGGATGATCTATGGATGATCGAGCCATTCTTTGTAGGGAAGTGTAAAACAGTCACAAATTCAGATCAATAATCTTTGTGTTTACTCAGCTTTAGTCAATCCATTTTCACACTTTAATGACAGTTCCTGTAGAAATGACAAGTCAGATGAAACACAGGCATGAGGAACAGCCTGGGATGTGATTAAAACATGCTACACGTTGTGGGTCGTGACATTCAGGCCGGGTCTTCTCATTAGAGACGTTTCTGTGTGTGTTTACTGCGGGTGTGTACGTCCCGTGTGCGGCGCTTACAGGGAGGCCTCGTGGTCATTGCATGCCAGCCTTTTCAATGTAATGCAAGACTTTCCTGAAACTCTTGACATGCTTGACGTGAGCTGTGTTAATTACAGTAATGGCACGCATTCTCATTAAGTCGTTGTTTACGTGTCCTGGGGCCGCATGGAGCCTGAGTGGTGCTCTGGTCTGCTTGAGTACCGCTGCCTCTCCGTGGCCTCGTTAACACAGACAGCTGTTCCTCGCAGCCACAGCCGCGGCCAACGTGACGAGTGGCGCTGGACACGGCGCCCAACACACCCACTGCAGCGGCAACTGTCAGAAATAGAAGAATCCCACAAGGCAGGAAACCATCAATGAGTAATCAGCAACAAAGTGCTCTTCGGGTGGTGTTTTTCAGGCCCAGCCCCCAGCCCCTAATGAAGCAGCCGCTCCCCTTCACAAGGCTCTTCATAAGGCTGTCTCGTGACCCTGTGCTGTTGCTTTGAATGGGTGCAGTCAGAGGTGCAGTTGGTGTATAATTTCACCAGTAACCTGTGGTGAGACACAAGCTGCAGGAAGTCCTGCGGATCTCCGACTCACCAAGAAGCCAAAAGGGACTGATGGCAACAGAAAATGGAAAGAAACAAAGCAAAAAGGTTGTGCATGAAGGAGGAGGACCAGTCACTTCCAGTTTATCATAAACATCCAAAACAAACTGAAAGATTCAGTCAGCACATTATTAATTTGTTTTGACTAAAGAACAAAGTAGTTCTGGATGAGAATAAGGACGCAACGACTAAAAACCACAAGAAACCACCATCTACTGCTGGGGTGTCCATACCGGTCCCCGAGGGCCACAATCCTGTAGATTTTCAGAGTACCGCTGCTCAAACACACCCGACTCACGTCAGTGTGAACTCCAGTGTGCTGAAGTTCACAGCCTGTTGGATCCATTTAATGCAAGGTAGGCGTGTTGAAGCAGGAATACACTGAAAGCCTGCAGGACAGGGGCCCTCCAGGACAGCGGCCCTGCAGGACAGCGGCCCTGCAGGACAGCGGCCCTCCAGGACAGCGGCCCTGCAAGACAGCGGCCCTCCAGGACATCGGCCCTGCAGGACAGCGGCCCTCCAGGACATCGGCCCTGCAGGACAGCGGCCCTGCAGGACAGCGACCCTCCAGGACATCGGCCCTGCAAGACAGCGGCCCTCCAGGACAGCGGCCCTCCAGGACAGCGGCCCTGCAGGACAGCGGCCCTCCAGGACAGCGGCCCTGCAGGACAGCGGCCCTGCAGGACAGCGACCCTCCAGGACATCGGCCCTGCAGGACAGCGGCCCTCCAGGACATCGGCCCTGCAGGACAGCGGCCCTGCAGGACAGCGGCCCTCCAGGACAGCGGCCCTGCAAGACAGCGGCCCTCCAGGACATCGGCCCTGCAGGACAGCGGCCCTCCAGGACATCGACCCTCCAGGACAGCGGCCCTCCAGGACAGCGGCCCTGCAGGACAGCGGCCCTGCAGGACAGCGGCCCTCCAGGACAGCGGCCCTGCAGGACAGCGACCCTCCAGGACATCGGTCCTGCAGGACAGCGGCCCTCCAGGACAGCGACCCTCCAGGACAGCGGCCCTCCAGGACAGCGGCCCTGCAGGACAGCGGCCCTCCAGGACAGCGGCCCTCCAGGACATCGGCCCTGCAGGACAGCGGCCCTCCAGGACATCGGCCCTGCAGGACAGCGGCCCTCCAGGACATCGGCCCTGCAAGACAGCGGCCCTCCAGGACATCGGCCCTCCAGGACATCGGCCCTCCAGGACAGCGGCCCTCCAGGACATCGGCCCTGCAGGACAGCGGCCCTGCAGGACAGCGGCCCTCCAGGACAGCGGCCCTCCAGGACATCGGCCCTCCAGGACAGCGGCCCTCCAGGACATCGGCCCTGCAGGACAGCGGCCCTCCAGGACATCGGCCCTCCAGGACAGCGACCCTCCAGGACAGCGGCCCTCCAGGACATCGGCCCTGCAGGACAGCGGCCCTCCAGGACAGCGGCCCTGCAGGACAGCGGCCTGGAGTCTACATTCCTTCATTTCCAGGACTTTGTGTCCACGTCTGGTCCTGATTAAATCCTCCGTTTTTCCTGAGTCCCGGCTCAGAGCGAGCGGCCGTGAGGTCCGGAACCCGACGCACCAGTCGTTAGCGTCGCTTTGTTCCTGAGGCAGCTGCTGCACAGCTGCATGTTTCCTGGTACCAGTACATGACACATGAGCTGCACCAAGAGTTAATGGTGACAAACAAATGGGATTTTATAGATTGGATGGATTATCATCTGTTTTCGGCCACATAAAGGGGTCGGCGTGCAAACAGCTCCCAAACCGACAACTCGTGTTTGAGCTCAAGCTTGACATGTTTTCTTTCTTTCTGTTCCAGTGTTTATCTGACTTCCTTTGCTCCCTTACAGCATGTTTGGAAGGGTAGGGATTAAAATGACATAGTAAAGGTGAGAAAAAAATAAAATATAACAAAAAATAAAATAAAAATAAATGAGCCTTTCGCCCCGAGCCGGCTGGGATAGGCTCCAGCTTCCCCGCGACCCTTCACTGGGCTATGACTGAATGAATGATAAAAATAAATTAAAATAAATAAAAGTAAACATGAGAAAAACCCACAAACACACATTTTATGATGGCAAAGTGTCTCAACAACATCTGGGTTGCCGTGACAACGTGTCCAAAGGTGCATTTAAAAAAGATATGCCTCGGGGTTGAGATGAAAAGTGACACGGTGATCTTGACCGGGTGTCATGTGACATGTTGAAGCGGTGAGAAGAGGGTGGACAGACATGAGAGGGAGAATGATTTACAGCAAATGCCATGAGTCAGCGGTAAAGGTGAACGACTGAAGCGCTCGGTGTGCTGGGGTTACATGTCCATGCCAGGTGACGTCCGGGTAATTTGATCCTGAGATTTATGAACCAGATGAACCTCGGATGAACCTCAGGAGCCGGAGGTTAGTTAGCAGCTGAGCTTCATGGAGCAGGTTTAAGAAATGTCTGATTGTCCACTGCTCCACCAGTGGCTGCTGGTTAATGTGTTGATTACTGGTTTACAACCTGCCAGTACCACACCGCTTTCCCAACCAATCCAACTGTTTTATTTCCATAAAAAAAACAGCTTTCCTAATGACTCAGTCTGTCGGGATCAACCCATCTACACCCCGCTTCCTGAAACAATCACGTCATTTATCAGAGGGGGAGGAAGTGATTTTTGTTCTGAAATGAATTTAAAGTTCCAGCTTATCGTACGGGAGGGAAGATGGAGGCAAAGTCTGTGTGTGTGTGTGAACTATAAAAGCTTTCATTTCCCTATCATCGCTGGGATCTAACACCAATCTGTATTCTTTATTCAGGCTGTCTGTGTTGCTGCCAGACAAAGCCTTTGAGAAGCCAGTTTCCCTCCAAATCAAAGAAAAGAGATTAAAATATCATTAGGTGCTACATAATTGAATGTCAGTTTTGAATCAACTTTAATTCGATTCCCGGCATTGAACTGGATGCAGCCGGCCTCCTTCCAGCCGCAGAGCGGGGCACCGACTTCAGACTCATCAGACGGAGGGGAGTTTGTTTGGCGTTCCCAGAATGCTCTGCAGACTGCGGCTCGGCGCAGAGGGATGAGCCACCGGAGGAGACGTGGAATCGAAACAAAGCTGCAGAAAAACCGAAGGAAACATGAGCATAATGACGTTTAATAATTAAATTCTCACAGACAATGGAACCCAAATGAAGTAATCTGCAAAAGTGTGCAACATCATTTGCATAATTGACGCACGCACCCCCCCCACCCCCCCCCCCCCCCCATCTACCCCCCTCCCCGCAAATGAATGATGAAGACAATAAAAGATGTTGCTAAAATTGGGAACAATAACACCAAAATTTCATCAAGGCCCCCATGCTCTGATTAATCTGTGCCTGCAAATCAGCACAGGGGGGAGACTGAGAGTAAGAGTTGGAGAAAGGGGGGGGGGGGGGTCAGAGTGGGGGTAAGGCAGGTGATTAACAACAGCAGGGGCTGTAGCTGTGGACAGCACACCCCTTCACACAGCTGCTGCAGGCGCTGGTGAGCTGGATCGCCCCCCTCCACTCAGAACGCCCCCCTCCACTTAGAAACCCATAAAAAGAGAAGAAATGTTGCCTTAAAAAGTTCCATCAGCTGAAATACGGAGCCTGACATCATCCCACGTGACCCCCTAAACGCCGGCTGATTATTAGCCATCAGTGTTCTGCTCCTTCTTATTATTCAGGATGGAAGAAGTGCATTAAACACAATGCAGCCGGAGAGCTCATCTATATTCAAGATTTCTAATTAACGCTTTCTCTTGATACGCACTTTCTATCTCTCTGATCATTTAGATAACTTTCATCATCATCTTTTGATGTTTACAAAACACAAGAAGCAGGCATTGGAGAGATTTACGCCTCCCATTCGCCTCCTAATAACATTTGCATTTACTAGTCAATTAACTTGATTAAATTCATATTCCAAGTCTGATTCAACTTTGCTTGCATGCAGTTATTGCTTAGTGAATTAAAAGAAGAAGCAGCAGAACGACACAACAGGGAAAGGGGGGTGGGGGGGCTGTGTCAGCTCGCATTGAGCCGTAAACAACACAGGACAACAGAAATTACACGTTATGACAGTATGGCCTGCATGCAGCATGCAAGTCCAGTGCAAGATGCGCTTCTTTCCCAGTTTAAAATCCACATTTTGGTCCCTGTTTCTCTGCAGATACTCCTCCCCAGCATCGCCCCCTGACTCTGTATTCCCATGAGCGTGCACTATCTCGTAAACTCTGTGCAATTAGCAGCCTCAACATCCCCAGAAACATTCACATGATCTGAACTTCCTTTGTCCAATTAACAAAATGTAGGTTGGAAAATAAATGGCAGACGCTGGAGCAAATTAATTATGTGTCCACCAAGCTGTTAGCCTGTGTGCAAAGAGCAGGGGCTGGCAGTAAGAGCGGGGCGCACGCTGCCATATGGCCTGTGTGAGAGCGGACGTCGTTCAGGGATGGGCGGGAAGAGGTGGGGGTGCACCCTTTAAATTCTCACAGATATTTATGTCTCAGCCACAATGGACATAACATGCTGGGAAATGCTGCTTTATTAGTCTATCGTGATTAGGACCTTCTTTTGCTCCATCTGTAATCCCCTGAGCCACGGCGACTGTCTGTGGGAACTCTGCGGTGACACGCTTTTAGGGTAGGAAATGATCCTGAACCCTGTTTTAAACAATGGCTTCAGTTTCCAGTGGAATTACTGAAGGGACTCTCCAGCTTGTCTACAAACTGATTCCAGTTATAAAATCAGCCTTTTGTGGCTCCTGCTCGTGTTGCAGTGATGATTATCTCGGCCCAGGCCAAAGATAATACAAACTGGAGAGGACTGAACCGGTCAGGAAACCAGAGGCATGGAGGTTCGAATGTGAGACAGCAGACGGAAAATAAAAAAGACAGTTGCATTGTGGGATATGTAGGCTCATGTCTTTCAGGAGACAGTCCGTCTGGACATAAGCTGGTGAAATCTCAGGATCATTGACAGGAAGTCTTTGGATGAGAGTTTCATACAGTCTGAGTAGAAAAGCCAGTCACACTGATCCATTAAATGACAGAAAGAGGTGAAATATGTTTTATTAATGAAGCTGTAACTTTGCACTTTCATTCACTACATAACCAACATGGCCACCTAGTGGCAGCATGGAGCAACACAAACATCTGTTCTCATTCTGAGGGCATCAGTAACCCAAATCCTCCTTCATGTCAGGATTGTGACATTAGATTATTGGCACAATAATCACAATTGACATAAATGATGATGCCGTTATGCTGCTGGACACCTAATCCACTGGGATCTGCTAAGTGCACATTAAATGCGCCAGATAATGAAAGCCTGCGTTATAATCCCATTCAGGTCTTCCCACTGCAGTTGCGTTCACAGCACCAGTTCTCACACCGCATTACGTGTTTACGCAGCGCGATGGAAAGTTCAGAAAGCCTGAAAAAACAGCCGATGTAATCACCCACCATCACAGAAAACTAAACCGTTATAATCATTTTCAACCGTTTCAACTCCTTTTAGACCCCTTTGGAGAAACAAAGCTTTGTGACAAAGATGAGACATTTTCTGAGGTCCATAAACATCAATATCAAAGTTATTATCACAGAGTAAGAATTCATTACAACCAATACTCCCAGTTTCCCCCCAAAAAGATGGGATGCCTTGTAAAATGTAAAAAACCTAGAATGCGACGATAACCAGCTGTAATCAGGTCATATTTTATTCCCAGTAGTAGAGAAATGACACATCAGATGATGAAACTGGAACATTTCATCATTTCATGGAAAATCTGAGCTGATTGTGAATCTGAAGCAGCAACACGTCTGGAAAAAGTCGTTCCAGGATGATGTTTAGCATCGTTAGCATCATTAGCATCTCCTCTTCTTCTAACATCTGTCTGGAAACATCTGGGCAGTGAGGAGAGCAGCTGCTGGAGGTTCAGCAGAGGAACGTTGTCCCGTTCTGGTCTGATGCAGGATTCCAGCTGCTCTACTGGACCTTGTTGCTGGATTTCTGCTTCCATGATGCTCCAGATGTTTTGTACTGGTTATAACATCTGGACTGCAGCAGACCAGTTCTCCTGTTCCACCATGCTGCTGTGATGATGCAGGATGTGGTTCAGCATGGTGGAACCTGCCAGGTCTTCCCTGAAAGAGACGTTGTCTGGATGGGAGCAGATCATCATCATCCAGTTTAAACCTTCAGCTTTGTCCCTAGCACACAGAGATTCCTCCTGATTCTGAATCTGTCGATGATATCAAACCAAGATCACAGAAGTCCAGCTCCGGTCCTCCAGGGCCACAATCCTGCAGGTTTTCCATGTATCCCTGCTCCAACACACCTGACTCAAATCAATCCCTCATCGTGCAGAATTTCATTGACTGGTGATCATTTTAATGGAAGCCAGGTGAGTTGGAGCAGGGATACATCAAAAACCTTCAGACCAGCCGGAAGGCCGGAAAAACCTTTTTCTGACATTTTTCCAGGATTTTTAGCTTGTCTCAGGTTGGTGCAGTTCTGTCCATCTGAGAGACTCTTCTTCTCTGAAACGCTCCTTTCATACCCAGTCCTGTTACTCACCTGTTGCTAAGTAACATCATTCGTTTGGAAATGCTCCTCCAGTGATTTGTACCTAGCCTTTTCCAACTTCTAACGGATCTGTTGCTCCATCAGGTTCACAGTCAGCTCACATTTTCCATGAAATGGTAAAACGTCTCAGTTTCATCATCTGATTTGGGTCAACTGGTAACCAGTACTCAAATCCCAGTAAACTCTGCAGCATCTTATTAGAAAACGAATCATTTCTCGGAGTAGGTGGCTGCAGAGCAGCAGACCACATGATCAGATTACTCAGGTAGCTGTTGACATGCAGGCTGTGGAAAGAGTAACAGCCCAGCTGGGAAAAACAGGAAATGTTTATGCAAAAGAAATGAATCTTTAGTCCGTGAGGACGATGCATTCTGCTGTGTGGTTATGTATGAATCTGGCCTGGTTGCCATGGCATCACCAGCCTGCTTTTACATTAAAATGTTCACACAGTCCTGTTGTGATGATGTTAATCTAGGGGTCGGATGGGGCACCCAACCTTCTCCTCCCCCACTGTTTGTGTAGCAGAACGGAGCACCTTCATCCCTACCAACAGCACAATTTCATGCCAAGTAGTTCGGAACGTTAACTATTAACTCTGAGGCTACAATTAAAAGCATTTCATCAGATAATGCTTCCTCCACCAGATTAAGCGCAAGCATACCGCTGTTGACTATAACGGACGGAAATAGCTTCAACTTGTGTATTTTTACTGCGGCAGATTTGCAGAGCACACAGAGACAAGCTTCAGGCATGGAGTGCCAGCATTTGTCCTCCTACCATCATGCCACAGTCCTGCAGACATTCGGAGGAAAGATGCTTCGGCTGGTCCACACAGACATGTTGCTGATGTTTCCAGCTCTTGTTAAAACATTAACACATTGCAAACTGTATCGTTAGGATATTTCCAATATAACCCACAAATCATGAAGCTTTATTGGTTTTGATTCATGCAGTTGGCTGCTTCTCATACACTGCGGTTTGGATAACACGCTCCCCATCATGAGTAGCCGCCACTGCAGGTATGTCACTTCCTGTTAAACTCCTCGTGTTTTGTTAACGTTTACACATATTTCCATTATGTATTAAATGCCCTAAATCACAGCATGTCAGGAAATGACTGTAGCTTCCGAAGTAGCTCACATTACATTGGATGTAATGATCCATCAGTCTCTGTGGTGGTTCTGTGTCAGACTGTCTGGAAGTGAGACCATGTCAAAGCCTTGGAATGATGCAACTATGAAAGCACATGAACCTTTACATGAAAAACTTTGCTATAATGGATCTGTTGATCTGGCAGGATTTTGTTTAAAACTGCAGAAAAATGGAAACAGGAATTTCCAAACTGTCAGATTAACAAGTTCAGTCTCAGACTGGTGTACTTTGTCTCCCTCTAGTGGAAACAAGCAGAACATGAAGACACTTTGTAACCCACAAAGGTTTATTTCAGTTTTATTTATTTCATAATAAAACTATTTATGACAGATTAAATAATATGTTATATATTCCTACAGCTTTCACTGTTTATGAGTTAGTTTACATATCTAGCTCCAGAGTGGACTTTCTTCCACTCTGGAGTTCCTCATGGTGGGAGGCACCGAGCAGGTGTGGGCATTCTCATCAGCCCCCAGCTTGGTGCCTGCACGTTGGGGTTTACCCCGGTGGATGAAAGGGTAGTTTCCCTCCGCCTCCGGGTGGGGGGACGGGTCCTGACTGTTGTCTGTGCTTATGCACCGAACAGCAGTTCAGAGTACCCACCCTTTCTGGAGTCCTTGGAGGGAGTGCTGGAGGGTGCTCCTTCTGGGGACTCCATTGTTCTGCTGGGGGACTTCAATGCTCACGTGGGCAAAGACGGTGAGAACGGGAGGGGGATTGATTGGGAGGCATGGTCCCCCCTTAACCCAACTGGTGTTTTGTTATTGGACTTCTGTGCTCGTCATGGATTGTCCATAACGAACACCATGTTCCAGCATAAGAGTGTCCATATGTACACCTGGCATCAGGATTCCCTGGGCTGCAGTTCGATGATGGATTTTGTAGTCGTATCGTCGGACCTGCGGTCACATGCCTTGGACACTCGGGTGAAGAGGGGGGCGGAGCTTCAACTGATCACCACCTGGTGATGAGTTGGCTCAGATGGTGGGGGAGGAAGCCGGTCAGAGCTGGCAGGCCCAAACGTGTTGTGAGGGTCTGCTGGGAACGTCTGGCTGAGTCCCCTGTCAGAGCGAGCTTCAACTCCCACCTTCAGCAGAGCTTCGAACATGTCCCGGGTGAGGCGGGGGACATTGAGTCCGAATGGGGTGTGTTCCGTGCCTCTATTGCTGAGGCGGCCAGCCGGAGCTGTGGCTGTAAGGTCGTTGGTGCCTGTCGTGGCGGTAATCCCAGGACTCGTTGGTGGACACCAGCAGTGAGGGATGCTGTCAAGCTGAGCCAGAAGGCGAAGCTCTCAATTTACCAGTCGATCTACGATCCTACCTTCACCTATGGTCATGAGCTGTGGGTCGTGACTGAAAGA
Source organism: Telmatherina bonti (assembly GCF_933228915.1). Taxonomy (NCBI): domain Eukaryota; kingdom Metazoa; phylum Chordata; class Actinopteri; order Atheriniformes; family Telmatherinidae; genus Telmatherina; species Telmatherina bonti. Next base: position 35,793,069 of record NC_136626.1, read on the forward strand.
AGGAGATCTCGTATACAGGCGGCTGAAATGAGTTTCCTCCGCAGGGTGGCCGGGCTCTCCCTTAGAGATAGGGTGAGGAGCTCGGTCATCCGGGAGGAGATCAGAGTAGAGCCGCTGCTCCTTCGCATCGAGAGGAACCAGTTGAGGTGGCTCGGGCATCTGGTCAGGATGCCTCCTGGACGCCTCCCTGGTGAGGTGTTCCAGGCACATCCCTCTGGGAGGAGACCCCGGGGAAGACCCAGGACACACTGGAGGGATTATATCTCTCAGCTGGAAAGAACAGGAAACTGAGGCTACAATTCACACAGACTCACCAGAACTGGACAATAGAAGATGGAGAAACGTTGCTGGTCTGATGAGTCTCCAGTTCAGCTCCACATTCACATGGTAGGATCAGAATCTGCTGGAAACATCATGACAACATGGATCCATCCTGCCGTCAGGATCAATGCTTCAGGCTGCTGCTGGTGGAATGGTGGGGGGAGGTTTTCTGGTCCCACTTTGGTCCCCTTAGTACCAACGCAGCATGGTTCAGCCACTTGACACTGGTTTATGAAACGTGAAAATGAACTAAACTTAACTCAGAGGACCAACCTTTTCTGTTTACAGTCAACAAATTGTTGATTTTTTTATTAGATCGTCGGCAGAACTCAGACTGAGGCAGTGTGGGATCTTCTGGACAGGGAACAGAAGGCGGAAACATCCAGAGAGGAGCTCTGGAAAGTCCTTCAAGCATCCTGGAGAACATTTCCTGAAGTTGCTTAAAGACATGGCAGAGATCTGGTCTAACTGGGTTCAGACTGGGAGGCAGAACAAAGCTGCTCTTTTCCATCCTGCATTTCCATGTTTTCCTTTTCTAATCAGCTGATGAAGCCTTCGGATCAAAACAGCAACATCCTCCTCCCTGGCCAGCGTTGTAGGAAAGTGAAACTGAAGCCTCTTCGGACCTCATCCGGTCTTGTTTTCTATGAGCTGCTTGTAACGTACACGCCACCACTCAGAGAGACGGCAGCAGAGCAGATTCCTGGTAACCCTCATCACCTCAACGCTTACTGGCTGAGCACAGAGAAATACACACCAGGCTGCATTTTGAGGTTTGATTTATTTATTCTAAAAACTTTCTGAGCCACGACCGCCAATGCAACATGCACTGGTGTGTGCGTTCCAGAGGGTGCAGGAAATAGGATGTGTGTATTTCCAGTTCTCCACATGGTGGGACCAGTGGTGCCAGACTTCAAACTCTCTGAAAATCCGATTCAAGCACCACTAAAGCAACTTTTCCAGAATTCCCAGGACCCCAGCAACACTCTGATGGTCATTTCAGTCACATGAATCACATGTTGTGCCACAAACAATCCTTTTGGTAACAAATGAAAATGAAGCAGTTTATGTGTTTTAGGCTCTTAGTTTGAACTCGTTTAACTCGTTCCCTGCTCTCCGTTACGGAGAACTACTGTTCAGTAACTTAAATGAAGCTTATTAACAATGAGTGGAAGTAAACCTACTCAAACCATTTCTACCACTTGGTTTAGGAACATGATACCGACCTAGAGGTTTATCCCAGTAATGTTCTAAGATCTGACCTTTAATTCCACTTTATCAGTATTCCCCTCCATCCCAACTATCTATAAAAAAGACTGTTTTTATCATTATAGGACAAGAAAAAAGGCTAAACAACATTTTTTATTGCTTTCTCAGAGAAAACATAAAACTGTGACGAATCACTTCAATCATAAATTTGATATTTAAAAAGTAAACAAAATAACCATTTTTCTGAGAGGAAAGCTCCAGATGGATCAAAGTCCAGATTCCTTAGAGTCTGTCGGTTTTTCTTTAACCAGGTTAGTTATCATGAACTGGCTCCAGCTGGTGTGTGTGTTCAGTGTGTGTGTGTTCAGTGCCATGAGATGATGTTGTGAAGTGACGCTGTACAAATAAAGTTAAGGCGAGTTGAATCAGCTGCTTAAAAACATAGAAGAAAATGTCAGTTTTTCCACCTGATGATCATTTCTAACCTCAACACGTCCAGAAATTCCTGCTGCGCTGCAGTCTGCGTCTAACAGCTGGAGATCAGCTGAAATAAAATAACCTCCGTTTCATACATTTTATTATTTTCATAGAAAAATAGGCCTAACTTTAAACAGTTTAGACTTTTTTATTATTATAAAAGCTGAAAACAGAAACATTAATCTCTGCCGCTGAGGTATAAAGTGGCGACTTTGATGGGTTCATTTCTATCGTCTTAACTGTACCTCAGAGTTGTGACGCTTTCATGTTAGAAAATAAACCTAATAAGTTTATGTTTTAATGCATTTTCAAAGAAATTATATGTGATAAATTCTTTAAAGTGTTTAATTTTAATATATAATATAATAATATATTTGCTAATTCACACACATGTATAAGTTTATATAATCAGACTTTTATGGTTAAATTTACACCATCAAAGCATCCTTCTTTCCAAATTATTCCCCCGTCTGATTATTAACAATCCTCTCTGAATAGTCTGACAAATATGTGGTATTCTGTCCTGACTGGGTCGTAGCTATAAGGTCAGCCTGCGGGAGGATATTCTGACAGGGCAGCGCTTTTCAGCACAACACCAGCTGTTACCATGGAGAAAAATAAAAAACAAACAATCTCTTTCTTCATCTCATCAGGCTGCAGTTTATCAACAAAGCTGACATCAACATTTAGAACACCACAATAATACCTGGAACCAAACTCCCACGTCATCCTTTCATTTGTTTTAGGAAAAGGTCTGATCCCAGTTTTTTAATCTGCCATGTGGATGATTCCCAGCAGAAATTATGTCTCTATCCTGTCACATGCTTCCGACTCACATCACGATGGTGGAAACGTATTAGATGAGGAAAAATTCCACGTTCAGACGTCCCACTGTGTTAAACTCTGCTCCAGTTCTTCAAGATGCTCCCCGCTGCCTCCAGAGTGTCGTCTTGCTGTTGACAGAAAGACAGAAGAGATCAGCTCCTGCATGTCGATGCTACTCCGTAACAGCTGGGAAAGCTTTTCCGTGTACCTTTATGAAACAAAGACGAATGTATTTCTCAAACTGCTTCTTGGACTGGTCTCCAACGAACGCCGTGACTGGGATGGCTGCCAGTTTCTGGAAGAACCACGCTGTTAGAAGGAACCTGCAGCCAAACCAGTCTCACCAGTAACGCTATCCTACCTTTTCTTTAATCATCCACTTCACAAACTTGTAGTCGTAGGCTTCATCCTCCGCCATGTGCGACAGGTCCTGATCTGCAAACAAGCAGGACAGATATTCAGGCCATGTTGTCTAAACGCCGCTGTCTGGAAGCTTAAAGGGCTGAGAGCGAATCAAAACGACACATTTACACTGAGCTAAAAACCAAATTCCAACAAGTTAGAAGCCGACAAAGCCAAAAGCATCATGCTTGATACAAAAAGTTTCTGAGACCACTTCATGGTGAAAACTTTGCTCAAAATACTTGTCTTCTTCCAGCTAATAGATGCCAGACAGCCGAATATTACACTGTCATAATTATGACTTATCATATGGTAATAAATGGTACACCTCAGGTGCTTCCATCCTCCACGAGGATGCAAGAGCAAGAACAATGTTCTAGCTTCTCGTGGAGGATGGAACAAGCTCTACATGGTGGAGCAGGGACATGGTGGATCACCGCGCGCAGCGAGAGCAGGAGATTCGTCAGAAATATGAATGAAAAAGGTGGAACCACATGGTCTCCACCCAGCTGCCAGTTTGGTTGAGACATTTCTACTTGGAGAGAAAAATGAAACCATAGCAGAGAGGAGTTTTAAGAGCCAACAGCCGATGTGTCACATTTCCAGCATCACGGGCATCAGTGTAATCCAGATCCAAGACATCGTGCCACCTTACATCTGGTTAAACTGGTTAGCCCTACTGGTTACTCACATATGCAGCTTGTGAACACATGGAGATCATTTCTGACAACGTGAACAGAAGATGCAAACAAACGAACACAAAAGGCATGATGAACACAGGTAGACCTGATTAAAAGGAAACGCTTAGCCCACAAACGTGTCAGAACTCTTTCCCACCATGATGAAGAGGCTTTTCTTGTGCTTCCAGAACAGATCAGACCTGCTCTCACTGGGTTTAATGGTTTGATGAGAACAAGCATTAAATGGGTGTCTGCAGATGTTGGTATTTACTCTGGCCCTATAAGCGTAGATAGATCTGGGTCACATTAAGGTCCACATGCTTTGTTTTTAAGCTGCTCAGGTTTATTTGTGTTGTCAGATCTTGTGAGATCGTTGTGTCCAGACACACAGGCTTCAAATAAAGTTAGTTCATCCTCATCTGGAAAATACCAATTTAGTGTCAGGATGTCTAGAAGATGAGTGTTTTGTCTGAAAGAGGTCCAGCAGTTCCCTCACAGCTGTGTGGGCCAAAAGAACGGCATCCCAAAATGTATTCATGACAAAAACCTGCTGGCTTGTGGTCCTAATCGGACGAATTGATTAACCCCGTTGTAGGAAGACACATCCTGTGGTCATAAAAAAGATGTCAGTCTAATTAGAAATGTCAAATCAATGACAATAAGCAATGAGAACCACTTATAAGATACTGAAACTACTAAAACTGGGTTTAGAACTTTCCAAGGCATTATTAAAACCTGGAAGGACAGAAAGGAGGCATCGTCTTCCAGGAAGAAAGACGCCTGGAATGGTTACCAGCGATCACAAACACCATAAAAAAAACCCAGAAGCAGAACTCAGGACTGTGTTTAACTGTAAAAGTAAGAACAACGTCAAGGAACTCAAAAAACGTTCTACGTTCTTCTTACTAGAAGTAAGAGATTGGGTAGCTGTCAATCAAAAGGACAAGCCCCTAAATATGCCAAATTTTTAGATTAAATTACTTCAAAATGGAGGAGATAGAAGAAAATTCACTCCCCCCCCCCCCCCCCCCCCCAGTTGTCATGAAGGTAAACCTGACCTGTAAACATGTAAACATGTTTATTCCTGCTGTAAACATGTTTATTCCTGCTGTAAACCTGTTTATTTCTGCTGTAAACATGTTTATTCCTGCTGTAAACCTGTTTATTTCTGCTGTGAACATGTTTATTTCTGCTGTAAACACGTTTATTCCTGCTGTAAACATGTTTATCCCTGCTGTAAACACGTTTATTTCTGCTGTAAATATGTTTATTCCTGCTGTAAACATGTTTATTTCTGCTGTGAACATGTTTATTTCTGCTGTAAACACGTTTATTTCTGCTGTAAACATGTTTATTTCTGCTGTAAACACGTTTATTCCTGCTGTTAACATGTTTATTCCTACTGTAAACATGTTTATTCCTGCTGTTAACATGTTTATTCCTGCTGTAAACATGTTTATTTCTGCTGTGAACATGTTTATTTCTGCTGTAAACACGTTTATTTCTGCTGTAAACATGTTTATTCCTGCTGTAAACATGTTTATTCCTACTGTAAACATGTTTATTTCTGCTGTAAACATGTTTATTCCTGCTGTAAACATGTTTATTCCTGCTGTAAACATGTTTATTCCTGCTGTAAACATGTTTATTCCTGCTGTAAACATGTTTATTTCTGCTGTAAACATGTTTATTTCTGCTGTAAACATATTTATTCCTGCTGTAAACATGTTTATTCCTGCTGTGAACATGTTTATTCCTGCTGTAAACATGTTTATTCCTGCTGTAAATGTGTTTATTTCTGCTGTAAACACGTTTATTCCTGCTGTAAATGTGTTTATTCCTGCTGTAAACATGTTTATTCCTGCTGTAAACATGTTTATTCCTGCTGCAAACATGTTTATTTCTGCTGTAAACACGTTTATTCCTGCTGTAAACATGTTTAATCCTGCTGTGAACATGTTTATACCTGCTGTAAACATGTTTATTCCTGCTGTAAACACGTTTATTCCTGCTGTAAACACGTTTATTCCTGCTGCAAACATGTTTATTCCTGCTGCAAACATGTTTATTCCTGCTGTAAACATGTTTATTCCTGCTGTGAACATGTTTATTTCTGCTGTGAACATGTTTATTTCTGCTGTAAACACGTTTATTCCTGCTGTAAACATGTTTATCCCTGCTGTAAACACGTTTATTTCTGCTGTAAATATGTTTATTCCTGCTGTAAACATGTTTATTTCTGCTGTGAACATGTTTATTTCTGCTGTAAACACGTTTATTTCTGCTGTAAACATGTTTATTTCTGCTGTAAACACGTTTATTCCTGCTGTAAACATGTTTATTCCTACTGTAAACATGTTTATTCCTGCTGTTAACATGTTTATTCCTGCTGTAAACATGTTTATTTCTGCTGTGAACATGTTTATTTCTGCTGTAAACACGTTTATTTCTGCTGTAAACATGTTTATTCCTGCTGTAAACATGTTTATTCCTACTGTAAACATGTTTATTTCTGCTGTAAACATGTTTATTCCTGCTGTAAACATGTTTATTCCTGCTGTAAACATGTTTATTCCTGCTGTAAACATGTTTATTCCTGCTGTAAACATGTTTATTTCTGCTGTAAACATGTTTATTCCTGCTGTAAACATATTTATTCCTGCTGTAAACATGTTTATTTCTGCTGTGAAGTTGGTCTTTTTAACATGGGAGTCTATGGGGATTCGCTCTGTCTTGGAGCCCCTAGTGGATGAAGGGGGAACTGCAGTTTTATGCACTTCTGTATCGGCTCCACCTTTTACCGCTGGAGGCTCCGTCCATCTTTCCTATACGGTCTACGGTCCAGACTGACCCTGTTCCAGAGTGATGGAGCCTCAGGGTAAGAAGAGACGCAGATGAAGGGATGCAGACATCATGTCGACTGTTACTGTACAAGCCTGTGAGGGAGTTCTATCATCTGGGATTGCTGCAGTTAGTCTGGCCTCAGTTCAGTTCCAGTTTCAGATCCAGGTTCAGCAACATGTTGAGTCCAAAGAATGAGACCAGCTTCCATCCTCCCTGATGGCCATATTCCAAGACGACACCATGAGGTCAGATTGTGAAAGAGTGGTTCAGGGAACAGGAGACATTGTTTTCACACCTGGACCAGCCTCCACAGAGTCCAGACCTGAACCACATGGAACATATTTAGGATTCCTGGAGAAGCTATGTGCATGGTTGGACGCTCCACCATCAATACAAGATCTTGGTAATAATGTATATAAAATATTAGTCTGTATTTTTGTTAGGGCAAGTAGTCCACATCTCTCCATCGATGTCCTTAAAAAGTTGTTTCCTCCTTTTTTTGAGACCAAACATAAGAAGACTGGCTCAGTTCTTATTGCCACTGGAAAAAAACTGAATAAATTACTCACTGAGAGCCGTAACATCCACAAGCATGAAGTAGCCTCCCTCTGGAATAACAGGAGCCATCCCTGCCTCCTGCAGGATGCTGGCCAAGCGGTCCCTCTTACCCTCCAGTTCTTCTGCCAGTGAGGAGAAATAACACTCGGGTCGCCCCATCAGCTCATAGTTCAGGAGTAAACCTTTTGCCACCGCCTCCTGAACACAAACACAGCAGAACATCAGTCATCTTTTACATTTTCCTTAGAAACACTGAGGCTGACCTACCTGTAAAGGTGTCGGGCAGGTGTACAGAGTGTTCTGCATGACGGTTTGAAGATGTTTAATCAGGTGCTCCGGTCCGATAGACCAGCCAAGCTACAGGGCAAGGAAGGAAACTCCACAATGTCAAAGAGTTGGTGCGTAAATATAAGAAGCTGAACGCTCTTCCTACCTTCCATCCAGTAACGCTAAAGGTTTTCCCTGCACTGCTGATGGTTATGGTTCTATCCCACATTCCAGGCAGAGTGGCTGCAGAGAGACAAAACTCCAGCGTCGTGATCAGAACAGGAGGAAGGCAACAGATGGGTTCATCAAAGAAAACGTACCAATTTTGATGTGTTGGTGTCCCTTATAGACGAGCCACTCATACACCTCGTCGCTGAAGCACAGCGTGTCGTGTTTAACGCAGAGGTCTGCGATCATCTGCAGCTCGTCTCGGGTGAAAACCTGCAGCAACGTGACAGGAAACGCTGAATGCCAGGCCACGTTCCACCATGCATGTGTGCGGCCTCACCTTCCCGATGGGATTGTTGGGAGTGTTGATGATGACAGCCTTCGTCTTGGAGCTGAATTTACTGGAAAGTTCAATCGGATCCAGATACCAGTCGGCACTCGTCATGGTCTTCTTTCCAGACTTCTACAATTTTGCAGAAGACAGTTTTGAATTATGGCTCCAAACGTCTGACGGCATGGTGATGAGCAGCAACAAGCCACAAGATCTGCTTCAGTCCTCTAACTCAGGGGTGCCCAAGTCCAGTCCTGGAGATCTACCGTCCTGCAACCTTTAGATGCAACCCCTGTCCATCACAGCTGAGTCAAACAGCTGAATTCCTCTTCTGCATGTCTTTCAGCTCTGCAGAGGCCTGCTAACCAGCCACTTATTTGATTCAGGCGTGTTGGAGAAGGGCTGCACTTAAAAATAGCAGGATGGTAGATCTCCAGGACCGGACTTGGGCCCCCCTGCTCTAAGTGTTCCTTAAATGAACTTGTCTTGTGCAACGTATCAAAGGAACACCGGAGATACGGCCCGGAGATCAACTCGGGCTTCCCAGAGGATCGCTCCTTTCTGCAGGGTGACTTTAGTCAATAAAAAACTCATATTTAATCATTTATTTATGTTTATACCACGGTGAGACAGAATCCTGATGCCAACTCATTTTCACACACGTAGCTCGGCACGTTAAATCACTGGGATGTCACTCCGTTACTATAGCAACGTGTTAATGCTCAGATCAGCTGCTTTTAACAGGGGAATGAGAGAAATGCACCGTAGCTTGACCACGGTTGTTTAGCATGAAAAGTACTTCGAGGCCAGCATGAAGTAGTTCCTGTACTTCCACATATTTAGCGAGTTTTGTAAAAAGAAAAAAAACATTTGATATAAAATGTTTACTGTGTGGGACCATGGAAGCGGGTTATCTGTGTATTACGTGGTTTTAATAACGCTGTGAGTAGAGGCGTTCTGGACTCCATGTCATGCATTAAAACTGGGAACTGCACGGTTCCTCCTTGTTTAATCCTTACTTACATTTCAGACATCTCCTAAGTAGAAGAATAACTTGTTTTATCTTTTACATAATAAATGTGACTTTTATATTAGGTGAGTCAGTTCATGTGATCAGTCTCATTACACACATGCGGAAAAGTACATGTATGAACAGATAAACTTGTAGTGATTATACGGCTACTCTGATCACAATGTGAAAAACTGTTTCAGTTCCAGATTAAATATGGTTTTAAATCTGTGCTGCATATACATTTTATTTATAATACATGTGTAAATGAAATGGAAAATGACTTTAAAATGTGTGAATTTGATATATATATATATATATATATATATATATATATATATATATATATATATATAGAGAGAGAGAGAGAGAGAGAGAGAGAGAGAGAGAGAGAGAGATAGATAGATAGATATAGATATATAGATAGATATATATATATAGATATAGATATAGATATAGATATAGATATATAGATATAGATATATATATATATATATAGATATAGATATATATATAGATATAGATATATATAGATATAGATATATATTTGTGTGTGTGTGTGTATACAAAGTTGAAACACATTTATAATCAAAAATATATCAAAACTATCAAATTTATTTGATGAATGTATATTTGTATGTTTATATAAAAAATATAAATGTATCCATATTTAAAAATCTAAACAAAAATAAACAAATCAATAAAGCAAATTAATGAATGAAAGACTAAATTATGGCTAAATATGGTCAGAATTTCTTTTATTTTTCTCCAGAAATTTCAGGTTGTTCATTTTTTTTTAAGGATAGTTGATTAAATATTAACATCTAGGTAATTATTTATCATTTATATATTTTTATGCTGTAGCTTTACTGGTCCGGCCCACTGGTCTGTGTCTCCTGAACTAAAATGAGTCTGACACTCTGGTCTTAACCCACAGAAATGACTGTGAGCAACACAAATAGTTTGTATTCAGTGTCTTAAATTAAAAGAGGTCACGCTGCAGTCAGACTTACTGGTCGTAGTGGTATCAGCACTGGTTTGGCTCCTGCCATCCGTACCATGGGGACATAACAGTCGAAGAACGGCTCGATGATGATGACCTGGAGGACGTGGACATGACACAATAAACATGCTGAATCACAACTGGGCGACGTCTGAGCAGCTTTATTCTCCATCCCAGTCTGAACCCTCTTCCAGAAGCTTTCTGTTGTTCCTGCCTGCAGGAACTTATCCAGACTTCCTGAAGGATTTTGTTCTGTTGTCTGACCAGATGGTCCCACACTGCTTCAGTAATGCCGAGCTGCGGGTTCTGAGGAGGACCCACCCCTCCGTCATGTGACACACCTCGGCCTTTTCTCCTTGTTCCCTTCCTGAAGAATGGCTTCTTGGCAGTCATGTTTCCATGGAAACCGCTTCTGATGAGGCTTCGGACAACAGCAGATGGATCAACTGAAGGTCCAGATGCATCTCTCAGGTCCAGGACTTCACTTTCAGATCCTGTCCATCGCTGTAGACCGAGTTTTAGTCCTGGCTCTTCTTCATGTGTCCAGTTCTGCCACCATGCTGGGATCCGCACGGCTGGGATGAGCCATGATCCCATTTTAAACTGGTTCCAGTAAACTGGTTTGTGCTCTGATTTAGGAGCCAGAATGAATGATTAGTGGTAACTGGTGTCATCAACATGCACATTCTGCTCTAACCCATCAGCGATAAGGGCTGGTAGAGAAGAGGAAAAATAATTCAGCCAATAAAAACACTTTCTGACCTTTCAGAAAGATGCAGAACCATTGATTAAGACTGTTTTTAATCGATTACAAAAGAATCATTTAAAGTCAGTTATAAAGAAATGCAGATTTTCTGGGATGTTTTCATAAAGCTCCATTTTAAAATGTTCATGAGAAGCAATGAAGAAGAGAACCGTCCTGACCTCATCTCCTTCGTCCACCAGGCCCTGCATGGTGCTGAATAAGGAGCCGTAACCGCCCACTGTGACCAGGATTTCTTTAAACGGGTCGATGTGACGTCCATAGACCTCCCCATACACCTGTGAAAGGGCCTTCACCAGCGATGGATGACCCTGGCCAATCACAACAAGACACAGCTCAAGCAGAGTTTTCATTTTGAAAGAAGAAAAACACAAAAAAACTGTGTTTATTAAGACTGTGACAATCTGCTTCTGTCTCGATTCTATTCGATTTCTGATTTCTTTGGGTGCCAATTTGATTTTTTCACAATTCTTCTTTTTCACAATTCTTCGATATTGCTCATTTTTGTAGATTAAAAGCAAAACAAAAATGTATGAAACTTTTTTTTGTTCATCATTTTTCATGATTTCAATTGGGAAAAACAACGAAGTAACTTGACCATCATTCTGCTGCTATAATGCCCAAAGAGACAAGATAAAAGATTTTTTAAAAAAAACAAAAAAAAACAATGAAAATGACAAAAACTTTGTAATGGAATATATTTATTTATTTGAAAAAAAAAAAAAAAAAAAAAAAGATTTTTTAACAAAATTTTTTAACCGATTTAAAATTTTTCGATTAGATTTTCCCACCCCTCGTGTTTATCCTGTTTCCCATGTAAATAAGGAAGTAAGGCAATATTTCTTTATTCAATAAGAAGAAGAAGAAGAAGAAGAAACACAGAGTCTCTCAGGTGGAAATGCATCTCTGATGGGATGGGCAGCTTCCACATCTGGGAAGCTCCATCAATGCTGGAACATCTGCTCCCATCCAGACAACGTCTCTTTCAGGGAAGACCTTCCACCATGCTGGACCACATCCTGCATCATCACAGCAGCATGTCTTTATGTTGCTGCATGAGACACTGACAGCAAAGCAGCGTCTGTCTCTGTGACGGCGTTTGGCGGTTTAACTACCAACCTATTTTACGTGTTTCTGTGTTGACCTCAAGGAGCAGAATGCTGTCAGATGCTCTGAAGCTGGTTTGGATTTCTGCCAGAGAAGAGCAGGATTTTGCTGCAGAAGACTTAGGACATTTTTAAGACGATATGACTGCATCATAAAGCCGACATGCACCGCATGGAGGTCAGGGATGAACAGTCGCTCTGTTTGCTTTTGTATTATTTTTTCCGCTACAGTAACATGATTGTTAGTCATGCAGCAGCTCGTTTTGCATGATATACGCTGCTATCACCATTCATCCATTTTCTGCTGCTTATGCGGGGTCGGGCAGCGGTTGTGGGACTTTACCCCGCTACCACCTTTCTAAAATATAACATTTACATGAAGAAATCATCATCAAGCTTGACAAGTTGAGCATGTTTGTTAGACTTGTGCTTTAATCCATTTAGACAAAGTTAAGAGATGGATTTCAAATTGTGACGCCAATGTTTTTACTTTTACTGCAAACAAACGGTCCTGTGATGGACTGGCGACCTGTCCAAGCTTCCACAAAACAACAAACTGGACTAAGTGGGATAGATAAGGAATAAATGCTGATGAATACTGGCTCTAAATAACGACTATCGGCCTCCTTCGCTACTAATAATCTGTATCAGTATCGGCCCTGGAAAACCACATCAGTCCAGCTTTCATTCAAACTCTCAGCTTTGAGGTTGTAAATAAAGTTTTGTAACGTCCATCTCATTAAGTCCCCGCAGACTCAAACTGATTCCAACTTACGAAGCCTCTGGTGTACTGGTTCATGCGGTCCACTGACGCAGCCTCTGCTAGCGCCTCTTTGACGTAAGAAGGTGGGGGGATGTCTGGGTATCCTTGGCCCAGGTTAACAACGGACGGGTCGGCCGCCACTGATGTGAACGCCACCCTGTGAAGGAACAAACGCAACATAACTCCTCCACACAGTGAAGGCACCGAGGAAGACGAGCTAAACGATGATGATGATAATGATGATGATGATTAGGAATCAGATTTTACTTCCACTTGTCTGTAAACTCATTTTTCTTAAAATAATTCAATATTTACACAATTTCTCACTTGTTTTTAGCAAACTTCATGTGATTATCACCAATTTAACACGATATTAGAATGGATCTGACAGAAATATAACGGTTCTTCCTGAGAAACATCATCAGGCTTGTCTTTGTTTCCCGTTCCATCAAGTACAGCCAGATCCACTCTGTTTCTGTTTGACGTAGCCGTCCGGAGCTCGTGCACTGTAAGCCGCGCTCGCCAGCTGTTCCAGAACAGCTGGATGCTGTGAAATGGGAATCTGTTCACACACAAACTCTGCTTACTTACCAAACATTCTTGTCCAGTCCATCGATTCTTTTGGCGTGTGTGTGCCGTGACGACATTATATGCTGCAACACAACACAGTGCATGTTCACTTAAAACCTGCACAGTGCAAAGTGCACCAATGCTAAGGCAGTGTGGTGAGGGAGCGATAACCATTAACAGTGTAACGATGCCTCAAATGTCGAACATTACAGCAGTGGGAGAGGTGATATGTACGATGAAAGATAGGGTGAGCGTTCTTTCCCAAAACCCAGTGAACCCAGGGGCATGGAGTCTGAGGTCATCACTGGACCACAGGCAAGAGGACAAGCAGTAGCCAGAACAGAGATATTACCAGAACTCTCACTAAAGACTGTCCAAAACATGTAAAATGGTTATATGACATACAGAACATGGTTACAGTAGTATTTTCAGCCATTTTTCATCTTTAGTTTAGTGTCTCTCACATACAGCAGACAGCAGGGCTGTGACCATATGCTTTTGTCCCAATTCCATTCAATTCCGATTTTTTGGGTGCCAATTCAATTTAAATTGCGATTCTCAAAATTCGTCAATATAGATGATTTATGTAATTAAAAACAATTTTGTTTTTTTATAAAACTTCTTCTTGCATGTAATTTTTCTTGATTTCAGTTAGGATAAAACAACTCAGTAGCCAGATCATCATTCTGCTGCTATAATGCCCGAAAAGACAAGTAAAAAGATCAATAAAACCAATGAAAATGACAAAAAATTTATAGTGGATTAATTTTATTTATTTGAAAAAAAACTGATTTTTTAACAAAAAAAAAAATCTATTTTAAAATTGTGAAGAAAAAAAATCCAGATTTCCGATTTTTCGATTAGATTTTCCCACCCCGAGCAGACAGTCAGACACTTCTGGTGTCTTCATATAAGATTACACTGAATTCAATTCAACTTTATTTATATAGCGTCAAATCACGGCAATGCCATCTCAAGACACTTTACAGACAGGAAAAAAGACATAATGAAAGCCAATTCATAATAGCCTATATAAGGAAACCAACAGATTGATTCAATAACATATACATACATATGTATACATACATATATATATATATATATATATATATATATATATGTATACATACATATATATATATATATATATATATACTATATATGTATTCAGAGGTGGAAATTCCTGGTCCAGAAAATAAAAGTCCTGCCATGTTTCTGGATCTACCTGTACATTTAGAACAGGTGTTTTCACTAACAGGCTCGTTTACCTGGCAGATGAACTCTGCTCATTAAGGGTGTTTCTCAATTCAGGTTCTGCACACTTCGAAGGGCGGATTCGTCGGCTGCATGCGTCATCGTGGCGCTCCAAGTGCTGTCCCAACTCAAAGGCTCCTTCGAATCCACCCTTCAAATGTGCACTTCGATTGGCTCCAGATTATCTTAAAACGAACGATACAAGAGATGTATCCTTTGCACCCTCTCCTATCCCAGAATTCATTGCGTTCCTGATATAAAATAATGAGCAGCAGAGCGCTGGTGTAGGTACCACACCAGCGAGACCGTTTATTTATTTATTTATATGTATAAACACACACATATTTGTGTCCAATAACCACAAACGAATTTCATTCCAGTCGTCCTCAGATGTCTTTGTCTGCTGTCATTAAAGAAAAGCCTGAATTTATTACAGTCCCTCAGATAACTGGAGACTGGAATAAGGAACAATAATTAAACATGTGCTGAATTATAATTCAGTGATATGAGACACTTTTTTGTCATTCAATCTAGTTAAAGAAAAAAAATTGATCCTGGGCAAATTAGAGCATTTTACTGTTGAACAGTGGGACAAAATACCTGTCAACAGGTGCAGAAGTCTGACTGAGAGGAACAGAAAACACCTGACTGGAGTGAAAACAAAGGATTAAAAAAAATAAATAAATAAAATTATATATATATATATATATATATATATATATATATATATATATATATATATACATATACATACACATATGAGGACGACTGTACATGTGTCTAACAAGGATTATTTTCCACTGAAGTTAACGTCAGCTTGACAGGATAAGCTGTCAGCCAGAGGACCGCCTCATGTTGCTCATTTACACACAAAGGAAAATGACAACAAATCAAAGTTTTATTACTGGCACCATTTTCTGTCATTTAAAAATATTTTTGTGCCTTTTTGTGGAAGAATGGGATCAGTAATTAGATAAACTTGGCATATGTAGTTGCTAGGCAATGGAGGACCGGAGCATGATGGGTAATTCTCGTCCACCAGATAGGCCGGGCAGTAAGCGCACTTCGGTGTGTGCAGACCGCACAGAACACCACGTAGCCTATGCAGCAAGTGTGCAGACCCTGAATTGAGAAACACCCTAAATTCAGCTGGTTTGGTGACTGGTTGGAACCAGACTTTTACTTTCTGGACCAGGAATTACCACCTCTGTATATATGTGAAGCTATATGACTAGCTCAAAGCTCTCTGCTTGGTTTGTGAGAGTTAGAGACCCAGAGGTGAGTTAACAAAAACATGTTGTACTTGTAAGGATAAAGTCATTTGTAAAAGGGCTACAGTGTTAATGCATGCTGCAATATTGGGTTAACACTTACACCAGTTCATGACCAGCCAACACGGCATCAGCAGGAAGGGCAAATTGCTGGTATTTTTCTCTTAGTTTCACCTCTTTATCTGCTTTTTTTTCACATCAATTAAAGCTGTTAATGAACACAGCTGATTACAACTCTGCACTCTTGTGGTGGTAATATTTAGAAAATCCACCTTTAAATCATGTTTAATAACAGCGTACACTCTGTTAAAACCTGCCCAAACCGAGTACACATACACGTAGTGGTTAAGCTTCTGAACTGGACTTACTTGTGAAGTACAAAACCTTTGTCTGCAGGTTACGTGAGCTGAACGACATGTAAACCTGGAGCAGTTCAGGACCTGCCGTGCAATGTTCATACTAAACAAGAGACACAAATCAGCTTCACACTCAAGTGGCGTGTTGTTGGCTACATATTTGCTTCTGCCGTACAGGATGTGTACTAAAAAACTGCTGTGATTTGTACCCAACCTGGTAAATATAAGGTCTGGTATGGTTGTTTTCTCCTCCATTATTAATGCAGTTTGCTTTCATAAAACGTGAATGTTAACTAAATCCCACCTATCATTACATCTGTAATGTAATCAGTAATCTGAAGATCCAACAGCAGATGGCGTGTGTGTCTTCCACCAGTCCACAGGTGTTGCTACTGGTGGAAATCAAAATGAATCCTTCTGTACTGGTCTCCAGATAATTTGGTCTGAATGAAATGTCTCCACCACGCTAGAGTTCTGATTTACAGCTCTATGATGATGTAGAGGCTCGGCTGTTTACTAGGATTTCTAATGCATGAAACAGAATCAAACAATGTGTGGTTGGGTCGCATACATAGCCTGTGTCACATAGACTGTATCACATAGACTGTGTCACATAGACTGTATGCGGTCTATAGTCGCATAGGACATGTTTCAATGATACAGTGTAACAGTGTAAACGATAGACATTATATCTACATAGAAGCTGCATAGTATCACGCTGCTGACTCTCATCGCGCCGCCATCTTGGATGGGTCACCATGCGCCTCCAATGGATTTATTTGTAAAGTCTAAGTCCAACCACAACAATAACTTCACCAATTTTTACCTGATTTTTCTCATAGTTTGGTTTGTTACAAAGGGCAGAGATATTGTTATGATAATGATCACTGTAAATGATTAAAAACAATTTCCTTTTATGCAAAAATGTTTTTATGATGCTATTTAACTAAGTCATAAGGTAGCTACAATATAAATAAATGTATAAATGAATTTGATACTAATATGTTTGATTGTCTGTTGATGTACTTGGATTTATCTGTTTTTATCTGGTCAAAAAATTATTATTCAACCTTGTGAAATGAAATTCCACACTATCTAACTTCAGCATTTTGCTGGTTATAGTAACCGTATGCTGAACAAAATACGGTAATAGACGCTGGCTTTCTCTTCACTACGGTTGACTTGTTTTTATTTACATTTATTAATTATCAATATAGAGATACAGTTGTAAAAAGTCTGAAAATAAAATATTGCATCAAAACTTTGCAAATGAAAAGTTACTCAGAAAAACACTGGGAGAGTGTTCCTGGATCCAAACCGTGATCCGGATCACCACCTAAAATGTATCAGTTCTTTCCTTTCACATTTACAACAAGTCCTAAAAATGTCATGAAAATCCGTTCATAACTTTACTTATCTTGAACACAAACAGACAAACAGATAAAGCCGGTAAAAACATAACCTCCTTGGTGGAGGTAATTCTGCTTCCATGTAAAACTCTCTTTGTGAAGCATCAAGATCATATTTTTCCATAAATACCTCAAAGGAGTAAAATTGATCATTTGCATATAGTAGATTATTCCTGTGTTAACATTATTTATAAACCAGTTATGTAGAAAAGTGTTTTGTTTGTGTGTAACATTTCACAGAAAAGAGTTATGTGGGGAAACTACGTTGATCTGCAGCAAGACTCGAAAGCAGAGACCCATCCAATATGGCGGCGACGCTAGTTCACTTTCCAGCGCTCAATGAGGCGTCTATGTATATTATGTCTATGATGTAAACACTAGCTAGCTAGCTATAGCTAACGGTGGGAAAATATCTAGAGGTGACTGTCCAGTCATCTTTCTCTTGCTACGTTACACCGTGATGGTAGCTACTGCTGTCAGCTCTGTTTAGGACTCACGTATCATTTACTGACACAAGACAAAGCAGCAGCTCAGAAACAATAACTTACTTGCTGGGACTGTAGCTACAAACAGCGGCAGAGTTCAGGAGGAGGAGACGTCACGTCACAGGCTGGGAACGTCATGCTGCGTTTCAGAGAGTCCGGAATTTTCAGACCTATTAGCATGGAAATGTTAGCGGAGCTAAGAAAATCATGCGTTTAATTTTACAGCGTCATCAAAATTATACCTGTATGGTACTTATCCTGGTTTTACTCCACCAGTTAGTTTATAACATATAAATGTGGGAGCTCTTGATGTTTGGTCGAAGTAGGAAGAAAGAAAAAGTTCCCACGGTGGTGTCCTGCGTTGTTTCCCCTGAAGGCAGCACTGTATATGCAGTTCATGTGGCATAATCATAGACTGTATATAAAGAGAGGGCATAATGGATAAACAGAACATCAGAATCAGAAAGACTTTTATTGTCTTTGAACAATTCACAGGAACTTGTTTCTATGATAAGATGCTGAATAATGAAATAATATTAAAAACACTGAATAATAGTATAAAAATACAGCTATTTTACAACTATTTTATAAATAAGGTAAGGGCATTCAGAGAGATTAACATATATATGTTTTTTTTCTTTTTCTTTTTTGTTAAAAATGTATAATAAAAGTAATTTATGCAGATATATACAGTATGAACAGTAGCATCCAAACAACCGTGCAAATTAGCAGTGCAATGGATGAAGTGATGTGACATGATTTATTTAAGTTACTGTCATTTTGAAGTCTTTTTTTTTTTTTTTTTTTTTTTTGTCTGAACATAGGAGCCGAGGACTGACCTTACTGGTTGTTGGAAAATTTGGTTCCAATGTACAAAAGAGTGCGAGATCACAACATGCATTTATGCAGTGTTTACCTGTCTGCATCAAGGCATGCATTCACTAGGATGTTTAATCCCTATATGTTTCATTTGTATGGGTGCCATTAAAATTGTTTTCAGAAACGTAGACATACAAACACTGTCTGCAGTGATATGTATGTAGAATCTAGGCTCATTTCAGTGAAGTAATCTAGGTCCTGGATTGTCTCAGTAAGTTTTTTCTCTTTCTGATGGCATTTTCCTGTCTAAATAGTCACAAACTTATTTCCACATGAGTTCCTGCAAGACCTGAGAATTTCACACTGAGGAATCATGCAGAGTGCATCATCATCACTAAAATCCCTGCAAACCTCTCCTACTTGTGTTTGGTGATTTCTAGCTGCTCCCTCCAAAGCACAGAGATCAATAACTTTCTGGAAAAATGCCAATCAACCTGAGCAGCAGTGCTATACTTCAGTCTGTGGTCCTTTATCCTGTTGTTGCAGCTTAAAGCTGCTTGTTTATGGCCCAAGGAAACTTGGAGGAGATGATAAGATTATCGTAGAGAATAAAACCAGAGGTTTTTCTTCAGATCCTCGTGTCAAGTCAGATTCATGTTTCATCTGTATTATAAGCTAATGTAGGTACACTGACACATACACAGGGCATAGTAATGCACAGTTGTGCTCATATTTATTCATACCCTTTCATTAAAGAAGGAAAAAAACAGCTGTCTAATTCCTGTATAATAAAGTAATAATAAATAAAAGTAATAATATTTTATAATTCTGGTTCAATAGAATTTTTTTAAAAAGCAAACAAATAAGATCATTTATTACATATTACATCACTCATAAAGTAATATTTAGTTGAACAATCCTTTAATGTTTCCGCTCCAGTCAGGTGTTTTCTGTTCCTCTCAGTCAGACTTCTGCACCTGTTGACAGGTATTTTGTCCCACTGTTCAACAGAAAAGTCTCTAATTTGTCCAGGACACATTTGTTTGTTTGTTTTTTATTTTTTCTTCAACTCAATTAAATGAAAAAATAATGTCTTATATGGCTAAATTATATTTTTGCAAAGTTTTAGTTATTGTCCCTTTTTTAAGTCTCCAGTTATTTGAGTGACTGTTGTAAATTCAGCTTTTCTTTAATGAAAGGGGATGAAGACATATGAGCACAGCTGTATGATGAACTTATGTTATACCCATAAAAACATCATAAAATAACTTTAATAAACTTGGAGTTAATTAGGATCAGACCTTTTTCTTTCTGTAATGCAGAACAAGCAGTCCATGGATCCGTTCCTTCCAGATACTATTAACTCCTGATTGTGTCTCAGAACGGTCTGAAAATCGTCCAGTTGATCCAAAATGCTAAACACAAGATAACAGATCATCTTTCTCTGAGTTGAGCTTGTCTTCATTGGCAAAGCAAGGCAGGTTTATTTTTAGACGTTTCATGTGCCAGACAGGTCAAATTGCTTTACATAAAACATTAGAAACATTCCAGTGGGGTGTGCTGCCTCCCCGTTTAACCCAGAATAGCATTTCAAATTCCTCTCCACACATGAAAAGCTCTAGTGACCGATTTCCACAGCGCTTCACTCTCAGGACCTTTAACTCTGCAGCGATAGGCCAAGGCTGACCTCCCATGATGCACTGCTCTCCTCCCATGTAGAAACATCAGACGTTGTTGTCAGTCCTTTGTATTTCTCTTCTTCTTTCTCAGCAGGTGTCCGTGGCTTTATGTTCTGCTGCTTGGTGACCCTCTCACCCCCCAACCAGTCCAGGAAGACGGTGTCCTTCCTGGTTCTGGTTAGAGCTGCTCAATATAGAAGAACTGATCGATATTAGTCTCCACCGTCTCTTATAGTTTGCTTTAACCATGAAAGGTGTGTAGATCTAAATGATCCTTCATGTGTACCAGGTCGATGAACCCCGTGCACACCGACGTTTTTCCTTTATTTTAGTTTTATTTTCTTATTCTAAAAACATAAAAAAAAAAACTTTCTGTGGTTTCAATGTTCTGGAGTTGGGATTGAAACAAGAAACAAAACACCCGACTACAGCGTTCACTGAAAGCATGCAGATGTCTCCTCTGGGATTCATCATAGCAGGATTTATTTCCTTTACTTTTTAGATCAAATGAATCAAACTTTGTGTATAAATCAGTTTTCCTGCCAAAGGCAACACAAAGTGCTTTACATGATAACAGCAACTCATGCAAATCCAGATAAAACAACGTAAAAAAAAACATAGAACACACACACCATTATCTCTCACACACACATGCACATACAGACACCCCACCCTCTCTCTAATTCCTTGTTTCTGTCTTTTAATATCATTAATTATAAACTTCTGGCTCGACATTTGTGAAATAAAGAGACAAATATGTTCACAGTTTCAGCTGAAAGTATACTTCCAGTATGGAGCGAGTGTTTTAGCATCTAGCTTCTCAGTTGTCATGGCAACGGTCTGACTGACGCTGAAAGGAGCTGTGGAGACAGAAAGTCCAACATGGCAACACGATGGTTTATCTTATTAATGTGACACACAGATCCTCATTCCACACGGCTGCCAGTCTAACTGGGACCAGGCTCCTCCTCATCACCCAGTCTGCAGAATAAACCATCAGTCCATCACCAGCCGCTCCCCCTCCACACTTTGCAGGGAGCAGCTGTGGAAGAGGTCTGCAACTACCTGAGGACCTGGAGAAACATCCCTTCCTGTTAGGTGTGGAAGCCCGTCAGCGGCAGGCTGATCTGAGGGAGATGCTCTGCTCCAGCATCACATCTCCTCTGCTCATCAGACGACACCAGATGCTGGAGGAGGGCAAACTGCATCACAAAAGACCCCCCCCCCCCCCCCCCCCACCCTGCCCACACGCCCTTTTCCCCCTCAGGAAAGAGTCTGCAAAGCATCCGGTGCAGAACCACCAAACTGAAACAGCTTCTTTCCTGCAGCTGAGCCTGATGAACACATGGCTGCAATCTGCTGCAAAAACAGAACTATCAGCTTTCTGCCATCAGTGATGAAGCTTTCCCTGCGCGTGTGTGTGTGTGTGTGTGTGTTTACTGGTTACATGATGTACAGCTTTATGGATTTTCTTCATTTTCAATTCTATTTCTTAACCAGAAACTCGGAAGCAAATGTTCCATCCTCATGTGCAAACTGAGACGACACATAAAGTTCTCTGAAAAATAAAGCAACCTCATATCTGTGATGCCAAATAGTGCACCCACTCTGTGCTGTAAGCCAGACTGGGTGCACTATTTGGCATCACATATTTGAGTGGGTGGGTGGGTGTGTGTTTTCTACATGATGAAGAGTGTTTGGACTCATCATACATGTAACTCTGCATGTTTCAGCTTCTGAAACACAGAAAACATTAAAGCAGCAGGCTGCATTACTTCTTTCTGTCATATTTAAGCAATGAGAGGATGTAATTATGACTAAATTATTGATTGATTAGGACACGAATCAGTTCATTACCACGGACTAATTTTATGTAAAAACAAACAAACAAACAAACAAACAAAGGACAGAATAAAGTTTCTTCCATATGAACTGATGAAGTAAACTGTAAATATTCCTACAGTTCTGATGAGAAAGAGCAACAAACACGGACTGTGGGTGTGACACGCCTCAGAAATGACGCGAGTGGATTCCGCGTGCACCGCTCTGCGATGCGCGCTCACGCGGCGGGCACGCGGTTCTCTGGAGACATGCACTTCTCGGCATCACACCGGCCGAGGATCCGGGAAGGCTGGTGGGCAGAGAGGGAGGAGAACCGTAGGGAGACTCCAGCTCGCTGCGTGGAGACGGCCAGGCGCGCGGACCCCCCACTCCACGAGGTAAACTTTCATTTCTACAACATGAACACATGAACGCGGAGGATTTCCAGTCTGCACAGACTGGTCATCCTCACACATCCAGACTGGGACCAGTCTAAGACTGGGACTAGATAAAGAGCCAAAGCGGAGAAAAGTGTCCCGCGTGGGGTTCAGTCAGCTCGAGTTGGAGCCCCCACACAACGACTTTGTGCCGCTTTCAGCTGATTCCACGGACACTTTCCACTTCTTCTCAACAAACTGCCTGTGAGGGGAAAGTCCTGCAATGCGGCGGGTTTTTTTCCACGCAGGGACCCAGCCTGGTGTTTCTGTGTGCGGGGCTGGGTGGACTCCCAACATGTCTGTTTTTAGATGTCTGGGATTCAGGCAAGTTTCCTGTCAGGAAGGGGCAAGGATATGGCCTGGCCAGCTGACTCATCCAGCAGGACAGAGCTGCTCTCCCTGCTACCTGCAGCTCTTTGCAGGATTGTTTCTATGACCCTGCAGAGTTTCTGTGGATTTCCACTCATTTTCAGGCGACTGGTGAACTCTCTGAGTCTGCAGGCTCCCATGCAGATGTTTCCAGCAGAAGTAAGATTAAAGGAACATCTGGTGAGAATTTGTGGAGGCTGGTATAAAACTGGGAAAACATGAAATGATTATTACCAGCTTGTCAGAAACCAGCATGTTGCTTTTAGTTTGGCCAGTTTAGCCAAAATAACACCTTAAAATAAGAATTAAATTTTTCTCCTTTGTTTATGTAAAAACAACACAAAAAGTTGGGACACTGTAAACAATGTAAATACAAACAAAATGCAATGATTTGTCTCATTATATCATATTTTACTATCATATCAGATGATTAAACATAGAAATTTGATCATTTCAGGGAAAATCTGAGCTGATTGTGAATCTGAAGCAGCAACATGTCTGTAAAAAGTCGTTCCAGGATGATGTTTAGCATCGTTAGCATCTCTTCTCTCTCTAACATCTGTCTGGAAACATCTGGAGGTGAGGAGAGCAGCTGCTGGAGGTTCAGTAGGGCCCGATAAAATCTGTCTTATTTTTTTCCAAATTCCATTTTATTTTTTCCTAAATTCTGTTTTTTCCATTAAAATTTTGGGAATTCCATTTTTTCCATTCCATTTTTTTTAGAATCTCTTTTTCTTTCTTTTTACTTTTTACTCCTATTTTACTTCCATAAACCTTGTTTTTTTTTTTATTTAAATAACAATAATTTACACAAATTAAATAAAAATGTACTTTAAATTTATTGAGGTGACAGACAAGACATGTCCTCAATACAGTACATTAAAGAGCATGAAAAACAGCTCTAAGTTGTGGAGTTGTCTGGTTTGAGAAACAGTAGAGCAGCTGCATCTATCTGCGGAGACAACGTCCTCCAGGAAGTTTTGCTTTTTAACTCCTGTGATAAAAGAAGATGAAAACATTCATTTACACATGTAATACTAAATGTGTTTTAATTGTTCACATTATTTATTATGATTAATAATAATCTCAGTTGTATGGCTGTTCAGATGATTTTTATTTGATTATAAAGTTTATTTTAATGCTTTGATTTACATGTTCAGAAAGTAATGCCTTTTATTCTTATTACATGTGCAAGTTAGCCAGATTCCCAGATTTTTTTTTTTTTTTTAAAATTCTGATGCATAATCTATTAATTATCATTATTTTTTAGATAACCTATCTTCAGTAATCTTATTATATTGTTATTGCATCGTACTCTTCCTTGTTCTTCACGTGGCTTTTGGACACGATGTCACTGCGTGTCATTTTACTTTTCAAGTCAACGGAGTGTTGACAGAAACATGAGTTCACCTGACCCATAAAAGTTGTTGGTGAACTGGGCTCTGATCCGAGGGATTATTGTTGAGTTCTGCAGTTTTTTCACCGACACAGCCAGAGTAGTTTTGAAGAGAGGGGGGGGGGGGCTCTGTCAGTGGAAGCGGCTTGTTGTGCCACCAGATTTCTTTGCCTCCATGCAGTTTTCTCCGGACAAACGTTTCTTCTCTACATCATAACAGTTTTGCAGTCAAATTAAGTGAACTTCCGTGATGTTCCGCGTTAAACAATATATTCCGTTTTAATCGGCCAATTCCGCGATTCTGTCTGCGATTCCCTGATCGCGGAAAGTACAGGGCCCTAGGAGAGGAATGTTCTGGTCTGATGCAGG
Organism: Telmatherina bonti; assembly: GCF_933228915.1. Classification (NCBI taxonomy): domain Eukaryota; kingdom Metazoa; phylum Chordata; class Actinopteri; order Atheriniformes; family Telmatherinidae; genus Telmatherina; species Telmatherina bonti. The sequence continues at coordinate 35,818,030 of NC_136626.1, forward strand.
ATTCCAGCTGCTCTACTGGACCTTGTTGCTGGATTTCTGCTTCCATGATGCTCCAGATGTTTTGTACTGGTTATAACATCTGGACTGCAGCAGACCAGTTCTCCTGTTCCACCATCAGGATGTGGTCCAGCATGGTGGAAGGTCTTCCCTGAAAGAGACGTTGTCTGGATGGGAGCAGATGTTCCAGCATTGATGGAGCTTCCCACAAACTGAGGAGCTTTTTCTGAAATGATTCCAGTTTTTAGACCCAGTTCGTCTCAGACTGGTGAAGCTCTGTCCATCTGAGAGACTCTGCCTCTCTGACGTGCTCCTTGTAAAACCAGTCATGTTCCTGTTTTGTTGACCTTTTCCAGCCTTTTTGTTGCATCTGTTCCAACGTTTTGCACATTTTGCTGCCATCAAATTGAAAATGATTTGTGTTTCCATTATTTGGGGAATGTACCTGGGGTGTGTGTCAGTAGGATGTCGATGTCGGCTCCTTTAGGGCTTGTAGGTTGTGGATTGGGTTTCATGAGGACTAAGCGGGGCCGTTGCCATCTCAGGGACAGGAGGGAGCTTCTGGTTTGCAGACATGTTTCTGTAGGTGTTAAACAGCCATGGAAATACCAGGATGCACGTTTTCCCAGCAGACACTGCAGTGGCAGCAGCAGCAGCAGTGTTGATTCATTTTACAGCAAGCTGCCAAGGCATGTGAGGCAGGTGTTAACTGCTGGAGAGTTGCATTATGGGAAATGTCAGTAAATCTGCGGATGCCTCTGAATGTGTCTAGTTTCTTATGTTATGTGGTGACGTGAGTCAGTCTCTCTCTCCGTCATTCTGCAGAGTATCACCGATGAGCCAGTTTCCCATTCTGTTACTGTGGTGAAATACATGCAGGGCAAAGCCTTACTGCAGAGTGCACATGTAGGACGAGCCGTAAACATGCTAAACAGTTTCTTTAAGAATGTAAAAATACTGAATACTCCATGTGGACTAATCAGCCGTTAATCCGACAGCGTCGTAACTGGTCTAAGTGGAGCAAAACGTACTTAAATGTACCAAGAGATTCCACTGATGTCCCTGTTTGGAAAACGTTAGCTAATAAATGATACTATATTTGTTATGTTTGTTGAGATATACCATAAACTGCTAAATTACTTGGCAAGAAATACACATTTTAATAGTAAGATAATAAGAAAATATTCCTGCTTTTTATAAAGAGACTGGTCTGTAGTTACATCTGCCTCAATTATAGACTTTTAAAAAATATTTATTTCTTACAAATAATTTTAATTGCTAGCAAAACAACAACAGCAGTTTATTTGAATGAAAGATACATGTAGATGTGTTTGTGTACCTGTTTAGTCCATTTTATTCATACAACACTTTTCAAGAGCAAATGTTACATCGTGCTTCTTAACAATAAAGTCGCACAATGAATAAAACCGCTTAAAGACAACAGAGAAACCGGATCTGGCAGGTTTGGCGTGTTGGCGGCAGACCTGTGCATTAGAAATGATGGAACATGTGGAAATGTTGGATGTTAGACAGTTAAACCAGCCTGTTGTTGGTGAAGTTGTTGGAACAGCTGCGTTACAAACGTTGTATAACAAGTAGGTTGATCGGTGGGTTGGTCGGTTTAGGGGTTTTCTGCTAAAAGTGTCTTCGTCTCACTGTGATGTAAAAACCTGCCTGCAGGTCACATCTTGTTATTCTAACGACTTAACGGACCAAATACTCCCTTAACGCATAAAACTGAAACCGAACTCCACGTAGTTTGTTCATGAAAGCTGAGAAAAGTTTAATACAGGACAACTTTGACCTGCAGGGACATTTTGTCTTCTGTCCAAACTGTTTGACTTTAAAGTTGCATAATCAGTCGACAGCTGGACCAACGTACGTTCTGGCTGAAAGTCGCCGGCTGACAGAAAAACTTTGATCCAAACCGTCAGTAGTTTTGCAGTTTGACAAATCAGACAGTTTTATACGGAGGCAGAGAAGGAACACGATGAAATGTGTAAATACAACATTGAATAAAATCATATCAAATCCAACTTTATTTCTAAAACACTTTTTTGTACAATAAAATGTAGCATAAAATAAAAGATGACAAAGATTAACCATCATGCCCGTCCCTGCATGCTCAAACATACACACACACCCAATACTCACCTTAACCATCGCACACACACCAGGAGTTATATGTTGCTGAGGAGCCCGGTAAGGAAACACATTACAGGAGCCGTCTGCACGACGAGTTGACCAGACCACAGCGACCCGACACGGGCGCGAGTCATAAGGCCGATGGCGTTAAAAAGCACCTCTGAGGAACTTCAGAAAACATGCTAAAATTAAAAAATATGTTAAAATAATAAAGCAGTAAAAACTTGGGAAGAAAAAAGTAGTAATGTCAATTAAATCCGCAAGCGGTGTCCATCTGGTTTTTACTTCGTATAGCTCAAACCCTGTTTCTACAACATAACTTATATTAACATAGAATAAAATGCTGCTTAAAGGAAGCAGGTTAAAATAAATAACTTGAATACACACGCTAAGACAATACATTCTTAATAAAAACCAAATTAAAAAGGCTTTGAATAAAATTAAATTTGATTGAAAATCAAAGGAAACATTCAAAACACGTTGGAAGTCAATGCAAAGACCTTAAAACAGGTGTGGGCCCGCCTTCTGGTCTACGTCAGGACACGTGCAGCAGAATTTTGTAATAATCTAAGAGCCAAAATCGTCTTTTTGGGAAAACCAATGAGCAGGGTGTTACAGTCGTCTACGCGACTAATAATAAAAGCATTAATGTTTCTGTGTCGCCCTGACAGAGACTATGGCGGACTCTGGCTATGTTTTTGAGATGTGTTGTTCTGAATATTGAGGATATTAAAGTCAAAGTCTGAACTCATGCCCAGGTTTTTCACCTGCAGAGACGATGCCTGTAGTTTAATAACGTGTCTCTCTCAGCGCCTCAGGTCCTCTAACTAAAACTTCGGTTTTGTCCTGGTTAAGCTGTAAAAGGTTTTCTGCCATCCAGGACTTGAGATCCAGGATGCAGCTGAAAAGGGTCTCCACTGGTCTGGTGTCATCAGGAGACATGGACATATAAAGCTGTGTGTCATCAGCATAACTAGGAAAGTTGATTCCATGTCTCCTGAAGACACAACCAGCAGGGAGCAGATACAGACTGAAAAGAACAGGGCCTAGAACCGATCCCTGAGGCACACAACATGCAGTTCTATGTGTCTTCTAAGAGCATGTATCCAGACTTACCAGGAGTTTTTCACCTGAAAGATAGGAACCATAGGAACAGCACCTGAGAGGCCAGCCAGATGCTTTAATCTTCTTAAAAGAAAAGTATGACCCACTGTGTCAAACGCAGCACTAAAGTGATTAAATTGTTATTAATGTATTAAAATAGGAAATGAATATGCAGCATTTATTTCAGTTCCTCTGTAAATAAAACATATAGAAAAAAACATCCAGCAAACATGTGGCAGTGTTTCCACTGGCTCTGCTGGGACCAGTTTTCAGTGAGCTGGTCAACCAGTCAGATCTGTTGATTAGCTGCAGATTATTTTGCTTATCACACTTCTTTTACTGTCTGTGTTTCCACGGCAACAACATCGCTCTGCCCAGAGATGGGCTGATTGCGCCTGTTAAAGCCATTTTTTGGCAGCTACGATTTATTTTACCATAAATCATATTGATTAGGGATAAAATTCACATTAACAGAGAACAATCAAACAACTGGAACCTAAACGTTTAATATGATAAACGTTCTGCTGTGTTTGTTTCGCTGTACATCATCGTTACCATAACATGGTCTCAGGATCCAGTTGTTCTTCTTAAAGGGAAAAAATAAAGCGTTACTGAGGTAGTTTCTTGGCGCACACACACAACTACCTTCATGACTCAATGCAAGTGAATCAGAGTTAGAAAAATCCTTCCTCTACTTGGGCTGAACACCCGTTGTAGTCGGCCATCAGAAAACAGCTCAGTTTGTCTAATTGCTGCTTCCTGTTGTTTGGACACGAAGAATCAATAGAGACGTCTTGAGAAAACTTAATTGAAGGATGGAAAACATTCCCTCTGTAAAAGCCCCTGTGCTCTCAGAAAGCTACTAAATCATTGAGGCGGTGGAGCTGCAAATGAAAGCCAGGATGTCGTGACCTGACAACATTTCAATCACTTTTAGGTGCAGAATATCAGCGATGCAGACTGATTCTGATGCTGTTGTTACTTAAAACACTCTGACCAGGTTCATGTCAGGCCTTTCCTGTTATAATGACTCTGCATCCACCTCGCTGCCAGAGAGGTGCAGGAAACAAGATATCTGCAGCTATAGCACTTTCCAGAAGGTGACCAGAGAGAGAGCATACCGCAGGATCAGGGATTTGTTACAGTTTTTAGATGCTCTTCAAACAGATTAATGATGCTGCTGAGATGCTGGTTTGACTCAGTTGAGTCTGTCGCTGTTTCCCCAGATGCTCAGCTACTTTGCAGTCTCTTAGAATAACTTCCACAACACACAAAACCTGCAAAACAAGTCTTTTATTTCATCTGCTGTGCTTGTCAGTTTATGAATACATGCTTAGTAATCTGCATTTTCACAATGTCAAAGCTTTTGAAAATGTTGGCGAAAACACTCACTCATCCACTGAGTAGCTAAATCAGAAACCGTCTTCTTTTGATCAGATCTGCACTTTAACTCTGTTCTTCGTACAGAGCAGTTTCCAGTACAGGATGTCTTTTATCATTTGTCTGTACGGAGCCGCTTCAACAATGGGATGTTGGTTTCCTCACATCAGCGACGGCTGTAGCTCAGGAGGAAGGGCGGCCATCAGAGATAAACAATTGGAGGGTTGGTGGTTCAGTCCTGGCTTCCTGGTGAAGCCACTGATCCTGCACCTTTATTTTTTTGTTTTCTTACTTTAATTATTTATTATAAGTATTTATTACTGAACTTACATAATGTTGCTGGACCTGACAGGAGAGGACAGAAAATGATGGTGAAGAGAGGAGAGAGGAAAAATGAAACAGAAACATAACAGAGATCATCCTGTGGCCATTACAGCAAACCAAAGCGGACAATCATCAGGAGCACCAATAAGAGAAGAACAAGCTGAAAAAAAAAACAGGTATCATAGCAAAAACCTGCGTACCAGAATCACACACTTTCCCTCTGTCCACACCCACAGCACCCAGGAAACAGGGCTGTGAGAGGACCCCATTGCCATCGCCGTCCCCGCTCATGTTTTGGAAGTTTGTGTTGTTGACAATTAAACTTGAGGGACGGTAAGCTCACTGTGCTGGGAGGGAGCAGCCTCGTCTACCCAAACACCCCCACCCACCATACCCTACATGGCATGTCCCATGCGGGGGGGGGGGGTCTTGGTTTGTAGTGATCAAAAAGACCAGAAACATGGTGTTGTACAGTCCATTTGCTTTTCTATTAGATGAACAGCAGCGCTTAGACGCGGCCGGTCCAACACGTTAACTTTCTGCTACTTCAGCCGTTGTTTGGATGACTAACTGGTGAGAAGAGAAGAGAAAAAAAATCAAGGCCTTGACCAACGTGTCAGACTTTGGAATTACTGTCTCGATTATATTAAAATGTTATACAATGTTTTAAAAAAAGACGTAAGATGATATGATAATCCCTCACAATAATAGATGTTGATTATGGCTGTTAAATAACTCACTGTTTCCTACAACCTCATCTATAACTGCTACGAGTAGCCTGTTTTCTTTGTAAATTATAAGGTTGATTTAATTTACTTTTGTGTTGATCTTCTTTTGCATGTAAGAGGAGTAACTTCTGCCGGCGCCCTTCTGGTTTATCATGTCTGTTCTATTAAGCATGGTGAGATGAACCAATAAACCAATCTCATTCATCTGATTGATGGATTGATTTAAATTACCACCATGCGGTCACAAAAGGAGCAGTGTAGGGACCAGTCTGACTGCATGTAAGGTTACAGGGTTGATAGTGGTATCAATGGTAGAAGGTTCAGAAGATCTGTTAACAAAGTCCACATTTTTACCATTTATTATTGCTGCTGTGGATCAAACACTAATCTCTTCTGTTGTTGCCGTTTTTATAGTTTAGTTCTGAGTTCTTTAACGTGCCTCCTAGAAATAGAAGGGTGTCATTTTCTGTCAAGATGCATTAAGTCATATAATGGAATCTGTAACCAACAGAGCTGCAACAAACTATTTTCATAACCATGAATGTGTAGCATCTGAACCTTAAGCATGTACACCCACCCTGGAAGCTCCTATTCTTAACTCTTTACTGTAACGGTTAGTGAGTAAAAAGCAACTAACCGACCGCTGAAGTGGTTCAGGTTGGGACGCTTGAAGGATAATGTTTTTTTCATTTACATTCAAGGCCGGATTATCCAATGGCCATAATGGACACAAGCTCAGGGGCCCACACCCACTTGGGGCCCTCGTAGGGAAAACACCAGCAGTTTGGACATGAAACAAAATGTACATAAAAGCCAGATAGTTACACCACAGCATCAAGTGTATGGCTACTGGTACCACTGGCTGATGTTAGAAATGTCATTTCACAGAGTTCACATTCACAGTTTTCATAATGTTGCAGTGGGGAAGGGGGGCCCTGGAACACTCTGGGCCCAGGGACCTGTGCACTTTTAATCTGGCCCTGTTTACATTGGATTTCTATCCTTTTCAAGAGCTTGAAGTGCCGGCATTATTACAATATAAGCGCCATCTTTGCATCATGTCAAGACTGGAAACGTCAGTCATGTGACTGGAAGTCAAAGCATCATGTTTTGATTTATTAAAAACACTTTCAAAAAGTTCTCTAGGCTGATCTGTAGGACGTGCTGCTCAAGTAGTTTCCCCTCACACACTGGACTCTAAAGATCTGTCATACGTCTCCACGGTGACAGAAAATTGTTTATCAGCGAGATAAACTGATTGAACGCTCCAAAACCAATATAATGAGTGAAATAACACCAAATACTAAATGAGTTGGAGAGGAAATGAAGGTGATGCAGGCTGGAACAAGACAGAGACAAAAGAGAAGGAAATTCAAAGCTTTGCTTCTGACTTTCCTGGTGTGAAACGTCAGGGTGCTAGCTAACTAGATGGAGGAGCTTGATGTGCTGAGGACACGGAAGGAATGCAGAGAATGCAGTATCATGTGTCTCTCTGACACATGGCATCAGGGACAGGCTGACATCTCCATTTGTCAGGAAAACACACCAACATTAGTCTTTTACTTTTGACTCATCACGAGTTTCAGTCTTTTTAAAATGTGATTCCGGTCCCCAGGGGGCCTCGCTCAGGGGTCCATGGGGATTTACCTGCCTCGCTAGTCCTGACCTGAGCCTGGGTACTCCTGCCCCCAAGACAACAACGATAGCAAAGAAACTAGAAAAGCACTTGGAGAGCGCAGACCTCCGTCAAGCATGTTCAATTCAATTCAATTCAACTTTATTTGTACAGCGCCACTTCACAACAATGTTGTCACAGGGCACTTTACATACACGAATCAACATACACATCATTTCGAGCCAATTCATACTTATCCTATAATAGAAACCAACTGATTGCATCGAGTCATGACTTGGATCCAATCCCCCATCCTGAGCTGCTCGCAGCGACAGTGGGAAGGAAAAAACTCCCCTTTAGCAGGAAGAAAACCTCCGGCAGAACCCGGCTCAGGGAGGGCAGCCATCTGCCTCGACTGGTTGGGGTGGAGAGGACAGGAAAGACAGATCAACATGTACAACTGCACTTTTTTCCGCAGGAAGACCTGCGGAAAAAAGGAGAAATAAGTTAGAGACGGCAATATTGGCTAATATTTACACATTAACATATGAGAGAAATAGAGCGAGGTACTTCTCAGTGCATCAGGTAACATCCCCATTGCTACATAAGTAATGGATGGCCAGACTACCCATAACTATAAGAGCAATGAGCAGAACCTGGACAGTTGGGTCCCGTACATGCAGACTCCAACTCAGGAGATGCTCATATCCTAACTATAAGAATCATGGAAAAGGAAGGTTTTCAGCTCGATCTTAAAGGTGTGGAGAAGTCTGCCTCCCGAACCCACGGTGGGAGCTGATTCCATAAGAGAGGATGTTCGGTGTTAATCACATATTGTGATTAACACCCAACATAACTTCAAATTGATCCAGAATCCAGGACCTCTTCCGGATCTCCACCAAGATGTAATCATTTGTTCCTTGTGAGACCCCCAACATATCCTGAAAATTTAATCAAAATCCATCCATAACTTTTTGAGTAATGTTGCTAACAGACAACCAAACAGACAAACTCTGGCAAAAACCAAATAAATAAAGTCCACAGAAATACATAAACAATAATATTGGACACTCTTGTCCACCCGGCGGCATGGAAACGAACAAACAGCACCTCTACTTACACATCCCACAGAATCCAGTCATACCAGTTTAATGTCGCTGTGTCCAAGATTAACTCAACCAGAGTCAAAAGAAGGCTGGATTTATGCTTCACGTTTGACAAACATCATTACATATTCTGTTTTATCTTTGCTGTTTTGCCTCCAAAACTTTAATCCACCGACATAAAATTGCATTCAGTAAAGCGACTACATTTCCCATGGTGCTTCGGGAGTAGTTAGGTGGACAAAATCACCATTTTCTGCCCAGTAACATCAGTTTGATTAGACGACAACAGGTGTCAGTCATTCAGCTTCACAAACATTTCCTGCTTTGTCGGTGGCGATTGGTCGTATTTATGTAAACATGATGACATCATCGTGATTCTACCGTATCACTCAATTAGAAAGAGGGGTAGGTCATACCGATCGGCCAATCATAGCCAAAGTTCCCCGCATTACGCACACGCTAACTGCATACGATGACGTGGTCGTCAGTGGCGCGACGTCTGCTTTGTACTTTTTATTTAAAAACCAAAATCCAGGATCACTTCTGGATTGCCACCAAGATTTCATCATTTGTTTCTCATGACAATCCCAACATATCCCGAAGATTTTATCAAAATCCATCCATAAATTTTTGAGTCATGTTGCTAACAGACAAACAAACTGACGAAAACAGAACCTCCTTGGCGGAGGTAACTAGAAAGCTAAAAGGTGGAGCTCCTTCAGGATGTCTCAACTCAGACACGTCACGGGAAAGGAAAAGATCTGCACACGGGCCATCAAACTCCTTTCAATCAGCAAGATGAAGAAGTGCTGGTTCTGTCCTGGGGTCTGATCTGAAGCTAATTGTCCAGATGCTGCAAGAGCTACTGAACATGATGGACAATTCTTCACACCTTCTACACAACAGCGCTGTTCAGTCAGAGGCTTCTTCTAGTAGCTGCAAGGCAGAAAGATAACAGCCGCCACCCTCTGGAGCAATGTGATTGACAATGAATGATTTCTCTAAAACCCAGGGGGAGCCTGCTACAGAAGTATAATTCCTCCTCAGGAGATTAATGAATAATTTTTAAATTGGTTTAATTTGCTTAAAAGCTTCATCCTGGTTTCCCGTGTGACCTCATGCACCATTTGTTGGTCAA